>NC_142737.1:8767500-9105000 GCF_051943395.1 Hippocampus bargibanti
AACAAAGCCTCTTGAAATAACTCACATGGATTTTCATATACAGTAAAGTCTCGTTATATCGATATTCAAGGGAGTCCGAAAAAATATCGATATAACCGGGACTATCGATATATCCGACCCTGTTTGCATGTAATTTTCTCCATGCGTGCATAGAAATAGTATCGATATAACCGGGACTATCGATATATCCGATATCGATATAACGAGACTTTACTGTATGTACCAAATATGATTGGCCAAGTCCAGCCAGGATCCACTGGCGAATGCCAATCATGGTTTGAAATGGCATCATCACATTTTGTCACATGACTTCACCACAATAGATAGATTTAAAAAAATGTTTATACCGCACCATTAATAATAATAATAATAAAAATAATAATAATAATACATTACATTTTAAGCACCTTTCAAAGCTCTCAAGGACACTTTACAGTCACAGACAAGCATAGGTACTATAATATAAAATACAATCACAAATAGAATGCAATAAATAAAATACAATTATCAATAGAAACGATAGAGAACTACACAGAAAATACAATTTTAAACAGGTGGGTTTTGAGATGGGACTTGAAGGTGGGAAGAGAATCGATGTTACGAACTTTGGGAGGAAGTGAGTTCCAAAGTTTGGGGGCAGAGCAGCTGAAGGCTCTGTCACCCATCGTGCTGAGACGGGCGGGGGGGGGGGGGGGGGCATACAGAGACAGAGGGCGGAAGAGGATCAGAGGGAACGAGAGGGAGTAGAAATTTGAAGAAGGTCAGATAGGTATGGGGGGGGGCAAGGTTATGGATAGCTTTAAATGTATAAAGAAGAATTTTAAAGTTGATTCTATATTTGACCGGGAGCCAGTGGAGCTCTTGGAGGACGGCGGTGATGTGGTGAAAGGATGAAGTTCTGGAGATGATCCGGGCTGAAGAATTCTGGACGAGTTGAAGTTTCTGAGGGACACCAAAGAGAAGTGAATTGCAATAGTCAATCCGGGAGGTGACAAGACGATGAACGAGGATAGCAGTGGTGTGAGGAGTGAGAGACGGGCGCAGACGATTGATATTGCGTAGGTGGAAGTACGCAGACCGGGTTAAGTTATTTATATGGGAGTGGAAAGATAGTGTGCTGTCAAGAATGACACCTAGACTTTTCACCTGATGGGAGGGAGAAACGGTCGAATTGTCAATAGTGAGAGAGAAACTGTTAGCTTTGCTCAAGGTGGATTTGGTACCAATGAGGAGAATTTCAGTTTTTTCGCTGTTAAGTTTGAGGAAGTTACGGGTAAACCAGGATTTAATTTCAGAGAGGCAGAGTGAAAGGGAAGAAGGTGGAACAGAGGCGTCGGGTTTGCTGGAGAGATAGAGCTGGGTGTCATCCGCAAAGCAATGAAATTGTATACCAAATTTGCGGAGAATCATGGGATTACCATCCCTTGATTGTCTTTTTTTCCCATGCGGCAGACTGTGACTGTGCAATGATTTAAATGAGACCTCAGGGTCACGGGATAAACTATGGAATTATCAGTGACCCCCATTCAACCCCTACTCAACATTCGGCGACATGTCAGATGGAAACGCAAGCTTAGTTCAGTGGCGAGGAAAACATCAAGTCACATGGTGGTAAATACTCGATCTTCTTCTTAATTCATCGTGAGGGGCGGTTGATTCTGGTTTATTTTACTCTCTTCTGCAGGCAGAGCTGAATCCCAAATTGCGGGTAACATAACTGAGCCACTCTGATGTATTAAATAAATAAATAAATAAATAAATAAATAAATAGAAATAAGAATGAATAACACTAAAAACATACTAATCTATGCTGCATTGCTTATTAAAATAAATAAATACATACTGTACATATATAAATAAAAACAAATACAGAAAGAAATAATAATGAATAACAATAAAAACACAAATCTAGGCTGCATTGCTTATTAAAATGAATACATACATAATAAAAATAAATACATACAATTCTATGGTGCATTGCTTATTAAAATAAATGAATGAAACAAATTAATAATAATAATAATGAATAAAAATAAATACATATAAATCTCTGTTGCTTTTCTTATTGAAATAAATAAATAAGTACGTACATAAATTAATACATGAATACTTAAATACACAATGAAGAAAATAAATACATACAAATCTATGCTGTATTGCTTGTTAAAATAAACAAATAAATAATAAAAATAAATACATATAGGATTGCTTATTAAAATAAATAAATAAATAAATAATGAATAAAAATCTGGGTTGCATTACTTATTAAAATAAATAAATACACAACCAAACAAAAAACAAATAAACATAGAAATAAATAAGCTGAATTATTAATAAAAATGAATAAAAATAATTACATACGAAGCTGGGTTGCATTGCTTATTAAAATAAATAAATAAATAAATACGTACATACATTAATACATGAATACATAAATACATCTTGAATAAAAATACATACATACGAATCTATGCTGTATTGCTTATTCAAATAAACAAATGAATAATAATATTAAATACATATAGGATTGCTTATTAAAATAAATAAATAAATAAAAACAATGAGTTAATAATAATAATAATGAATACAAATCTGGGTTGCATTGCTTATTAAAATAAATAAATACATAAACAAACAACAAAACAAATAAACATATAAACAAATAAGCTAACTTATTAGTAATTATAATAATAATAATAATAATAATAATAATAATAATAATAATAGGATTGGATTTGCCTTCATTAGTCTCGCAGCGGAGAAATTTACATTTCACAGCAGCAAAGTTATGAAATAATAATAATAATAATAATAATAATAATAATAATAATAATAATAATAATAATAATAATAATAATAATAATAATAAATACAAATAGCCAGCCTGCCTTCTAAGTCATTGCTGGCGAATTTCAGAAATAGGCAGACTTAAAAAATGTCTCAATGGCGGGAGACCAATTACTGTCCAAAGGAAAACAGCTTCTCTTGCCCCAAACACGTTTCCTTTCCCCTTTGAAAATCAACCAACTGTGATGATTACTTCCTTTTCCCCATTTGCGTCGTAACACAATGATTGACAGCTCCACCTGCGTACATCCGCTCCACTGTTGTGTCGGTCCCATCTGAGGTCCTCAAGTTATGAAAAAAAAACCTCATTTTTTTCCCCTCTTCATGTAAAATAAATAAATAAATCTCCCCCATGTAAAATAAATAAATACATAAATAAATTCATGAATAAATAAATAAATCTCCTTTTTCCCCTCGTGTGAAAAATAAAACCCTATGTGAGAATATTGTTACATAATTAACTCTCATCCTGTCAATCAAAATCGAGCATTGGTATCTTTGCAAAGACGGATTTTTTTTGGGGGGGGGGGATGGGCCTCAATATGAGCAACATTGAGGTGACCTCGATCACATTGCACATGTGAGACTGTTTCTTTTCACCTTGCTTGTGTCTTAGCTGCCGACATGACGAGCGCACCGTCATATATCACCATATAATGCCTGTAATTATGTGTATCCGTATCAGTCCGTGCCATTGAGGCTTAGTAGTTGATATGGGTTTAGTACATTAGGCGAAAATCTCATTGGAATGGCACATACTGTAGATTGTACGGGTATGCACTGATTCTGCAAACGACATTCGGTTCCTCCAGAGAATAGATCATTAATGGAAAGCTGGCACATAATATGGAAATGCCCCATATAGATTTGTGCCGTATCCATTCTAGACACTTTTTTTCAATGTTCCTTCCTTCCTGGGAGCAGATTAAAAATGTCCAGAAAGTCTGTTTTGCTGCAACGACGTGGCTACAGTAGCAAAATTGCTTTTAAATTAATCCATAGATCCATTTTCCAATCCACTTTATCCTCACGAGGGTGGCGGGGTAGTAGGTGAGGACACCCTGAACCTGTAGCCTGCCAATTGCAGGGCACACAGAAATGAATGCCCATCCACATATACACACCCAGGGACAAATTTGAGTGTTCATTCAGCCTGCCATACATATTTTCTGAATGCAGGAGGTAACCGTAGTACCCATGGAAAAACCCACTCGGGCCCAAGTAGAACATGCAAGCTCTACACAGGGAGATCTAGAGCCAGGATCAAACCGATGATCTCTGTACTGTGAGGCGAATGGGCTATAACCACTCAAACACCGGACCGTCGTGTTTTAAAATTACAATGAATACAGTAAAGTCTCGTTATATCGATATTCAAGGGAGTCCGAAAAATATCGATATAACCGGGACTATCGATATATCCGACCCTGTTTGCATGTAATTTTCTCCGTGCGTGCATAGAAATAGTATCGATATAACCGGGACTATCGATATATCCGACCCTGTTTGCATGTAATTTTCTCCGTGCGTGCATAGAAATAGTATCGATATAACCGGGACTATCGATATATCCGATATCGATATAACGAGACTTTACTGTATATATTTTTTAATTTCCAATTTAAGATTTTATTTTTTTATTATCCTTTTAAAACTGCCAGAGATATGGAGCGCTAATTAAAACTGTGCTATGTTATTTTTTTATGTTGAAAAACAATGTCGTTTACCTCCAAACTATAATAACCATAATTCTGATTAAACCTTTCAGTTCCTGGAACATTTTGCTATATTTTTCGCGATTTTATCTTGTCACATTTAAACTAGCAATGGGCGGAGCAATCTCTTGTTTCGCATTTGTAACAAGCTAACTAAGCTCAATTTTCATTTATGTCTGGGAAAATAATATGATGACAATTACCTCTTTAGAACAGTCCTTTTTTTGTCCTTATGGAGTGACTTCCAAATATATGTCCCCTATTCCCTCCCCCCGGCCACTTTGTCCAACTTTTCAGAGGAAATCCACAAACATTCACACACTAGCCGGGAGACAAAAACTGTACAGAGACCGAAGAGCCCATATTCAGGGATTTGGTAGCTCATACTCCCTAAACCCACTTCTACAATCTTGATGAAACAAGCTGACGATGCAGTCAAAGATCTCAACAAAATAAAAATCTGCATCTGGTTAGCTTGAGGCTTCTAAAAAGTGGCAATGGATCATTTCGCCGGTAGTCTTTGTAATGAAGTGAAAGAAGTTTGATGCTGACGATGCAACATGTCCTGCGTTTTGTGGGTGGCTCCGTTTAATGGCTTGTCACACACTCATTATGTGAACTAGTAGCAGTAGTGACTGGCGGTGTGTTTGCTACCATGATTCAACTGGGCTAGTTATTATTTTGTCATGTTCCAATCATGTTTTTATGATTATACTTTGTCTTTATCGGACTATGGGGAGTTATTGAGGGATACGAAAGCTTCAAACAGACTAGTTTGGGCATGCACTGATACAAAAATTCAGTGGTGGACCATCAGGGCCTTCATGGCTTTCTCTGCTGGCCTAAAAATATCTAAATCACAGACTAATATGTCTGTGTAAGCTCTCAGTCGTACAGGAGTGGTCCATCGATGAAAAGGTTTCTTCAGCCGTCATCTGTACTTTTTGAAGGTGTCGGACGTTTCGCTTCTTATCCAAGATGCTTCTTCAGCGAACTAAAGTCTTACTGGTAGTATCGGCCCTATATATATTTCCAGACATGGCGGCGCCGGACACTGCTATGATAGGTCCCTACTCTCAGGTCGCGGGGAGCAGAGGACCACTCCCTGCAGCCCCACCGATTGTTCCAACATTCCTGACTAACGACTGGCCTGATTGCCCTACTCCCTCCGGTATCACATGATCAGCATTACTAATGTTGCCTAACCGATGTTGCCTAAGCAGGCTATTGTACGAACTGCGAAAATGAAATTCTGCCCATTTTTAGGCCTAATTGGCGTTGCGTCATTGCGGCTGTGAGGCATATTTTTAATGGTATATACTAAATAAATTAGACATTGCCATAATTGTCAAAGTATTGATCTTATTTGAGGAATGCAAAGCAAAATTTGAAATAAACAACAATATTTATTTCCCCAAAGGATATAAGCGCATCACGTGTGATGCGCTACGATTACTCTCTTATTCATCTCCTGCCATTTACGCTCCCCAGGCCGCTTCACAATCTCAACACATTTATTTCGAGACACTCAAACTCGCTTAAAGGGCATTGCGGCGAAATATGATCTATTTATGACCGGAAGAGTACTCCGCGCTCTCTTCTCTCAACTTGCTGTCCAAACATGATTAGAACAAGATATTTTCATTTCATCACGAGTAGCTTCTGGCTCCCGATGGACCACGTGCAAAAAGGTGTTCTTAACATTCAAGATGAGTGCTCACCCGACAGCCTCAGAAAAGAGGTAACAAGTACGGAAAGGTCAAAGGTTAGACAGTGCAGTTAGACCGCCAATGGGCTTTGCTCTTTTGTGACCTTTTTTTTTCTCCTCTGATGTGGCAAGTGCGATGCGATGAGGGAAAGACAGAAAAAGGTTAGAAATAAAAAATGGAAAATAACGAGAAAGTGGAAGGTTGCTTTTAATGGAAGGATTCTTTTTTTTTAAAGGGCAGTATTTATCACTCATCATTTTATGCACTTTCATTTCATTTCCTATGTAAAAGTGATTTTCTGACCTGGACTTGTTCTTTCCCCAAGTACAAATTGACAATAATGAAGAAAAAAAGGGCCTCTGTGCCAGGCTTGCCCACGGGATCACATCATGCCACATTTCCTCACATCACATCATCGTCATGAATAATTCACAGCATCGTGTCCATTGTTAATTAATACGCATTTGACCTTAATGTTTTCTTCCGTGATCGTATACACAACATGCGCATTTAACGTTGGCACAAATTACCCTGCGCAACGACTCACTTCATTACATACCGCCCATGTGCCATCTCATCCCCCTGCTAAAGAGCATGGCCAGGGGATCATAGGATAACTCCCCCCCCCCATTCCCATCCCTGTGACATCTAATTGGCCTCCTTTAGAGACTTAGTGCTCACGTGATGGAAGTGCGGGCCCACTCTCAGTCAGCCTGTGGAGATGTGCCCGCCGCAAACGTTCTGTGACAGAAACTAATGGAGAGTCTTTGCCACGGGGATCAACGTTGAAGGCCGCTAGCGTCGTTCGGTCATGAGTGGGCAGCATACTCACTCACTCACTCGCAGACGTGTAGAAGGAGGCACTTGGGCATACTGTATATAAAGAAAGGATCCAATGGAAGTAGGAGTATGGCAATAGGATGGCGCCCCCGGTAAAGTTTTTGGCGGCTACTTGGATTTTTTTAGTGGAAAAATTGATCCGGATGAGGCAGACATCGCCTCAGCCGATTTTACAAATGAAGCAAAAGACGCTGACGAAATTATGTAATCCTATTTTTTAACTTCATGAAATCATGGCAGAACCTGTTTACAGGATGTCAAACGGCACCACAAGAGCCGGCAGCATATGAAAGCTGAATTCATTTTAAGGCAGTGAATCTAACACTTGGCAATGGACAATGCATAACGATGAGCGATGGGGATGATGTAATAAGCCAAGCAATGTTTCCTCACCAATGTTTCTCTGTCTCAAATTTGCTGACAAAAAAACAAAATATGGCAAAACACCCGAGCCAATAAAAGTGACTTGTTTTTCACTTTATCTTTGTTTGGGAAGTATCGCTTTACCCTGTCTTGGAAGTAAAATATTCACTACCTATTTTTAGTTCATTACGTCTGACTGGGAATCCTCTCGTTAATATAACGCATAGGCGTATGTGTCGCGGCTTGAACTTGAAGCGGATTTATGTGGGACAGGAGATGTGAGACAATTTCTTTTCGTCAATGGATGCTACACCTCCGTGTTTGCGTTCAACATTTAGCTTGTAGCAAACGTGCATATTCCACCGTGACGGTCCCTGATCCACTGGTGAAAAGGATGCTTTGATCCTCTCTTCTTTCATCTGGATTTGCTTCATACGACAAAGGGTGCAGAAAGTGCTTAAGATTGAATGACGGTCTGTGTCTTTTGTATTGTATCACATTATTTGTTATTTAGTTATTTTTTTGTTTTGACTTCAAGATAGCGGCGCAGGTCCTGTATTTTGTTTTTCTACTTCTTCCTTTCCTTCTACTTTCATCACTTTGCTGCTGTGAAATGTAAATTTCTCCACTGTTAGACTAATAATGCCTTATCCAATCCAATCTGGCAACCCTATTGTAAAAATGAGGATCATCCATTCTTTTTTTATTATCGTGAATTGCGTTCAGTGTCACTGGTGAGTTGAAGTCAACAGCCCCCTGGTACGCTGGCCAGTCAACTACACAAAGCCACTAATACTCAAATTAACACCTGTGCACAGATTGGGGTGTTCAGTGAAATTAAATCATTCACTGCCAAGTGATGTGCAAAAATGTGTCCATTTGCTGGGTAAGCAAGTCGGCTGTGTCCACACCCACAACGGCGCAAACACACGTTTCTACCAACACACATTTGCAAAAACACCAAAAGAAATTAAACTCTACAAACGTGCACATTTAGGCTTGCACTAGGCATAAAAAAGAGCCAAATGTGTCTCTGAAGTTAATCCTGGTTATATGATCGAGACAGTTTTTACCTGAGAGCAATCTATTTCCTTTTTTTCCCCCAATGGGATTTATTTTTCCAATTTCTGATGTCGGAGGTTTCACTGTATCTTCATGAATGTCCCGGAACATACGTTCTTTGGTATAACCCTCGAGGATTAAACTCTTCATCACTGGAGTGTGATTCACATGCCCTGTTGGGGGAAAAAATCCAAAGTCACTCACTCTTTTGGCACAATGCTTGAGGCTGTTTTGCAGTGATAACTTGGCACCAGACATCACACTGTTACAAATATAGATTGTGCGGGTCGATTCCATGCCTGCAAGTGAGTTGTACTGTACATGAACCGCCATATTGTTTTTGGACACGAATCATCGCATTTGAAAAATTAGAAATAATACAAATAATAATAAGGACACTCAGTCGCATTTTACAGGCATGGTGCACTTTTGACTTTTTAACAGTGGTAGACCATCAAGGCCTGAAAAGCCTTCTCTGCTGGCCTAAAATTATCTGAATCACGGACTGATATTAATTATTTTGTCCATGAATTCTTATGAAATAATTCCAAATTGTCTTTTATCTTCCTTTCATTACGTTTCCCCTGTTGCGCTGCTTCCAGACGTGTGTTTTTGTATTTAAGCATTTAACCAATTACATTTCATCCATCATTTGTTACCAGGGTCAGAAATCTACATGGACCCCTTCACAATCGGTTCTGCAGGCCCTGGAGCATAAAAATCAATGTAGATAAAACTGTTGTTTTAACCAATGAGATTTATTACTAGATTAGTTACTGGCCAATCATAGTATCACTAGCCTCTGGTGATAAGAGCATAATGGCCAAAGCTAGCACACTTTATCGGTAGCAATCTACATAAACAAATATATTGTGTTGCTTTAATAGCAGTTTTGTCACCCTGCAATGGCGGAAGGAGGACAAGAAATTGATTTGGTTGCAGATGTACTGTTAAAGCCATTTTAAAGACGGAAATTTCAAGAAAAACTGGACATCATTAAGAAAGGTCGGTCAGTTATTTCCTGGCTAATGGTACCCTCTAGTGGTCTTGTAGTAAATCACACCTCACTTTTTTCAGTCTGGATTGATTCAGACATAGCACAACTGAAGGCCAAGCGATGAAATCCACACCACTGATTTTTGCCCTGTGAATGAAAATATGAAAAGCTAAATTGTTTCCACTTGACTCTCACAATCATTGTTATAGGCCAAGTTTCTTCAAATAAATAAGTCGTTCAATAATGTGATGGAAATTGAGACATTTTGCACCATCCTGGTTGGAGAAAGGGTGCTGGTTTCAGAAAGGGAGTACTATTGCGTTAGGAATGTGGCAAGTCCCTTTATTTTATTATTCATTCAGTATTAGATTTGTTGCCTGCGCAATGTGTGAATGAGGGATCACCATGGCTGAAAAGTATGTGCTGCTTAATTAAGGCTAGTCAATTTTTTAAAGGCTGTAGCAACTTGGAAGCCATTAACTCTCTTTCGCGGTGGACATATAAACACTAAAATCTTGGTGTCACCGTCAAATTGAAATAAAAATAAACTGCAAATACTTTTTTTTTGGGGGGGGGGCAGTATGATGACATCTGTGGGAAATACCGTGTGCTAGGTTAGCTGTGACTGGAAATTGTGCACGTTTTGGAAAAAGGTCTGCAGCTGGATGGATGGAGGGCTTGAGGAGCCTCAACATAGAGCGCTGATGTGGAACTGTCGCAGCTTGGAATTGAAGCGGATTTATGTGGGTCAAGAAATGTGAGACAGTCTCTTTGTCATCAATGAATGTTTCAGCTTCATGTTTGCTTTTAAAAACTTAGCTTGTAGTAGCACATTCCACCATGATGTCCCTGATTCACTGGTGAAAAGGACGCTTTGATCCTCTCCTCTCATCTAGAACTGCTTTATGATACGGAGTGCAGAAAGTGCTTAAGAATGAAGACTGTCAGTGTCTTTTGTGTTGTGTTGCGTTATTTAGTATTCTTGTCAGCTCTTGAATTTTGTTTTTGCTGCTGTGAAATGCAAATTTCTCCACTGTGAGACAAATAAAGGCTAATCCAATCTAATCTAAAGCGCTACCAACAGCACAGCTTCTCATTTGCGCTTTTGGAATATTTGATGCCATTTGGCAGCCTGCATTAAACATTGCTTGTTCTGTTTGTTGGCCTTGAGTGCACTGAGCCTGTCCTCTATCGCAACTACGTGTGTGTGCGTGAGTGTGTGTGTGTGTTTCTGTGTGTAGCTCTAGCAAATAGAGGCAGTTCAGCTCCATCCTTATAAAAATAAATGAGTTAAAAAAAAACGATATCTGAGACCAACGGCTGCCCCTCATTTCTCTGCGTCAAAAGGTCTGGCACGTCGACAGCTGCGGATGCTTTCCCCAAAGCCGTTCACGCTTGGACCTCACCCAGAAAAACAAAAGAAGACAAACAACAACGGCTGTGAAGTATGTGTTGAAATAGGAACATGTATTGTGTTGACTGTTGGTTCCCCTGACACATTCTTTTGGGGGAATTTTGTCAGAGTAAAAGTTTTGGCAAATTGGAGGATCGTCTCTCTCACAATTCTAAACGCCTGTGTGCGCGCGCGCGTGCTCAACATCGAGATTGGCCCGAGTCACAACTACGTGACTGTGACACGAAAACAAAACGAAAACAAATTCCAAGCAAATATTGGAGAAATTGGCTTCTGCTGTGAATTTATATCAATCGCATGAATAAAAATGACAATGATAAATCTTTGACACCGAATTGGAAAAGTGTGAAAGTAACTTCCGCTATTTCTTCGTTGCATTATTTTGAAGTACTGATGCTCTATGGCACTATGCTGCCCCTGAAAGGTCAGTCTTGGTACTCCAATAGACATTGGGTTTAAAAGAGAAGCATCGCCAACACATGTGGCACGGCATAACGTAATGATTATCTCAAGTGCACCACACATGATATATCAATACAAATAATTCATAGTTAGTTTTTATTAATATATTTGATTTATTATTTACAAATTACAATCATAGCCTGAACTTTTCTATCGCCTTTTACTTTTAGACTAGAAAGACGTACATGGCAAATAAATCTTACAATCCCTGCCAGCGGGCCTCTTGATGTAATTCCTTGAGGTCGGGGTGAACGTGGGACTCCTGCGTCAGTACCATGGGACCACCCACCTACTTTACATGAACAATCCCACTGTGGGTGGGATTACTGCAGTCCTACTTCATAAAACGTAGAAGATTACCGTAGTTCATCTGTTTAATATCATGATGATAATCCCCTCACCTTGTTGAGATCAAAATGGTTGTGATCTGAAGGGTTTGAAAAATATGCCGTAAAAGCATGTGGGCGACCGCTCTCTGAGGCTGCTGTCATTCCAGCTGCAGGTCACTTGTGATAAATTTCTCCTATGAGCGCTTTTTGGACTGCCCATGCCACTAAATATAGATAGAAGAAAAAGGGAGGGAAAAAAAGCAATTAAAGATGCTCTGACCTGTTGAAGATGTCTTGGCTTTGATCAAAGCGACAAAAAAGTTTCATCTATCAACCTGACTTTTTCATGTTAGATGACATTTAAATTATGCAGAACAGACATTGTTTTTAAATGTAACCTATACTAAATCAGATATCAGAATATGTCAAAGCACTTCTGTATAAGGTGCACCAAAAATCCTTCATTTTCTTCAGAAGATGACCCATTCACAGCCGCATTATGTGATGCCTTATACACAGGTTTGCATTATACATGTGAGCCACAAAAGGTCTCACGACTGTCAGCAGCCACCGACTCCATTTCCCACTGTAGAAGTAGTCCATAAACCCAGCCTCCCCTGTAGCGCCTTATAATGTGGTGTGCCTTATATTTGGAAAACTTTTATACATTATACATTATATTTCGACAACTTTTTTCATTCATTGAAGGTGCGCCTTATAGTCTGGTGCGCCTTATTTAAGGATTTTTTTTTTAAATACACCATTCATTGGGGGTGCGCCTTGCACTCCGGTGCGCCTCATACACCAGAAAATACGGTCATTTTGTCAAAAATGCAAAAAGCAAATGGTGGGCCATCAATGAAAAATAGCTCAACCACTTTAAGACATATCCTATTCTTTGAAATGTGGACAGTGAATTCCTAACCAGGACATTTTTACATCGTTGGGGGAAAAAGAAAATATATTTATATCTTTTCTTTTTTCCAAAGCGACAGCCTTCAGACAACATACTGACTTCCATAGCTACACAATAACCGCCAGTTTAGTAAAGTGGACCTCTGCATGATGCAGCACACATTTCCAACCACAATAATAAACATTGTTTGATGAAGACAGACACTCCCCATTTTACGAACGAGATACGTTCCGGGCGGTCGTTCGTGAGGTGAATTTGATCGTTAAGTTGCTTCAGTTCTATATTTTGTATGGAATGTATGTTTAAGTCAAACACTGAACGGGGAAGGATAAAACACAGATGCTCTAACAGTCGTAAAATAAATTCACGCCTAATGTAGTTAGGCGACATATATCCTTGGGTCATCAGGAAACCATTACTGAAGCTGCTGGAACGTAATTGCCGAATTACGTGCCCTTACTTTCTGTTAGTCAGCGCCATTCGCCTTCAAATCGGAGCCTGGAAGGAGGGATTTCGTCCCCGCCCACATACTCTACACAGCCAATCGTAAGCGAGTTCGGCGCCTCTTCCTCCAAGCGTCAACTGGGAAGCGGAATTTCTTCCCCGCCCACATACTCTACGCAGCCAATTGTAAACGAGCTCGGCGATCAGGGCCTGAACTCGTAGGCAACGCTTCAGCCTAGCACGGCGCCGATTGGTCAGCCTTGGTGTCCGTCGCATAAACATCTAAATGTGTCAGGTTGCGTGCGTGTACCTGTGGCACAGTACGCAGCCAGTAGCAAGCGAGCTAGGCCGGAAAAAGGCGCGAATTACAAAATCTAATTTACAACGTCCGAACATTTTTCGACCTACTGTACCCGCAAAAAGGTTCGTATTGAAGGAAATTCTAACCTAACAGTATGTACCGTTACATCGTAACGCAAATGATTGTAAATTGGGGAGTGTCTGTATACAGCCATAGAAGCTGCTTGGATTTGGATTCCTTTGAAAGAAGGTTCACTTTGCTCTCTTTGAAGTGTGCAGGTGTACCTTCATGTTTTGACCCGTGAGTGTGATGTTCGACATCATTCCTGGCCCCGATCACCGTTATTTGTATGCCACAGGTGTTGTCTTGACATTTTGATGCTGTCTAGTGTTGCTGTCTGGCGGCCGCCCACATCCGACCCCTTACCGGGACCCCCTCCCTCCATCTGCCATTGACGCTCAATGCCTTGGCTTTGATTTGTTGCTGCGGAGATGAGTTGAGTAATCAGCCAGCCACCCGGTGTGGCGTGCGCACCTCCCTGTAGCGCCAACTTCCTGAAAGTCACGTTTCCTTCTTCCACTTTTTTAAAATTCCTGTCATCCACCCTAAGTGGATTTGTAGCCAGTTTGGGCGTGAGCGGCGAGAGTTACGCAAGTGGTGGTCTCCTGTACATTCTCATTTTTCATTGTTATTGGTGGCATGGAGATAAGTGGTTAGCAGATGTGACTCACAGTTGTGAGGTCATGGGTTTGTATCCGTGCTCCGTCCTATGTAGAGTTGCTTGTCCTTATGTCACAATTTAACTCATTCCCTACCAGACGTGCATAACTGTGTCCACCCCAGTGCCAGGGTTTTTGTCATTGTCACTTGAATTCCAGGATCCTCATAATTATTGTGTTTTAGGACTAGTTAGACCAGATGTGTCGAAATCCGGTCCTCGAGGGCCGCCTCCTACATGTTTTCCAAGTCTCCCCGTTGCAACGCACCTGATTCAAGGGAACAGGCTCAATGGACACACCTGATTCTAATAATCAGATAATCAGCAAGTTCTGCAGAAGTCTGACATGAGCCCATTCCCTGACTCCGGTTCGTTTTCAATCGGGAGACTTAGAAAACATGTAGGACGGCGTCCCACAAGGACCAGAGTTTGACACCCCTGCCTCAGACTCTCTTCTTTTAACAGGAAAAAAAGAGTTAATTCCTAAATTATATGACTCTGGAGTTATATGAGCTTGAAATTAGGGGCGGCTGTCCAAAATACAATGGAATACACACATATTGGTTTATATATCGCTTTAACAACAGCTGAAGCTGGAAGAAAGCGCTAACATAGAAAAAAAGTAAAAAGCTGCCCCCTAGTGGAGGGGAGAAAACTTTGTTAGAGGTCCGGCCAGTGCTTTATCGGCACCCAAGCATGGGAAAAAAACAAAGCCAGAACAAATTCGGGAATGGCGCTCTTTGTCATATTTTCAATTCCCGAATAAATTTGTAAATTGCACTGAATGAGTTAAAGTGTTCCATTAATCTGCCGTGTATATTTTTAGAATGTGGGAGGAAACCGGATTACCCGCGCAGGCAACATGCAAACTCCACATAGGAAGGCTGAAGCTGGAATCAAACCTGACGGACGTGCTAACTGGTTACCCACCGTGCTACTTGTTCTTATTATTTTTTCTGACTTTTTTAGGAGTAGTCGTAGTGGAAGTGGTAGAAGTATTTATTGTATGGTCTTTTGACTTTGGTTTATGTCGACATTAGGAAGAAATCTTTTGCTAACTCAATTCTCTTTGTCTTTTCTGTAATACCGTACAATAGCTATCTGGCTGGCTAGCTATCTAGCTGGCCAGATATTAGCTATCTATTGGCTTGCTTGCTAGCAAGCTTTCTATCTATGTGTCTTAGTATTCTATTTGAGTTACTTCCAGGTTGAGTGAACGCTGGCGCGTGTGACTACCGCTGCTCACCCACAGAAAAAAATATCCTGTAACTGTAAAGTGACCTTGAAAGTTTTGAAAGGCGCTTAAAAATGAAATGTATTATCATTATAGTAGATGTAGTAGTGTCCGTTGTGTGAATTATAAAGACAACAGCACATGTATTCTCTCTATCTTCGCCTTCTTGTTGTTTTTGTTGTTGTTGTTTTTGTCATAAATAGCTGCGGGAAAGCCTTTTCTCTGTGTCCCGTAGCAGACGCGCTGTTGATAATATCATCATCATCATCCTCATCCGTATGATAAGTTGCTTTCCCGCACGCCGTCCCTAAGCTGCACCACACATGATAAATGCCATGTGACGTATATGAAGATTTACGAGCAGAAATAAGTTAATAACCAAGCTGCCTCGTTGCTCTCTTCGTTTCCCCAACCACACTACAGAAATGGACTCCAGTTAGCTTCAAAAGGACTGACATTGGATTGCATTTTATTGTTTCAGTGCTACAAAGCTTGTGATGTTGACCTGCATGACAGAAATGCATGGATGGAGAGCGCATGGCAACGACAGAGCATCATTGCACACAGGCAACAAAGACACAGAAGTGGGTACAACACCGCATCGACACATGTATGAAGAGTCCTTGTCTTGTTTTGTTTTTTTTTTTTGTCAGAGGCCGTAAGGGTGATCCGTAATTGGAGTCTGTGCGTTTGAATTGTTATTTTCCTTTCTTTTTGCTCTCAGTACAGTCTGTAAACATACTGTATCTTCTTGTCCTTTGACAAACTCCCCCAAAAATTGTGGCTGAACATGGCTCCTTCCCTGCAGTCTCATGGCACACTTTATTCGGTACACCTGGATGAATTCAAGAGGTGCAAAATCAAAATCAAAAACAAACAAACATCTGCCTGTAAAAACAGACATATTTAACTCATTCACTGCCAGACGATGTGCAAAAATGTGTCCACTCCAGTGCCAGAGTTTTTGTCATTGTCACTTGAATTCCAGGACCCACAGAATATTGAGTTTAAGGACTACAGCGTAAGAAACCTTAAACACTCTCCTTTCATCAGAAAAAAAAAACAGTTAATTCCTAAGTTATATGGGTCTGGAGTTATCTGAGCTTGAAATGGGGGCGTCTGTCCAAAATACAATGCAATACATACATATTGGTTTATATAGTGCTTTAACAACAGCTGAAGCTGATGCATTAACATGGAAAAGGGGGAAATGCTGCCCCCTCGTGGAACATTGCCATAGGCCATGGCCAGCGCTTCATCGGCACCCAAACAAACAAAAAAAACAGCAACAAATTCGGAAATGACGCTCTGTCATATTTTCAATTCCCGAATAAATTTGTGAATGGCAGTGAATGTGTCAACAATTGTTTTCTTTATTAAAATAAATAAATAAATACAATCCAATATTTAAATGGAATAAAAAGATGCATTTAATATTGTAAAAAATCCAGAGGAAACATATTCATATACAATTAGACGTAACTAAAAAAAATATCAATAAAAAACTAAAATCAAAAGTAGTTGATGAAATTAATACATCTCTGACAGAATTATATCCAAACAATATAAAACTAGGATGATCACTATATTACATAAATAATCAAGGGATAAATAAGTCATGAATGACAATCATTAAGTCATTCACTGCCATTCACAAATTCATTCGGGAATTAAAAATATGACGTAGAGCGCCATTCCTGAATTAGTTCGGGTTTCTTTTTTCCTTGCTTGGGTGACGATAAAGTGCCGGTCAGACCTCTGACAATGTTTTTTTTTTTCACTTGCACAAGGGGACAGCAATTCCCTTTTTTCCCATTTCAGCGCTTTGTTCCAGCTTCAGTGCTATATAAACCAATATGTATGTATTGCATTGTATTTTGGACAGCACCCCCATTTCAAGCTCAGATAACACCAGAATCATATAACTTAGGAATTAACTCTTTTTTATGATGAAAGAAGGGAGTCTAAGGTATATTATGCTGCATTGAATGTTTATGTAGTCCTAAAACACAATATTATGTGGCTCCTGCTATTTGAAAATCAATATGTATGTACAGTAAAGTCTCGTTATATCGATATCGGATATATCGATAGTCCCGGTTATATCGATACTATTTCTATGCACGCACGGAGAAAATTACATGCAAACAGGGTCGGATATATCGATAGTCCCGGTTATATCGATATTTTTTCGGACTCCCTTGAATATCGATATAACGAGACTTTACTGTATTATATTTCGTACAGCCGCCCCCATTTCAAGCTCAGATGCATCCAGACCCATATTTTTTAGGAATGAACTCTTTATTTCCTGATGAAAGAAGAAAGTCTACGGTTTCCTTGAATGTTCATTGAATGTTTATGTAATGCAATGTAATTCAATATTCTGTGGTTTTGGAATTCAAGTGATAATGACAAAAACCCTGGCACTGGAGTGGACGCATTTTTGCACATGTCTGGCAGTGAATGAGTTAAACAAAGTCAGGAAATAAAACCTATGATAGCGTCAGTCCACTCGAGTCCAACATCCCATCTGCAGAGATGAAAAAATGTATTTTAGTTTTGTGTCAGCTTTGATGCTAATGGAAGAAGCGAAGCAGACGGCTGGTGTTTTCTTTGTTCCTTTGTGATGCTACAACCACAATAAGAGACATGGTTCATTCTCCAAAAAGTGCGTTTGGACGTCGGTGGACAGTGCAGTAGGTGCACTTAATGGAGTGGCAGGCGAGTTGCGTTTAGGGCCTGTGGAATTTGCACTTGACGATCTTCTTGAAAGCACTTTGGAAGTCTTTGTTGAAATAGGCGTAGATGATGGGGTTGAGCAGCGAGTTGGAATAGCCCAGCCAGTTGATGACGGCCCCCAACCACTCGGGCATGTAGCAGCTCTCAGCGCAGAATGGAAGCACCAAGGCCACGATGAAGAAAGGCAGCCAGCAAAAGATGAACGTACCCATGATGATGCCGAGCGTCTTCACCGTCTTGCGTTCTCGAGCCAGAGCCAATTTGCGTTTGGCGCCGCAGTTCCGCTCGCTGAGGTTCTCGTGCGATGACGACTGCGGGGTGTTGGGGAGGGCCAGGTGGCTTTTGGAGCCGCTCACCTCCATCACCTCCAGGGACTCGGCCTCGTCGCCGAACTGGACGGCACCGTTGACGCACGGCCGCCCGCCGATCACCTCCCCGTTGCTTTTTTTTTGGAGTGCCGCGGGGGACAAAGTCAAGCAGCGCTCACTTTGGACCTTCTCGGTTTTCTTCACCGTCTTTCGGATCCGGAAGCGAGCGGCTTTGAAGATGCGCCCGTAGAGGACCAGCATCAGGATGAGGGGGATGTAGAACGCCCCGAAAGTGGAGTAAACGGTGTAACCCGGATCCTGGCTGATGATGCAGGCGTCCGGATTTGCTCGATCCTCGGCGCTCCGCCAACCCAACATGGGCGGGATGGAAATGGAGAAGCCCACCAGCCAGGTGACGCTGATGAGCAACGCGGCTCTCCTCGGCGTGCGCTTGTTGACGTAGTCTATGGGGTCCGTGATGGCCCAATAGCGGTCCAGGGCGATGGCGCAAAGGTGCAGGATGGACGACGTGCAGCACAAGACGTCCAAAGAGATAAATAAGTCACAGATTCCCTGGCCCAGGGTCCATTTGTTCAACACCTGGTACAAAGCCGCCATGGGCAGGACCAGCACCGACACCATGAGGTCCGTCACGGCCAGGGATCCGATTAAATAGTTGGCCACGTTCTGGAGAGACCTCTCCAGGGCGATTGCTGCCACCACGCACGCGTTGCCGAATATGGAACACAGGATGAGCGCACCCAGCAGTAACGAGGTGACGATCTGGTAGCCCACTTGCGCGTACGGGAACGAGTCAGAACCGTCGCCGGTGGTGTTGTTGTTGTTGTTGTTGATGGAGCCCAGCCAGTCCGCCACCACCTCCACCCCAGTCGAGTACCCAACGGTGGCGTTGCTATTGTTACCTTTGCCTGGAAGGTAATCCATACTTCGAGCGGAACTTTCCCGTCTCGGAGGAGGGGAGGGGGGCATGCAGCCAGCCCAGGAAAGATCGTGCAAAGCTGGCTGTCACCTCAGCTACTTCTGGTACCGGAACCGGTGCTCATCGCGTGCGTCCTGACGCGCTCCAGCCGAAGCTGCGAGTTACTCTCAGGACGCATGACGCGCGCTCGGGTGCGCGCGCGCGTACTGGTTTACATGTGGAGGAGGGAGGGGGGGTCCCCGAAAGAGGTGACAGCCTTGTCCACTCACTGGTGCCGAGAGTCATCTGAGCTCGGTGACAACGTGAATGGTTTTATAGCGGCAGCCTCGCCACACGTCAGAACCGGGGTCTCTCCCCCTTTAAGAGGCGCTCGTACGCCGACTGCTCGTCCCCCCCTTTTTTTACTCCTCTCTTTCACTTCCCATCTCACTCCGACGGATCGCTGCTGTCTTTTGTCTCCCTTCACTGATTAACGGGGTTTATTTTAACTAACGCGAACATCACATGATATAATTCGATCTGGATTTTTCTGGTGAACATCATTCGATTCTTTTAAAAAAAAATCGCAACTTTTTGAATGTGACACGATGTTGTGGGTTCTAAAACAATTTTTTAACAATAGTTCTCGAAAAAGAAATGTGAGATAGTTTACAAATGTAACAAGTCTATAGAAAGCATAGCAGCTGCTGCTATCTGCTGCCCGCAAGCAGTATTGCATCCTTTTCCGGGCGAGATTTTGATTCTCGAGCTGTGTCTGAAATTTTGGAAAGCCAACTGACCGAGTTCCCATTAGAAAAAAAATCATATCACACGAATCAATCATTTTAAAAATACAATACATACGATGACAAAAAAAATTATTTTTCCCATTATCGTTTTCATTAAAGTAGCAGGATTCGCATTCTGCGTTCAAGAACCATAGCAATCGACCTTTCACCCAGAATACAGTAATCCCTTGCTACTTCGCGGTTCGATTATTAAGGACCTTGATGCATCGCAGATTTTTTTTGAACCTCAAAAAAAGGCCGCAAATGGCAGTGAAAGTCACTGCAGTACAGTACTGTAAAACAACAGCAGGGTGAAAAGGCTTATTCAATGCCATTCACGAATTTATTCGGGAATTAAAATTATGTCCTTCATTCCCGACTTTTTTTTTTCTTGTTTGGGTCCAGATAAAGCACTCACCATGGCCTCTGGCAATGTTTTTTCCTTCCACAAAGGGGCAGCATTTCCCCTTTTTCTATGTTAGCACTTTGTTCCAGCTTCAACTATTGTTAAAGTGCTATATAAACCAATATGTAGTAAATTACATACAGTAAAGTCTCGTTATATCGATATTCAAGGGAGTCCGAAAAAATATCGATATAACCGGGACTATCGATATATCCGACCCTGTCTGCATGTAATTTTCTCCTTGCGTGCATAGAAATAGTATCGATATATCCGATATCGATATAACGAGACTTTACTGTATTTGATTTGATGTTATGTATTGATTTAATAAATTAATAAAGACAACAATTGTTAATTCATTGCCATTCACAAATGTATTCGGGAATTGAAAATATGACGTAAAGCGCCATTCCCATTCGGGTTTTGTTTTTTCTTGGTTGGGTGCTGATAAAGCGCTGGCCTTGGCGTCTGGCAATGTTTTTTTCCCTCCACAAGGGGCAGAATTTCCCTTTTGTCCATGTTAGTGCTTTGTTCCAGCTTCAGCTGTTGTTAAAGTGCTATATAAACCAATCTGTATGTATTGCATTGTATTTTGGACAGCCACCCACATTTCAAGCTCATATAACTTCAGACACATATATTTTTTTCTGATTAAAGAAGAAAGTCTAAGGTTTCTTACGCTGCATTGAATGTTTATGTAGACCTAAAATTCAATATTTTATGGGTTCTGGAATTTGAGTGACAATGACAAAAGCCCTGGCACTGGAATGCACATGTTTTTACACATTGTCTGGCAGTGAATGAGTTAAATTGTGATTGAAGCGCAAGCCTGAGCGCGGATGTGTGCGGTTGTTAATACTGTAGTTCATTTTTGTTGGGAAAAAGCTGACTGTATAAGGTGACTATGTTGTGTTTTTTTTTTGGGGAGGTGGAGAGTTGTGTGGCCGCCCTGCACTCTGTTGCCCGTACAAAGAGACCACAAGCAGGCCTCATCTATTGTACTCTATTATAACAAGAGGGCACTGGCCAGGGTGATGGAACTTTTTTTAACAACATGGAACATCCCAGTGGCCTCACTCTGTTTAGAGGGGCAATAGCAGGGGAGCCGGTGGGCTTCAGGCTTCGCCAGCTGCACACTGGAACCATCCCCTCAAAATTAGCCCGAAGAACAAAAAAGTGAGGAGAAATGTAAAGATGAAGAAGGAGAGCGTCGTTGGGGCTTAAAGGTGCAGCCATGAGCTCCCATGTGGGGGTCGGTGATGAGAATGAAAGCGGGATCACTGTGGAGCAGCTTTTGCGACCTACGCTTCCGGGTAGGAAAGTCCATAGCGAGAACAGACGATGTGGAGATGTAGGAAGTCACACCAGAGGTTGGGAGAGAAGAGGGAGACACTGGATCAGGATTGAAAATGTTGCCGATGGATCAGGGGAAGGATCCAACTTGTCCAGTTCTGGTTCGGATCAAGTGGAATCTGCTGATAGATCAACCCAAGAGCCAAGTAGAAGATCCTCCATCAGCAAAAGTCTTCATCGGCGTCCTCCCCCGTCCGTCGCCATCATTCAGAGCACATCAACCACCCCTTCGCGTCCTCAAAGAGCTTCATCATCCAGGACGACCACCGTGAGACCACCCGGAAGTCCTACCCGAGACCCCCTCTATGCGGAAGGCAGCATAGCTGGAGACTTGTCGCGGACTTTGATGAACGAAGAGGAGGTGGGACAGTTGGATGAGGAGGGAGAGGAAGACGAGGAGGGGGGCGGTGTTATGGACCCGACAACTCCTTCTTGTAGCGGAGTGCTGGAGAGAAGTTTGAGCAAGAAAGAGAGGAAGAGAATCAAATGTGTGAGGAGGAAGCAGAGGAGGAAGGAACGACTGAGGCAAAGTCAGCAACAGGTATGCACATGACAGCAGGCCAGAAATTAGTTGAATACTCTGTGAAACCAATCGGCAGTTGATCGGATGTTAACTTAAATTTAAAGTTGAATTTCAAAAATATGACTGCATTGTCAAGAATATAACTTTAATCAACATGGCTGTAAACCATGAAATATCGTGCTGGGATTGGGTGACGTCAGAGGCAGAACCAATCAACCTTTGAGTGTTTCATTCAGCATTTTTTTTAAATACACCATTCATTAGGGGTGCGCCTTATACTCCGGTGCGCCTTCTACACTGCAAAATACAGTAGTTTATTTATGAAAATTTTAAGGCCAAAATATTCCATGAAAACTTCTAAGGAACATAAACGTTTTAAAGAGGGAAGATTAGTCATCTCTAAAATTTATAGTTATTATTTTATTGTGATAAACTCTGATAAAACCCTGGAATAATTTTTCAGGTCATCAAAATTGAGAAAATACCACACATTACTGTATACTATTCTGCAATTTTTCATGTTTGACATAAAAAAGGAAAATGATGGTGAAATCTGATTGTTTTGTTAACATTCCCATTCTAATACACAGGTGTCAAAGGCAAGGCCCGGGGGCCAAATCTGGCCCATCGCATTATTTTATTCGGCCCACGAAAGCAAATCAAACTTTGAAATTCCATGATGTTTCTAAAGTCCGAACCAAAATGTCAAATTATTGTATGTAAACCACAATAACAGTCATTATTTTTTACTTCAAATGTAAAAACTAGTTATTCATTAATTTATTGTGCGCTCTATATATAATATGTAGAGCTGATGAAAAATTCTCATCTCATGATTTCCCCAAATTCACAATGGCCCTCGAGAGAAAACCGTTACTACTATGGGCCACGGCAAAAAATTAGTTTGACACCCCTGCTGTAATGGGTCTATAACGCAACCCCATCGCTACTGTAGCGCCTTATAATGTGCTGTGCCTTATAAATGGAAAGCCTTTTTAAACATGTCATTCATTGAAAGTGCGCCTTATAGTCCGGTGCACCTTACACACTGGAAAATAAGGTAATTCAAACGTTTTCAAAGCTGGATTTTTAAAAAAAGAGATTCACTTGGTCAGGTTCAACATATTGCTACACTGGTTTTTGTAATACAATTTTCCTCTCCCGTATTAGAGTTCACACGGTCAAATATGGACGTCAAAGGACACTTGTCAACAAAATCTAAATCATTGCTGACCCCAACCGTAACTATTTGACATTATCCTCCCGAAACAATTGCGGGATCCTCCACGGGTAAGGATTCAGTTCACCTACTCTGGAAGTTATTACACGGTGCGTTGCCAGCGATTGCATTGGTCCATGCGTGTTAATAACACACCTTGGGAGCGGCGAGGGGGGGTGGGGGTGACGCCACTGCTGAGGTGCCCCCCTCCGCTCCCAATGGGAATTTTCTAGCGGTAATTACGCTGGAAGCAACACTTTGTTCCGCTCATATGTAAGAGGTGAACATGTGTCGCCTGTCTATACGTGGCACTATTTCAAGGTGTAGATGGAGGTGGGGGGGCTTGAGGGGCAGATGTCGGCATAAAGAGGTCAGCCACATTTTCCCCTGGGGAGTTTACAGCTGTCAGTTGGGAAATGGGAAGCTGTGTGTGTGTGTGTTTTAGTTTCGTCAGGCTCTCGGGATAGTTAACCCAGGGGAAGATGAGCGGGGATTGTGGTGGTAGAGCTATGGAAAGAGATGCAAAGCAGGTTAAGAATATGCCCTAAGCTATATTTCTTCACGTATAAATGACTCCGTATTCTACCTAACGCCCCTTCTGTTTGCCCCCGCACTCTAGTACGGCACTAGATGTGAGAAAACATTAGCGACAGACAGCCTCGCTCCGGGAAAAGTCTCACCTGACCTTACATGATACTTTTCAATCACACATATTATCTTGTGCATGTGGGTGTCAACGAATAGAGACAAAACTCCAAAAGTAGATGAGACACAACCTCCACACATTAAAATGGGAGGTTGCCTATGTGTGGAGATTCCTGAGAGAAGTAAGGATATTCCATCGTGATCATAAATGTTTAAAAACCTCATCGGTGGAGTATTGAATCTCTGGGTAGTGATACAAATGAAAAAAAGCAAAGAAAATGTTCACATTTGACACTGAACATTGATGTTAGAACCTGTCAACCACTGGTGTCAAAGTCAAGGCCTGGGGCCAAATCTGGCCCGTCACTTCATTTTATCCGGCCCGCGAAAGCAACTCAAACTTGTCAAATTTCATGATGCTTGCTGAAATCCGAACCAACATTTCAAATTGTCGTATGTAAACCACAATAAAAGTCATTAATTCTGACTTCAAATTTTAAAACTAGTTATCACTTATGTCATTCACTGCCAGATGATGTGCAAAAATGTATCCATTCCAGTGACAGGGTTTTTGTCATTTTCACACAAATTCCAGGACCCACAATAATAGTGTTTTATGCACCTTAGTAAACATATTATGTTGTTTCATGTTTAGCTTAGTACACATTATGATTATTGCACGTTTAATTTAGTTACATAGCATTATCAAGCTTATTAGTTCAATAGTAGTTGCAAAGAGGCAACGGCTCCAACTTCAGTCTAAGACCCTCCCAACACTGAGTTGTCCGTAGCTGATTGGACAACAGATCGCTGCTGTAGACGTTCAAAAACTAGTCAGAGCGGGATCTCGCTCTCTTTGTTCCTATCTTTGTTCGTGTGCTCTGACTTCGCTCCTGCCTAGACGATAGAAGTGCTTTTTCTGTCTCACTAGAATAAAGTAGTTTTTTGTTCACCATCTATCATCGTCACTGATATTTTTATCACTGAACTTCGTTGAACACCGAACCAGGAAAGAAACAAGAATTTAAACCGAACACACAGAATATTGAGTTTTAGAACTACATAAACATTCAACTCTTCTTTCATCAGAAAAACATAGTTAATACCTTATTTACATGGGTCTGGAGTTATCTGAACTTGAAATGAGGGTGATTGTACAAAACACAATAAAATACATACATATTGATTTATATAGTGCTTTAACAACAGTTGAAGCTGTATCAAAGTGCTAACATGAACAAAAGGCAAATGCTGTGCCCTCATGGAAGGCAAAACATTGCCAGAGTTCTGACCAGCGCTTAATCCTGTAACTGTAAAGTGACCTTGAGAGTTTTGAAAGGCGCTTATAGTGAAATGTATTATTATTATTATTATTATTATTATTATTATTATTATTATTATTATTATTATTATTATTATTATTATTAATCGGCACCCCCTGCAAGAAAAATCCAAACCTGAACAAATTCGGGAATGACGCTCCACGTCAAATTTTCAATTCCCAAATACATTCGGGAATGGGAGTGAATGAGTTAATTTGTTGTGTGCTGTATATGTAATATGTGGAGGGGATTAAACATTCTAATGGCTTCCCCAAATTCAAAACGGCCCCCAAGAGGAAACCGTAACTAAAATGAGTTTGACACCATTGCTGTAAGTCTTGAGATTGATTTTGGCTGGTCTATAATGTTATTTATCTCTTACTTATATATATTTTCAGGTGAAATAAAGACCAACATATTGACTTGTTTTGCTAATTCTTTACTCTAGGGCTCCCTATTGTTCGGATGTATACCTAGCAACACTAAACCTGGAGTTTTGCGAATGAAAATTGTTCTGGCTGGTCCATGTGCGCAAATATTGTAACAAGCATGACTCTAATTACAAATCCGTGGAATAGAGATTCTCTTTTCATGCTTGATTGAATTTATTTTGCTCTCAATGACTTGTGACATTTAAATATGGCATTTGGGATTTTAGAAAATGACTTGACAGTTGACCTTTATTTCATTGGGGAAACTCGATTTGTTTTACGAGTCATTTCCATTGCAAGCGTCACTTTGTTACCAAACTAATTCAACTCCTTTCATTCATCTTGTGTCTCCTTTCTCCTCTTGAAGTGTTCCACAGGTAGTATTAGCAGCAGCAGTACGAGCAGCAACGAGGAGGACAAAGAAGACGTGACTAAGGAGGGTTACATGTGCGCCGTGTGCTTGGACATCTACTTCAGCCCGTACATGTGTAAGCCGTGTAAGCACATCTTCTGTGAACCTTGCCTGAGGACCCTGGCCAAGAACTGTCCTACCAGCACGCCCTGCCCGCTTTGCAGGACCATCATCACGCACGTCTTCTTCCAGAAGGGTGAGACCGTGTCGCGGAGCAAATGAGACAAAGTCAACAGATGTTGTTTCATCAGATTTTTGATAAGAATGGTTACTGGTTCTGGCTTGGGTGGAATGCATGCACTCATAACTTGAGGTGCACCTACAATTGTTCTCGAAAACATACATTTGTATTCCAGCACTTTTACTATTTCTATCTATAAATAAATACATAGATAAATAGATACATAAATAAATACATAAATAAATAAATAATGGGTGGATGAAGAAATAGATAACTAAATAAAAAGATAAACAAACAAACAAATAAATAAATAAATACACTTGAGGTGCACCTAGAATTGTTCTCGAAAACATACCTTTGTATTCCAGCACTTTTACCATTTCAATCTATAAATAAATAGATACATGGATAAATGGATAAATAAATACATAAATAATGGGTGGATGAAGAACTAGACACATAAATAAATACATAAATAAATTAAATTCAATACAAGAATACATCATTTAAAAAATAAACTCCCATTTTTTTAAATAACAAAAATTAATAAAATAATAAATAAAAACATAAAAATACAAAAATAAAAACTACAAAACTTTAAAATTCTAAAATGTAAAAATTAATAGACTACTTTTTTTAAATGTAAAACCTTCAAATTTATAAATGTGAAAAGTTCACATTTGAAAATATAAAATACACGTTTAAGAATTTAAAAATTACAGAATTAAAACCTTTTAAAATTCACCAATTTTTACATTTTTAAATGTATTTTTTTAACATTTCAAAATTTAAACCGAATGAACCATATCTCATTCAGTCTTTGGATTTTTCTTCCGCAGAGTTAAACCAAATGGCAAGGACGTTCTTCCCGAAGGAGTACGCATGTCGGAACCAGAACTTCCAGAAAGCCTGTTGTGCAAAATGGCCTCTTCCGAGCGGCCGAAAATTCTTCCGAATGTTTGGAGGTAAGATGTTGAATAAAAAAACATCCAGGTCTAAATCGAGCATTGAAGAAATGGAAGTGGATCGGCTTCATTCTTACTTCATGACTGGTGACCACTGCCTTTATTTGTCTAGCCTGAGCGCTCATCCCTGCTAAAAAAACAACCAGAGGTCTGCAAACAAAATGTCTCCTCCTCCATCCAGGTTTCAGGAGGCCCTCCAGTCCCGGGGCGCGGCGTCAGTTGCCCCACGCAGGAGGCGGTTTCCATCTGAGCACGTTGGATTTTGACGACAACACCCGCAGTTGGCATTTTGACATGGATATGGTCATCATCTACATTTACTCTGTCAACTGGATTGTTGGCTTTGTTGTATTTTGCATCCTCTGTTACCTTTTTCTTCCCTCTTTTTGACAGCCTGGCGGTGATGATGATGATGATGAGTATACGCCATTTGCTTTACTGTGTAGACAAGCAGGTGGGATGTTGAGTGGAGGGAAAACAGCGGCGGTGTCAGCTTGTTATCAGCCATTAATAAACGATTGAAAGGGTATATTGTGTAGGAGGCACATTTGGGCATCCAATGTTCTCTGTGTTCCAGGTGATAAACAACATGTTCTGTACCTCAATGGCGGGGGGTCGATCAGAAGCATTAAAACCGCATGATTCATCGCCATTAAAACAAGGAGAGACATAATATTAGGGACACTTGCACATGCTTGTCAACTCAGGGTTGTTCATTGATAACTGTCCCTGCAATGATTGTGGTGGTTTAGACAACAGTGCTTCCCAACCTTTATTGATACATTAGATGCATCTTATGGTACACCCATTTAAAAAATAAATAAATTCATAAATAAATAAATACGTGAAAAATAAACAAGTAAATAAATAAATTGATGAATAAGTAGGGAAAGAAATAGGGGAATAAATTGGGATATACACAAAAAAATATATGAAAAATAAATACATAAATACATAAGTAGATAAATACATAAATAAAGAAATACATAGAGATATACTATACATGAACAATAAATAAATACAATGTGCATTGAAAACTGATTTCTCAATCATGAATAATGAATTCACCAGCTTTATTTACTTGTACACAAAATATATTGAAAACAAGCATTCACGTTCACCCTTCAGTAATGTTTTTGGAAGAACTTATGGTAAACCATAAATAAACAAATAAATAGGAAGATATATTGGAAAATAAATAGAGAAATAAATGACTAAATAAATATGTATGTATTGCATTGTATTTTGGACAGCCACCCTCATTTCAAGCTCAGACAAATCCAGACCCATATAATTTAGGAATTAACTCTTTTTTTCTGATGAAAGAAGAGTCTTTCTTACCTTGAATTTTTATTTTTATATATAGAATTTTTATTGAATGTTTATATAGTCCTTAAAACTCAATATTCTGTGGGCCTTGAAACATGAGTGACAAAGAAAAATCCTGGCACGGACTTCTGTGGACCATTTTTGCATATCGTCTGGCAGTGAATGAGTTAAACTGTTAAGCAATAAGTCAATGAACCCCATCTAAGGTGCGTATGCCTTTATAAGTTATTTGTTGTCAGCCTTTCACCTCATCTTAGCAAAAACTGAGTTTCTAAACTTGGACATCGAAATAGAGAGACGAATTCCCCCAGGTTAGCTTCGCGCTATATTAGCTATCCCGTACGACGCAACATGGATGATTTCAAAGGTTATTTTAAATTTAAAAGGAAAACATTGACACAGCTGTGTTAGCATCTAGTTTACATTTACATTTATTACATTGGGGGAGGGGGGGTAAACTGTAATTTACTGTGGGGAGGTTTGTTTAGTTTTTGTGTGTGTGTGTTAATGTTTCACTGTCCTCCCCCTTAGGCAGCCTGCTACAAAACGCCCCTCCAAGGTTACAAGAGGAGGAAGGAGGGGGGAGATTTGTGAATGAATGTGCAGATTTTCACGCTAAAGTGCGACACCCCCTCCCCAAAATATTAGGCGGTGACGTTCGCAGCCTTCAACGCTGCGAACAGGCAGCAGATGCTTATCTGTCGCCTCCGCCAGCGGTGCTGAGTGCAAAAAAAAGCACAAGATATGGACGCCTAGCGTTCGCTGGATGATTCGTGAAGAGGAGACAAAGCGACGAGCCCGCTTGTGAGCTTGCTTGGCGTGCCGCGGGAGTGAAGGTGACTTGATGCAGAGAAAAGACCCGCACCCTCCGCCGCACGACTGTCCCCACTCTCAGGAGGTGGGGTCTGAGAGGACAACCGACTGGCAGCCATAAGCCCGCTTGGAGACAAGACGGAGCGGTGAAGAGTTGAGAAGAGGGCGAGGAGAAAGGTGGCGGCGGTGAGGGGCCAAGACATCCTTCCGTATCAGGAGCGTTTTATTCGTAGGGTGTGTATGCATGAGTTCTGCATCGAATGGGCGCAAAACCCGCCCCAGATCGGCCGGGAACATCTTCCAGATCGGCAAGCCCCTCTACCAAGACCCCCAGCGGCGGGAAAGCACCGAGAGCAGCCGCAGAGCCCAACGCGCCGTGGCCGAATGCAGGATGGTAGGTAGCGGGCGTCCACGCCATCCATCCCGGGGCTTGTCCGTCCTTCTCGTTGTGCGTCCAGGACGCTCTCTCATGCACATGACACACATGACGACGAATCGTAGCCTGCGTGACACTCTAATGTGCATTTATTTGACTCGGTCAGGGTGGTGCAGTGTTGATATCCATGTATTTATTTATTTGTTTATTTAGATGGAGTTTAAAACGAGGCACGGTCGCTGTCTTCTAAACTGCATGAATGGAATGTCCATTTGCTGTGATGATGTGAGACATCTGAAGCATGTCAGAACGTCGTGTGAGACTACGTGTGCAATGAACGCTCTGCAGAGGCGTGCACGCAAGTCGAACAGTTGTCTTTTTTCGGGAGTGGGGGCAGCAGGGGAGGGTTGTCTGAGGTGGTGCAAAGTCAACGTATCGCGATCGATTATCAACGCAGTCATTTAAAGCAACCTCTGAGCTATTTTATTACGACGTCAAATATTTTTTGCTCTGATAAATTTTATAAGGCTACTAGTTTTCAACGTTGTGGTCCTTTTACATTTACATTTAAATGTTTATTGTGGTTGATTGTTTTTGATTTCATTTCATTCATAGTTGAATTGTTTAACACATTCACTGCCAGACGATGTGCAAAAATGTGACCACTCCAGTGCCAGAGTTTTTGTCATTTTCACTGAAATTGCATGACCCACTGAATATTGAGTTTTAGGACGACATAAACATTCAATGCAGCACAAGAAAACCGACTCTTTCTTAGTTATATAAGCCTGGAGATATCTGAGCTTAAAATGGGGGTGGCTGTACAAAAGGCAAATGCTGCCCCCTCGTGGGAGGGAAAAACATTGCCAGAGGTCTGATCAGCGCTATCAGCACTACCCCTAACCGCAAGAAAAACCAAAACCTGAACAAATTTGGGAATGGCGCTTCACATCACATTTTCATTTCCCGAATAAATTCGGGAATTGCAGTGAATGAGTTAATGATGATTGCAACAATAGTTTGTTTATTATTAGATTTTTTACCCAGTTATTTTGGATTTTTTTTTATATATTTGCATTTATTTTAAAGATGTCTATTGCCTGTCTGGTTTGGTTGTTCCGTGTATTTGATTGGTTGTGGTATTTTATAATTTGTTTTATTTTATTTGGAATATTATTTCTTTATTCGTTTGAAAAATGAAATGTATTATTATTATTATTATTATTATTATTATTATTATTATTATTATTATTATTATAAAATCCATTCAGAACACTGTCTTCTATAGTTGCAGCTGCATAGTGTGCTAAAGATTCACTACAAAAGTTATGGCATTTTGCTGCAAAGTATGCCCCCTTAATGCATTCGTGAACCCAAAACAATTTACAGTTGCATTTTATGTGTAGGTATATTCCTAGAGTCCAATTGTAATGTCCACATGTCACCACCCAGTGGCGCTGTTTAGCGTTCTCCTCCACTTATAACTCTAAAAAGCCTTAAAGGACAACCGACACTATTTTTTGTTTCCTAACTGACATCAGAAAAACGTTTTATAGCATCTAAAATACCAAAAACACGCTGGCTGGTATTTTTAGTCAAATGCAAAACACCAATAAAAATGACTTAAAGTGTCCCAAAACTACTTGAAAATGACCTCGGTGATGGCGAGTTTCAGAAGGTGCCGCCCCATTACTCGTGATGTCACGCCAGGACGTCTTGCCTTGCTCTCGAATCAAAACAATGGCTTCAGATTCGGAGAAGGTGCTTTCATGTTACTCATCCAGTTATGAATATCATTCAAATAGTTCTGAAGAGGAAAGCATAAATGTTTGCAATCGATTAAAGAAGTCCTTCCGTGTCAATTTGAGCCGTCAGGACTCCAATGGCGCCCAAGCTCCGTTGTAAATGGGCTGATTTGTCTGCTGGGAATTTCTGTCAACTAGTATCAAATAGTAGTCTTGGTGCAACACACAACGATTCACCATCGCACTATTTATGTGTTTTCCAGATCAACACGAAGTTTTCAGACTAAACAAAGTACCCAAAATGCATTGTGTGTTGCTGTCTCGGTCAGGGGTGTTCCAGACGTGACGTCACATCAGGCATCGTCATCAACTCAAAAACAAGACTTCCTGAATATTCAGCGCGAGTCTTAAAACGTAAAATATAGCTACATGCGGTGGAATCTTTGTAAAATACGCTCAATAGAAGTCATTTGAAGTGATTTTACAAATTATGGACACAACTTGTCCGTAGGAGTCGGTTGTCCTTTAAAACAAATTAAGATGCCAGATAGAAAACTGATATGGTATACTGTACAACCAGGCATTAAGAGTTTAACACTGAGCATTATTGTATTTCTTTTTAAAAAAAAATAAGAACTTTTGAATACAGCTCTTGTTCACTCTGTGATTATAACGCAGATCGTTCAAGAGTTCAACACGCTGGTGGCACTTTACCGAGAGCTGGTCATTTCCATCGGCGAGATCACTGTCGACTGTCCCAATTTGCGAGGCGACATGCAGAAGACTCGAACCAAAGGCTGTGAGATGGCCAGGGCGGCACACCACAGTCTCACCTTGATAGCAGGGTGAGAGTCGTTTTTTTCTCTTCAAAAAACACCACCATGATGATCATGACCAAACATGATCACCCCACACTCTATTATTAGCTTTTTGGCACAACCTAATAAACTAAAATTAAATTCTGTATTTTCCAAAGCCTTGATTTTCTTCAAAAGATGTCAAATTGATGTCATTTTATAGAGAGAAATGTAGCCCCACTTATCACTCATCCCTATTGCTCCTATGTGCTTCAGGCCAGAGGATGGCGAGATTCACCCTGAGATTTGCAGGCTTTTCATCCAACTGCAGTGCTGTTTGGAGATGTATATCACCGAAATGCTTAAGTCCTTCTGCTTGCTGGGCTCCCTGCAGCTCCACAGGAAAGGTAAACACACAAACACACTAGTAAGCCATTTTGGTGGAAATGGTGTGTATTATTCTTTTTTTCTGACTCTGTGGTGTCAGGCAAAGATCCCTGTAGCCTGCCATCAGTGGACAGGAAGGTGGATGAAAACTCAGACGTCCCCATCCTTGAGGACACCTCCTCCTCGCCCACCGAGGGCTCTCCACTCACATGTCTGGTGGCCACGGACATTGCAAACATTGAAAAGTAGGTCCACGTTGAAGATACTATGTTGTTCAATTGAGTAGTTGAGATCCATCCAAATACAGTAACACCTCGGTTTACGAACCCTTTGGCTACGAACTTTTCTGTTTACGAACGTTAAAGTTGTGAAAATTTTACCTTGGCATCTGCCTCAATGAGTGATGTGTCGTTCGCGAACAAGCCCGTCCTAACAACAAACTGGCAGCTGACTGTTTTTGTCCTCTATTCCCCGCCCCCAGTCTTCGGTTAAAGCCACGTGATTGGTCAAGAACGCAGCAGTGAGGGGGCGGGGGGTTACAGATAGAGAGAGAGAAGCCTTTCTCCAAAAAGAAAATGGCTGCCGACTGTTTTTATCCTCTATTCCCCGCCCCCAGTCTTCGGTTAAAGCCACGTGATTGGTCAAGAACGCAGCAGTGAGGGGGCGGGGGGTTACAGATAGAGAGAGAGAAGCCTTTCTCCAAAAAGAAAATGGCTGCCGACTGTTTTTATCCTCTATTCCCCGCCCCCAGTCTTCGGTTAAAGTCACGTGATTGGTCAAGAACGTAGCAGTGAGTGGAGGTGGTTTAAACATTAAAGAGACAGGCAGATGACAATGAGAGAGTTTCAACTTTGATTGTTCAAAGGCAAAGTGTAGACTGCAAGTTTAAAATATCCCATCAATCAGTCTCTACAAAAAACCCGCACAAGCCATCTGTGCACTTGATGGAAAAAGCTATCAACCCAGCTAAACAGAACACAATTGATGAGGAACTAGGTAAAATTATCACAGAGAAAGCACCTACAAGGGATCATTCCTCAAGAGGGTGAAAGAAGAAGGTTAAGTTCCTCATCAAGTGTTTCATGCTGAGGAAACCGGCCACTCCATTCCATCAAGCCATCAACAACCATCACAAAGGTAAATAAAATGACTTTATTATACAGTACAGTTTATTTCCTTAATTATAATTCCATAGCACATTCATTATACATAAAATAAGGTTTATTTTATGTTGTTTTAAGGCTTACAAAATTAGAAAGTAGAAAATGATGTTCTATGGGGACCCGGGAACAGATTGTTCTCATTTTAATGGTTTCTTATAGGAAATAAATTTTTGGGATACACACTTTTTGCCTTACACGCTCTGTCTGGGAACCAATTAAGTTCGTAAGCCAAGGTATCACTGTATTTCATACAACTGTTAACTTGACATTGCACCGCATTTTTATTTGACAGATAAACTGACTTTTATTTTCAGAAACAATGTAAAATAGAGACAACCCAATATTTCAGTATACAGTGCAACTATTGCGCAATTTTAAGACAATATTTTTTAAAATGATGTAATGTTTGAACAAAGTAATGCCTGTTACAAAAACAATCAATGAATTTTTGCAATCTTTAAGCAAATATTTTGCCAAAATAGACACACTTAATATTGTAACATGAAATGTTCAATTTATTTTTGATTTCTTGTTGTTGTTGCAGGGACATGAGAGAAATGAAGAACCTTCTCAGTAAACTCAGGGAGACGATGCCTTTACCACTGAAGAACCAAGGTGTGTTCGGATGTATCATAGATATCAAGATTTATCATAATCAACCATCTTTCAGTGATGTTGTTGAAATTTTTCGGCACACAATTCTTAATTTATTAAGGAATTAGGGAATTCTTCATTTTCTTTTTAATTAAGAGTTCAAGATGGCGCCGCGAGAGTGGCTGCCTTTCCAGCAGCTCCAGTATTTTGTTTTTCTTCTTCTTTCGTTCCTTTCCTCTTCCTTTCATAACTTTGCTGCTATTATTAGAAAGAGATTGTCGAGTTCCTCTCCCATCCTGCCTTTTATGCCGACCGAAAGCAATGACTCTAATTTCATTTTAAAATGCAAAAACAAGATCGGTGATTATTTAATTTGATTGCAAATTTCACATTTTACAGGGATGGTCTGGAATGTTATACCCACAGTAGTTTAAAGGACAACCGACGCCTCCGGGCAAGTTGTGTCCATAATTTGTAAAATCACTTCAAATGACTTAGACTGAGCGTATTTTAATAAGATTCCATGGCATATGGCTATATTTTACGTCTTAAGACCCGCACTGAATTTTCGGGAAGTCTTGTTTTCGAGTTGATGACGATGCCTGACGTGACGTCACGTCTGGAACGCCCCTGACCGAGAAAGTGACCCACAATGCATTTTGGGTACTTTGTTTGGTCTGAAAACTTTGTGTTGATGGCGAAATTAGAAGGAAAAAACATAAATAACGCAATGGTGAATCGTTGTGTGTTGCACCAAGACTACTATTTGATACTAGTCGACACAAATTCCCAGCAGACAAATCAGCCCATTTCCAACGGAGCTTGGGCGCCATCATGTGCATTTTCTGGGCGCTACATTGAAGTCTAGACGTCTCAAAATGAGACGGAAGGACTTCTTTAATCGATTGCAAACATTTATCCTTTCCTCTTCAGAACTATTTGAATCATATTCATAAGTGGATGAGTAACAAGAAAGTATCTTCTCCGAATCAGAAGCCATTGTTTTGATTCTGGAGCGTCCTGGCGTGACGTCACGAACAAGGGGGCGGGACCTTCTGAAACTGAAACTTTCTGAGGTCATTTTGAAGTAGTTTTGGGACACTTTAAGTCATTTTTATTGGTGTTTTGCATTTGACTAAAAATATCAGCCTGCGTGTTTTGGATCTTTTAGATGCTAAAAAACGTTTTTCTGATGTCAGTTAGCAAACAAAAAAACGGTGCCGGTTGTCGTTTAAAGGATATGTCGATAAAAATTCAGAAACATTGTGAAATGAAAATTTGTGTCCCTTGTGTTCTTGTGGCTTCTAGATGACAGCAGTTTGCTGAACCTGTCTCCCTACCCGCTGGTCCGACAGAGGAAGAGACGCTTCTTTGGCCTTTGTTGTTTGGTAACCAGCTGAGGTATCAACAAAAAACAACATCAAGAGACAACATTGCGCTGTTCTGCTCTCCACTATTCTACTACTGCCATTTCCAACACACACACTCACACACAAAAGAACAAGGCTGCCTGCCAGTTGTTAGATTTATGTTCAACAGAAAATAAATAGCAACACATTCCTATGGTTTTTGGCCAATTGAGCCAGTTGTCTACTGTTAATTGTAAAATAGAAAATGTGTTAATGCACACAAGAAACACTATTTTTGTTTAACCCTCATATTATGTCTTTTTTTATGATTAAAGGGAGCCATTGCATGTTTAGGCATTGAAAACATACATTTTTAAAAATGCAAAAATTTTGATTACAAGAAGAGATTAGCAAAACATTGCTGTATCCCCTTTTTGTTCACATTTTTAAAAATACAGTGATACCTCGGTTTACAAACCCCTTGGCTTACGAACTTTTCGGTTACGAATGTTAAATTTATGAACATTTTACCTTGACATACAAACTTTTTTGTGGGATACACACGGAGCTGCAACGCAGCAGTGGGGGGGGGGGGGGGGGGATTTACAGATAGAAAGCGAGTGAACACACACAAGCCATTTGTACACTTGGTGCAAAAAGCTATCAACACAGCTAAACAAAACACAATTGATGAGGAACTAGATAAAATTATTGCAGAGAAAGCACCTACATGGGATCATTCCTCAAGATGGTAAAAGAAGAAGGTTACGTTCCTCATCAAGCGTTTACTGCTGAGGAAAGGTAAATGTAAATAAAACGACTTTATTATACTGTACCGTTTTTTTCTTTCATTATAATACCATAGCACATTTATTATACATAAAATAAGGTATATTTTGTGTAGTTTTTAGGGCTAGAAAATAAGAAAGTAGAAAATTATGTTTTATGGGGACCTGGGAACTGATTATTCACATTTTAGTGGTTTCCTATGGGAAATTAATTTTTGGTATACACACTTTTCGCCTTACACACTCTGTCTGGGAACCAATTAAGTTCGTAAGCCAAGGTATCACAATATAAAATGAAAACACTTGCAAGGAACATGGAGACTTCCGGTAATTCACTTTGCCACGCCCTCTTAAAGGGACAGTGTCACCCAAATACACGACAATGTGGTTGTGTGAGTTTGTGTGCGTGTGTCAGACGAACGGCTTCGAAACACATGTATTTAATTACAAGATTTTTATGTTTTATTATAATTTTAAACATAAATATTACTTCAAGTTTCTACAATATATGATTTCATTTTCAAACGGATCAAATCAATCCGCAATATAATATAACAGAAGGGATGTAAATGTTTGTTCTGTCCAAAACAACAAGTTGAATAAATGCAGACTGAAATGTTTCAGGATGGTAAGGAAGACATTTCAGTGGTAGTCCTCTTCAGTAGTTTCTTGTTTTGTCCTCTTCCCTGTTCTTGATTTAGTCTTCCATTAAAGATAAATTAATATCTTAACTTGACAACTTCAAAGTGCAATACTGTATACTGTTTGATAAAACGGACAGAGATAGAACTCTATTTACACACACGCGCACACACACATACACACACACACACACACAAAATGTATCTTACGAGTTGTATACACTTCCTGCTCTCTGAATAAATTGGCCTGTTACTGGTTGTTCCTCAGCATGGCGCCACCTTGTGGACGATTGTTTGTGTTGTTGCTTAAGGCCCCTTGGAAGTACACGAGGATGATGTAGATCATTTTACATTGTGAATAAAACTTTTGTTATGGAAATCATCTGTCGAGTTTGTCATTTTACCATGGAACCTGCACTAGGTGGAGGTGCACCATGAATTAAAGGAAAACCGATGCCTCCAGACAAGTTGTGTCCATAATTTGTAAAATCATTTCAAATGACTTCTACTGAAGATGACTATTTGATACTAGTTGACACAAATTCCCAGCAGACAAATCAGCCCATTTCCAACGGAGCTTGGGCGCCATCTTGTGCATTTTCGGGGAGGTACATTGGAGTCCAGACGCCTCAACGTGATACAGGAATGACTTCTTTGATCGATTGCAAACATTTATGCTTTCCTGTTCAGAACTATTTGAATCATATTCATAACTGGAAGAGTAACAAGAAAGCATCTCCGAATCTGAAGCCATTGCTTTAATTCTCAAGCAAGGCAAGACGTCTTGGCGTGACGTCACGAACAAGGGGCGTGACCTTCTGAAACTTTTTGAGGTCATTTTGAAGTAGTTTTGGGACACTTTAAGTCATTTTTATTGGTGTTTTTAATTTAAAATATCAGACTGCGTGTTTTGGGTATTTTAGATGCTATAAAACGTTTTTCTGTTGTCAATTAGGAAACAAAAATTGGTGTCGGTTTGTGACTACTCATGTAGTGTTGTGCTATGACCGCTTGGGGTCGCTGTCAACTACTAACTTGTGGTTCTCGTGGAGATGAGTGGTTCAGATAATGGATGGATGGATTAAATTAATTATTTTAAATTATTTAAAGAGATGTTCATTTAGACATATATCCTGTGACTGAGATGCCCATTTCATGGTAAGATCAGAGCATTGTCATCAAATCGTAAGTATAGTTTTTGCTTCTTCAATGTTGCTGTGCCGATGACCATTTTGTGTTTGGGAGTCTTTTACTGAGCGAGTTGCTTGTTGTGTAGCCACAAAGGGACATAAATCTTATTGTGCTGGTCCTAAGCCCGGATAAATACAGAGGGTTGTGTCAGGAAGGGCATCCGACGTAAAAAGCTTGGCCAAAACAAACATGCGGATCAAACCTCTAAAGATGGAGGACACTGATTTGCTGTGGCGACCCCCTGTAAGGAAAAGCCGAAAGGAAAAGAAGAAGAAGATTTAAAAAATGCCACCAAGTAATTTCTCAAAGATTGTATCAATTCTTGACAGTAATCGTCACCCAAAAGAAGTTCTCATTTTCAAAAAAGTTGGTGACCCCTGAACTCGACGTGAAGATGGGAAGATACAAAACTATGACATACGCTTTTATTACATGGCGGATTCATTCCCATGTAGGTAATTGAATTTAAAATGAAATATATAAAAATCTACCAGTCATCACAATCATTTTTAGCGGAACGATCCCTATATGTGATTTACTCGAGCAAACACAGGAGGGCAATAGAGATTTAGAATCAATTCACATTCCTTTAACGCACACTTTTTGCCATGACATCAATTCTTGCAGTTTTGAGAACACTTTTTACAATTCATATAATTTAATTTAATAATTATAATATATGATGAATAATGAGTAATTTTTCGAATTAGAACTTTGCAAAATAGGCTCATATTTGAAACTATTTTCCTATAGTAACCCTCCTACATTTTTAACACAAGCATTTAATACAGACCAACAAAAACATATTCATATTCTAACTCCAAGTTTCCATTTGAAGTTCGACATATTTGTTTGAATTTCAGATCCAACTTCAAGTCCAATTTGACATGTTTTATAGTGTTACATTTTGCCTGCCAATGTTTAAGGCTTATATAACTATGTTTAAGGTTTATAGTAGTGAAAAATAAACATTTAATAAAATATATGCTCTATAAAGCTCTGTACATGTACAACGGGAGAGAATACTATACAGGGAACATCCGACTTACGACCGAGTTTCGTTCCGACCAAACGGTCGTAAGTCAAAATGGTTGTAAGTCGAAATCCATTCAAATTGTTGAATAGAAACTCGGAGGCTAAATGACTCGCAAACTCCCCTTCTCTGGTGCCATCACACGGTCGATTGCTGTGCGAGAGTGAGATGCTGGCTGGCTGGCCAAAATTGTCGTACGTGTTGCCGGCCTGCTAGCACATTGCTAGCACCAGGCGTGGAATTAAAATGTTAAAAAATAGGGTCTGGGTAGTCATGGTTGTTAGTACGGGTGGTCCTAAGTCGATGTTACCTGTATATGTTAGAGAGAGAGAGAGAGAGAGAGAGAGAAGAGAGATGGTCGAACAATATTTAACAAAAAAAAGTTCTTAGCACGCTGGAGATACATTGGACACTGCTACTGGGCAGAGAACGTGGATGCTGGGCGAGCTCTCACAGCGCCTCACGTTGATATTAGCGACGGAAAGAAGCACTACTCAGAAAGAGGGGCGCAACACAAAATCAATTTTACCACAGACCCGCAAAAAAAAAAAAAAAAAAAATCGGATATGCCATTGTTTGTAACTCGAATGTTTATAAGTAGGGGAACGTCTGTATTTAATCTGAGGGGAGAGTGGCCATTAGCACATTTGTCTCGATTGGCAAACCACTTGGATTAAATGATCATGAACATGTCATGCTGGCAATCCATTTCCAAAAATGCAAATGGCGATTTCTTCTCCAAATTCGGGAGAAAATGCATTTCCTACTCTTCACTTTCAGAGAAATTTGACACTTTTCTCCGAGTTGTATTAATACCTTCCCTCCGCGCTGCTGTCAAAGTCATTGAGCTCTCCAGTGGAATTGCCGAGCCATTACACGCTGTCACCTCAGCAGCGAGTGCAACTGAGGCGCAGGACAAATTAGAATGCGACAGTGACAGATGATTCTTTCCCCGTTAATAAACAATATCTTGGCTACCTACAGATATAGCATTCCGAAGTAATCAATTGGGAGTAGGCGACAAATGGCAAAGATGGTATATGTAAGGTGTATATTCATAACTGGATGTGTAACAAGAAAGCATATTCTCCGAATCTGAAGCCATTGTTTTGATTCACTAGCAATGCAAGACGTCTTGGCGTGTCGTCACGAACTGGGGGCGGGACTTTCTGAAAATGCCCAATTCGCAGCTCAATTTTTTAAGTCATTTTTATTGTTGTTTGGTAACCAGCTTTTTTAATTCTTTAAGTCATTTTTATTGGTGTTTTGCATTTGAATAAAAATATCATACTGCGTCTTTTCGGTATTTTAGATGCTATAAAACGTTTTTCTGATGTCAGTTAAGAACAACAACTAAAAGACAAAGTCCCTAATGTCAGTGTCTGAAACTCATGACAAAAAGTTAGCGGACACCACGGCAGACAACTCTGAAAAGTTGCCTGCCTGGCCATAAAGTTGCCTGCCCCATTTTTCACAACTTGAAACACAATAAGACGACTAATCGCAAAAAAACAAACAAACAAACAAAAAACATTGTTTCAAAGTATTAAGGATTTATAATCAGAATATATAACAGAACAACACTTTAAAATTAAGTAATTGATGTACCTACCTAAATGTTCCCTGGCTTAATTTGTCGTAAATATCCTTTGCTGCTGATTTTGCTCCAGTTGTCGTTTGTCCATTGGATTGAATTGGATTGGATTGGATTTGCCTTTATTAGTCTCGCAGTGGAGAAATTTACATTTCACAGCAGCAGTTATGAAAGGAATGAAAGTAGAAAAACAAAATACAGGCGCTGCTGGAAAGGCAGCCACTCTCGCGGCGCCGTCTTGAAGTGAAAAAAAAAAAACATACAAAACTACATAACAAATAACATGACAACACAAAGACACGGAGAGCCATTCATTCTTAAACACTTTCTGTACCCTCTTTGTTACACGAAGCAGTTCCAGATGAAAGAGGAGAGGATCAAAGCATCTCTTCACCAGTGGATCAGGGACATCATGGTGGTCCATACACTTCCCTGCAGGTTGCACAGTGCAATATTTGCGTTGTGTCGTCTGCCGCAAGCCACGGAAACTCCTCTTTCCACGATGCTCTCAATGTACGTTTACCTTTTGTAGCGTCATAAATTATGTTGGCTTCTTTTGAGTCTCTCTTCTGGGGATGGGGTTTTGGCTTGATTCCTAACCACGTATTCATTTTTCTTGTGTTTTCTGTGCGTCCACTTTTGAAAATGGTATGCAAATGCACCCGGAATCATGCAGTTATTCGATGCAGGCTTCTGATTGGCTGCCAAGTATGTCCATTGCCAAACGAACCGAAATTAAAAATTGCCAAACGAACCGAAATTGCGAAATTTCAAACCGGATGAATATTTCGAAATCGGAATAAAGCAAACGTTTGATTTGGAAAAAAAAAAAAACCCAAACATTTCTGGAAAAAGTTGTCGGCCACGCGGGAAGAGAGGTTCTGGAAGTTGTACGGCCGGCGTAAAAATTACACGCCTCGGGCATCCGGGCAGACGTTATTAGGGCAGGGAGCATTTAGGTAGGTACATCAGTTACACTGCTAATGTCTATGCTAAAATTATATAAAAACTGTGAATTATAAAAAGAAGGAGACAATGATTTGGAAATTCTTATGAGCGTGTCCTGAGTTAATCTAGTAAATTTATGGAAGAAATCCAAGATATCTTCTATCGCCGTGTGGGCACTTGCAGCGGTACATTTCCTTTTTTCAAAATAAAATTCACAGCTCATTTATTTTCAAGGGCGATGCTGTTAATAGAGATGAAAATGATATGAACCCAGTTTGAGATCATAGCTTGCATATTAAAATAGGCACGTCTGTGTAAGCTCTCAGTCGTACAGGAGTGGTCCATCGATGAAAAGGTTTCTTCAGCCGTCATCTGTACTTCTTTGAAGGTGTCGGACGTTTCGCTTCTTAACCAAGAAACTTCATCAGCAAATTAAAGTCTTACTGGTAGTATAGGCCCTATATATATATCCCTACTGTCCAGACATGGCGATGCCGGACTCTGCTATGATAGGTCCTCAGGCTCTCAGGTTGGGGGGAGCAGAGGACTACTCCCTGTGGCTCCACTGATTACTTCGATTGTCCTGACTGACGACTGGCCTGTTTTTTACGGATAAAAACGGCTTCTTATACATGGGCGTTTTTAACTAAAAAGCCTTACGATACATGTTTTTTTAGGCAAAAAATGCCATCGTCAATTTTTTGGGGGGCTAAAAACAGCTTACGGTTTGCTCAAAGTTTTTAAGGTTTGCTCAAAGTTTGCTCAAGGTTTTCTCAAGGTTTTCAAGTTTTTTTTAAGGTTTTCAATGTTTTTGAACGTGTTCAAGGGTTTTCAAGGTTTTTCGAGGGTTTCAAGGTTTTTCAAGGTTTTTCACGGTTTTTCAATGTTCAAAGTTTTCCAAGGTGTCAAGGCTTTTCAAGGTTTAAGGTTTTTCAAGGGGTTCAAGGTTGAAAATCATTCAAAAGCCAAAGGTTTGCTCAATGGTTTGCTCGAGGTTTTCAAGATTTGCTCAAGGTTTTCAATGTTTGTAAAGGTTTTCAATCTTTTTCAAGGTTTTCAAGGCTGTTCAAGGTTTCAAAGGTCTCAAGCTTTTTCGAGGGTTTCAAGGGTTTTCAAGTGTTTTCAAGGTTTTATAAGATGTCATAGTTTTCAAGGTTTTTCAAGGTTATTCAAGGTTGTTCAAAGTTTTTCAAGGTGTCAAGGTTTTTCAAGGGGTTCATGGTTGAAAATCCTTCAAAACTTTCTTTGAAAACCTTCAAAGGTTTTTCAAGGTTGTTCAAGATTTTTCAATGTGTCGAGGTTTTTCAAGATTTTCAAGGCTTTTCAACGTTTTCAAGGTTTTACGAGGTTTCTAAAGTTTTCAAGGTTTCAAGGGGTTCAAGATCTTCAAGGTTTTTCAAGGGTTTCAATGTTTTTAAAAGTTCCAAAGTTTTCAAGGTTTCCAATGTGTTTTTTGAGGGGTTTTAAGGTATTTCACTGTTTCTCAAGGTCTTTCAAGGTTTTTCAAGGTTTCCAATGTTTTCCACTTTTTCAAGGTTTTTCAAGGTTCTTAAAAAAATTAGTGTTTTTTTCAAGGTTTTTCCAGGATTTCAAGGTTCAAAAGTTTTCAAGGTGTTTAAAAGTTCTCAAGGTTTTTTAAGATGTCAAGGTTTTAAGGTTCCAAAGTTTAAGGTTTTTCAATGTTTTTCAAGGTTCTGAAAAAATATCAAGGATTTTCTAGGGTTTTCAAAAGGTTTCAATGTTTTTCAAGGGTTTCAAGGTTTTTCCAGGTTCCGAACTTTTCAAGGTTTTTAATGTTTTCAAGGTTTGAATTTTTTCAATTTTTTCAATGTTTTCAATGTTTTTCAAGGTTCCTAAAATTTTCAAGGGGTTTCAAGGGTTTTCAAGATTTTTCAAGGTGTCAAGGTTTTTTAGGTTTTTCAAGAATTTCCAAGTTTTTCAAGGTTCCAAAGTTTTCAAGGTTCTTCAAAGTTCTTCAAGGTTCCAAAGTTTTCAATGATTTTCAAGGTTTTAAGGTTTTTCAATGTTTTTCAAGGTGCCAACATTTTCAAGGGTTTTCAATGTTTTTCAAGGTTCCAATGTTTTCAAAGGTTTTCAGGGTTCCAAAATGTTCAAGGTTTTTCAAGGTTCCAAAAATTTCAAGGTTTTTCAAGGTTTCCAGGTTTTTTCAGTGTCAAGGTTTTTTTAGGTTTTCGAAGATTTTTCATGGTTTTCAATTTTTTTTTCAAGGTGTCCAGTTTTCGAACGTTTTCAAGGGGTTTCAAGGTTTTTCCAGGGTTTTCAAGGGATCAAGGTTTTGCAAGGGTTCAAGGTTTTTCAAGGTTCTTCAAGGTTCCAAAGTTTTCAAGGTATCAAAACCTTGAAAATCCTTGAAAAACATGGAAAACCTTGACACATTGAAAACCCTTGACACCTTGAAAAACCTTGAAAACCCTTGTAAAATTTAGGAACATTGAAAACCCTTGAAAATGTTGGCACCTTGAAAACCCTGGAAAAACCTTGAAAACGTTCGAACCTTGAAAAACCATGAAAAACCTTGGAGAACCTAAAAAAACCTTGACACTTTGAAAAACCTGGAAACCTTGAAAAACCTTGAAATTTTTGGAACCTTGAAAAACCTTGAAAATTTTGGAACTTTGAAAACCTTTGAAAACTTTGGAAATCTTGAAAAACCGGGTTTTTCAAGGTTTTTTCCAAAGTTTTCAAGATTTTTCAAGGTGTCAAGGTTTATTTTAGGTTTTTCAAGAATTTCCAAGTTCTTCAAGGTTCCAAAGTTTTCAAAAATTTTCAAGGTATCAAAACCTTGAAAATCATTGAAAAACATGGAAAACCTTGACATATTGAAAACCCTTGTCACCTTGAAAAACCTTGTAAAATTTAGGAACCTTGAAAAACATTGAAAACCCTTGAAAATGTTGGCACCTTGAAAAACCTTGAAACCGTTTGAACCTTGAAAAAACATGAAAAACCTCGGAAAAACTAAAAAAACATTGACACTTTGAAAAACCTGGAAACCTTGAAAAACCTTGAACTTTTTGGAACCTTGAAAAACTTTGAAAATTTTGGAACTTTGAAAACCTTTGAAAACTTTGGAAATCTTGAAAAACCGGGGTTTTCAAGGTTTTTTTCCGAAGTTTTCAAGATTTTTCAAGGTGTCAAGGTTTTTTTTAGGTTTTTCAAGAATTTCCAAGTTCTTCAAGGTTCCAAAGTTTTCAAAAATTTTCAAGGTATGAAAACCTTGAAAAACATGGAAAACCTTGACACATTGAAAACCCTTGACACCTTGAAAAACCTTGACACCTTGAAAAACCTTGTAAAATTTAGGAACCTTGAAAAACCTTGAAAAACATTGAAAACCCTTGAAGATGTTGGCACCTTGAAAACCCTGGAAAAACCTTGAAAACGTTCGAACCTTGAAAAACCATGAAAAACCTTGGAAAACCTAAAAAAACATTGACACTTTAAAAAACCTGGAAACCTTGAAAAACCTTGAACTTTTTGGAACCTTGAAAAACCTTGAAAATTTTGGAACTTTGAAAACCTTTGAAAACTTTTGAAATCTTGAAAAACCGGTGTTTTCAAGGGGTTTCAAGGTTTTTTGCAAAGTTTTCAAGATTTTTCAAGGTGTCAATGTTTTTTTAGGTTTTTCAAGAATTTCCAAATTCTTCAAGGTTCCAAAGTTTTCAAAAATTTTCAAGGTATCAAAACCTTGAAAATCCTTGAAAAACATGGAAAACCTTGACACATTGAAAACCCTTGACACCTTGAAAAACCTTGTAAAATTTAGGAACCTTGAAAAACCTTGAAAAACCTTGAAAACCCTTGAAAATGTTGGCACCTTGAAAACCCTGGAAAAACCTTGAAAACGTTCGAACCTTGAAAAACCATGAAAAACTTTGGAAAACCTAAAAAAACCTTGACACTTTGAAAAACCTGGAAACCTTGAAAAACCTTGAACCTTTTTGGAACCTTGAAAAACCTTGAAAATTTTGAAAACCTTTGAAAACTTTGGAAATCTTGAAAAACCGCGGTTTTCAAGGGGTTTCAAGGTTTTTTGCAAAGTTTTCAAGATTTTTCAAGGTGTCAATGTTTTTTTAGGTTTTTCAAGAATTTCCAAGTTCTTCAAGGTTCCAGTTTTCAAAAAAATTTCAAGGTATCAAAACTTTTAAAATCCTTGAAAAACATGGAAAACCTTGACACATTGAAAACCCTTGACACATTGAAAACCCTTGACACCTTGAAAAACCTTGAAATCCCTCGATACCTTGAAAAACCTTGAACAACCTTGAAAAACCTTGGAAGGATTAGAAGGAAGGTTTTGAAGGATTTTCAACATTGAACCCCTTGAAAAACATGGACAACCATGAAAAACCTTGACACCTTGAAAAACCTTGAACAACATTGAAAAAGCTTGAAAACCTTGAAAAACCCTGAAAAACCTTGACACCTGAAAAACCTTGAAAAACACTGAAAACCTTGCAAAACATTGAAAACCTTGAGCAAACTGAGCAAACCTTGAGCAAATCTTGAAAACCTCGAGTAAACCTTGAACAAACCTTGAGAAAACCTTTAGCAAGCTTTGAAAACTTTGGGCAAATCTTGAAAACATTGAGAGACCTTGAAAACCTTGAGCAACCTTGAAAACCTTGAGCAAACCTTGGGCAAACCTTGAGCAAACCTTATAAACCTTGAGCCATAAAAAACAACCAAATGGAACTGCATGATACTGATGATACTTGTGCAGCGTGTTCTACCGGAAACAAATTCCTTGTGTGTTCTATATACTTGGCAATAAAGATGATTCTGGTTCTGATTCTGAAAATAAACTGTACTATAAAATAAAGTCGTTTTATTTACCTGTATGATGGTCGTTGATGGCTTGATAGAATGGAGTGGCCGGTTTCATCAGCATTAAACACTTGATGAGGAACGTAACTTTCTTCTTTCACCATCTGGAGGAATGATCCCTTGTAGGTGCGTTCTCTGCGATCATTTTACCTAGTTCCTCATCAATTGTGTTCTATTTAGCTGGGTTGATAGCTTTTATCATCAAGTGTACAGATGGCTTGTGTGCGTTGTTTGTGGAGCCTGATTGATGGGCTATTTTAACCTTGCAGTCTACACCACCTTTGAACTATCAAAGTTGAAACTCTTTCACTGTCGTCTGCCTGTCTCTTTAATGTTTAAATCACATCCCTTCACTGCTGCGTTTTTCACCAATCACGTGGCTTTAACCGAAGTCTGGGGGCGGGGAATAGAGGACAAAAAGAGTCGTGCGAAAAAAGTCCGTATGCCAAGGTAAAATTTTCATAAATTTAACGCCGATAAACCGAAAAGTTCGTCAGCCAAGGGGTTCGTAAACCGAGGTATCACTGTAAATTAAAATTATTTCTTTGGTCATTCAATTGCCAAATTCAACCCATCTCCAAAATAGACCTTTTTTTTCCAATGTTGTTTGTCAGCATGTATGACAAACACGTATGGAAACGAGCGGGCGGTCCAATTTGAACTCATCTCTGTTGCCAGCTCGCACAGTGAATTAGATCGTGAATGACATGGTGAATTATATGAATTATACAAGACAGGCTGCGCAAGGTCACCTTATGTGCCACCGCTCTCCCACTTCCATTCTCATCACCGTGGTAACGAGATTGATTTTTTTTGGTGTGTTTTAGATTTCACTTTTTTTTGTTGGGAAGGGGGTGGGTGTCTTGTGTACGTGCTTCAGAAAATTCATCCTACATCTTACGTACAGTGATACCTTGGCTTACGAACTTAATTGGTTCCCAGACAGAGTGTGTAAGGCGAAAAGTGTGTATTCCAAAAAATGATTTCCCATAGGAAACCATTAAAATGAGAATAATCTGTTCCCAGGTCCCCATAAAACATACATTTCTACTTTCTAATTTTCTAAGCCTTAAAACTACACAAAATATACATTATTTCATGTATAATAAATGTGCTATGGTCTTATAATTATAGAAATAAACTGTACTATATAATAAAGTCGTTTTATTGACCTTTGTGATGGTCGTTGATGGCTTGATGGAATGGAGTGGCCGGTTTCATCAGCATTAAACACTTGATGAGGAACGTAGCCTTCTTCTTTCACCATCTTGAGGAATGATCCCTTGTAGGTGCTTTCTCTGCGATAATTTTACCTTTTTCCTCATCAATTGTGTTCTGTTTAGCTAGGTTGATAGCTTTTTGCATCAAGTGTACAGACGGCTTGTGCGGGTTGTTTGTGGAGCCTGATTAATGGGATATTTTAACCTCCCAGTCTACATTGTGCTTTTGAACGATCAAAGTTGAAAAAAGTCCAAATTTCATTGTTTTCTATCCAATTTCTCACCATTTCACTTGTTTTTTTTTACTTTTGTTTTTTTTTTGTTTCAAGCTCTGTCGTCTCCCTTTCGTGTTTGTGTTTTCTCACTCTCTCTCTGTCGTCTGCCTGTCTCTTTAATGTTGAACCCCCCCCCCCCCCCTTCACTGCTGCGTTCTTGACCAATCACGTGGCTTTAACCGAAGACTGGAGGCGGGGAATAGAGAACAAAACAGTCGGCCACCATTTTCTTGTTAGGAGAACGGGCTCGTTCACGAACGACACATCACTCATTGTGGCAGCTCCGTGTGTATCCCGAAAAATAGTTTGTATGCTAAGGTAAAATTTTCATAAATGTAACGTTCGTAAACCGAAAAGTTCATAAGCCAAGGTGTGTTTGTAAACCGAGGTATCACTGTATGTGGAAAAAAATACTTTCAGTTTTAGTTCACCAAAGTGACGCAGGCAGAGGGAGAGATTGATTTTGGTATTCGAAGCTTTTATTATCTGCCACTGTTTTACGACAGCAAAGGACTCTTTTATTGTATTATTCATTGAGTGTTTTTTTTATACATCAGGACATAAAAGCAATAACAACAGCTTTGACGAGGAAAGACAATAATGACCCCACAACACAATTTGTTGGCCCTTATCAAGTTTCTGGTCGTTTGTGAAATTTCAGCCTTTTTGACTGCAATCAGGAAGAAAAAAAAAGTCTTGAAGTCATGCAATTGTAAAAATAGAAATAATAAAATCCAAATGGGACTTGAATTTTCAAGTCTACCGCTCATGCGCATCACTACCAAATTGGTATTAAAAAAAAAAAAAAGATTGTAATGTAGTGAAGTCACTCACTACTTTACAGTTTCTTGGCAATGTCCTCTTGAAATGACAGTATTTACAAACACAATATAAAACATAAAAAAACATCGCGACTTGAGTCAAAGAAGCGTACAAACCGTCGACTTTTCATCGCAAGCGCACGACACAGTTGACTTTGAAGACACATTCACCGATTCCAAATAGCTTTGCGTTCTGGTTGGATGGTAGGGGGAGACGAGTTGACAAGTGCTTTTTTTGTTTGGAATGACATCATACAATTCTTTTTGAGGTACCGTATAGCCCCCTATAAATATTTACCGTATTTTATGCACTATAAGGCACACCTAAAAAAATAATATTCTATTTTCTCGACGGTGCGCCTTATAATCCGATGTACTATTATTTATTATAAAATTAATAATACACTCTGCATGATTTAGACATGATCTTAGTTTTACTCCCCGGTGCTGTCTATCTTTGTGACTGCTTTATTTCCTGCATATGATAGTTGTCCATGTTAAGTGCTTTGCCCTATATTAATCAATATGCACAGTGATACCTTGGCTTACGAACTTAATTGGTTCCCAGAAAGAGTGTGTCAAGCGAAGTGTGTATCCCAAAAATTAATTTCCCATAGGAAACCATTAAAATGAGAATAATCCGTTCCCAAGTACGTGTAAAACATAATTTTCTACTTTCAAATTTTCTAAGCCTTAAAACTACACAAAGTATACCTTATTTTATGTATAATTAATGTGCTATGGTATTATAATTAAATTCATGAATGGCAGTGAATGAATTAAAATAGGTAATTCATTGAAAGTACGCATAATACGCCAAAGTGCCTTATAGTGCGGAAAATACGGTAGTAGTCTGATTTTCAAAAACTTCACTCACCATGACTACAAATCATTGTTCGTGGATTGCAGGTGAGAGCTTTTTGGCATATACTGCACCTCATAATCTTGTCAATTGATATGACAACCCTTATTTACCACAAAATGTATTTTATCAACAAATAATGGAACAGCAATTCCAGATATTGTGAAATTCAGAAATCTGGAAACAATCAATAACACCAGATAGAGACACCAATATGCTACCACTATCTAAACATGATGTAAGAGTGCAGCAAAAAAATAAAAATAAAATAAAATAAAACAAACAAACAGCTGACTTGAAATAAAGTTCACCTCTGATATCGTGTGTCAGTAGAAAGACTACAAAAGCATGACGGTGACTCATAGACGCTGCAGCACCGCAGTCGATACAGACGCACAAAGGAGGAGATTGAGAGCCAAAGCAAACACTGGATAGACTCTTGTGAGCAATATTTTTATACATCACGACTCAGCACCCACCATCAATTCATTGGGAGCCAGCGGGCTATTCATAAACACCAACACCTTGTTGATTTCAACAAGAGTAAAATCTTATTTGCTTCCCCCAAAGCCATGCAAATGCTTGACAGTTTAAGGTGAGATTTAATCAAAATAAATACAGTCATACCTTGGATTACGCACTTAGTTGCTTCCCAGACAGTGTGTAAGGTGAAAAGTATGTATCCCAAAACTTAATTTCCCATACGAAACCATTTAAATGAGAATAATCCGTTCCCAGGTGCCCATAAAACATAATTTCCTACTTTCTAATTTTTTAAGCCTTAAAACTACACAAAAAATACCTTATTTTATGTATAATAAACGTGCTATGGTATTATAATTAAAGAAATACACTGTACAGTATAATAAAGTTGTTTTATTTATCTTTGTGATGGTCGTTGATAGCTTGATGGAATGGGGTGGCCGGTTTCATCAGCATTAAACACTTGATGAGGAACGTAACCTTCTTCTTTCACCATCTTGAGGAATGATCCCTTGTAGGTGCTTTCTCTGTGATAATTTTATCTAGCTCCTCATGAATTGTGTTCTGTTTAGCTGGGTTGATAGCTTTTTGCAGCAAGTATACAGATGCCTTGTGCGGGTTGTTTGTGGAGCCTGATTGATGGGATATTTTAACCTTGCAGTCTACACTCTGCTTTTGAACTATCAAAGTTGAAACTCTCTCACTGTCGTCTGCCTGTCTCTTTAATGTTTAAACCACCACCCCCTCACTGCCGCGTTCTTGACCAATCACGTGGCTTTAACCGAAGACTGGGGGCAGGGAATAGAGGACAAAAACAGTCGGCTGTCATTTTGTTGTTAGAAGAACGGGCTCGTTCGCGAACGACACATCACTCATTGAGGCGGCTCCGTGTATGAAAAAAGTTTGTATGCCAAGGTAAAATTTTCGTAAATTTAACGTCACCGTAAACCGAAAAGTTCGTAATACAAGGGGTTCGTAAACCGAGGTATCACGGTATTTTTTTTTTATGTGCGACATGAATATTTTGGTGGTGGTTATTTGTGGAAGGAGATAGGTCAAATTTATTGAATAAAAATAAAGGAGAAAAAAATAGCAAAAATCTACAGCACAGGAATTTTGTAATTTAATAATTAACCAGATGCTCCCAATAAATATATATTTTCAAAAAATATTTTTAAATATATTTATTTATACATTAAGAAAGAAGAAAAGCTTTTGTAAAAAAATGTGGAAATTTATTTTATAATTTGATGATTTTTATATATCCACTCAATGGCGTAAAATGTGTTTAAAATGAATCCACAAAAAAAAAATATTAAGAATTAAAAATGTATCACAAATGTTGTACAAACAATATTATTGTTTCACCTCACACTTTCTCTCAAGGTTGCCTTTCGAATAAATACAAATAAATATGATTCATCAAGAAATGCATTCATTAAATCTAAATAAGTGATGGAAGTTAAATCTTTATTTGATTTATTTAGTTTTTTTTTTTTTTTTTTGGGGGGGGGGGGGGTTATTTTAACTATCTCGCCACATACATTCAATGTGACAGGGCGGGTTGAAATCAATCAAAGATATCATAATTAACTCATTCACTGCCAGACGTGCAAAAATGAGTCCACTCCAGTGCCAGGGTTTTTGTCATTGTCACTCGATTTCCAGAACCCACAGAATATTAAGTTTTCAGACTACATAAACATTCAATGCAGCGTAAGAAACCTTACACTCTCTTCTTTCATCAGAAAAAAAGAGATAATCCATAAATTATAAGGCTCTGGAGTAATATGGGGTGTAAGTGGGGGCGGCTGTCCAAAATACAATGTCATACATATACTGGCTTATATAGCGCTTTAACAACAGCTGAAGCTGGAACAAAGTGCTAACATTGAAAAAAAGGGAAATGCTGCCCTATTGTGGAATGGGAAAAACATTGCCAGAGGTCTGACCAGCGCTTTATCGGCACCCAAGCATGAAAAAAAAAAAACCAAAATAAATTTGGGAATGGTGCTCTGTCATATTTTTAATTCCTGTATAAATTCGTGAATGGCAGTGAATGAGTTAAAGAGGACCATTAATAATTAAAACGTTTCTTTTTCCGAACATATTCCCAAAATTACAGCGTAGGTAAAATCTCACTCCCAAATTTACCCACCCCCAAAACACAGCAAATGATTGAATATATATCTAACATAAGTTTAACAAATAATATTGTGCAAAGAAATAGTTAAAAAATATTGACATTATTTGTACAAATAAATAAATTAATGTAATTAAAATTAAAAAAAAAGATGTGGATGTGTCTAACATGACCTCTGAGGCAGGTGTACATTTAAACTATTTCACACGTGACCTTTTGTGATCAAGATCGTCAAAGAGAACCCAAAATACCAGATGGGGAACATACAGAATAGAAAATGCTTTACAAATGTAGAGTGAAAGCGGTCATTTTTACAACTCGTGTACACATCTTACTTAAAAGGGGACTTTTTTTGTCCCCGAATAAGCAGATGGACACTGTCATGTCACACCATCGAACTCACCATGGCAAAGTTTCTTCTTCTCAACCTCATCTCCGTGTCATTCACCGTTTCACTCTAGCCCTAAATGAAGTGGAAGGAGCAGCACATCTCCTCTGAAACAAACGGCAAGGAGGAAAAAGAGGCAGAGCAGAGACCAAGACGGTACCGCCCGGCCCCCTGCTGGGCAGCAGGGGTGCGACCGCGCTCGATGGCGACACCTCTGATGGCTCTCATGTGGCGTCGTCGTCGTCTTCGTCGTCCATGTGGTAGTTGAGGGTGATGACGGCGCTGATAAATTCGCCCAGCTCCACAAAGTCGGCGGTGATGATGTTGATGCCACTCTCGCCGGGTCTCTGCGAGCGGATCCACTGCATCATTCCCGGCAAAGCCCTAAGGGACACATAACCAAGTTTAGAATCGTTTTGGATCATTAGTCATTTGTGTTGGACGGGGCAAAAGTTTCTTTACCTTGTTTGTGGCATTCCCCAGGGATTGGTGTCGGGCCAGTCAACATTTTTACTTGTACATTAAAGGACAACCGACACCATTTTTTCGTTTCCTAACTGACATCAGGAAAACGTTTTACAGCATCTAAAATACCCAAAACTGATATTTTTAGTCACCAATAAAAATCACTGAAAGTGTCCCAAAACTACTTCAAAATGACCTCGGACAGTTTCAGTTTCAGAATGTCCCGCCCCCTTGTCCGTGACGTCACGCCAGGACATCTTGCCTTGCTTGAGAATCAAAACAATGGTTTCAGATTTGGAGGAGATGCTTTCTTGTTACTCATCCAGTTATGAATATGATTCAAATAGTTCTAAAGAGCAAAGCATACATGTTTGCAATCGTCTCATTTTGAGGGTAGCGTCCTGAAAATGCACAAAATGGCGCACAAGCTCCGTTGAAATTGGGCTGATTTGTCTGCTGGGAATTTGTGTCAACTAGTATCAAATAGTAGTCTTGGTGCAACACACAACGATTCACCATCGCATGATTTAATTTTTTTCCTTCTAATTTCGCCATCAACACGGATCAACAGGAAGTTTTCAGACCAAACAAAGTACCCAAAATGCATTGCGTGTCGCTTTCTCGGTCAGGGGCGTTCCAGACGTGACGTCACGTCAGGAATCGTCACCAACTCGAAAACAAGACTTCCTTAATATTCAGCATGAGTCTTAAAATGTAAAATATAGCTATATGTGGTGGAATCTTTGTAAAATACGCTCAGTAGAAGTCATTTGAAGTGATTTTACAAATTATGGACACAACTTGTCCGGGGGCGTCGGTTGTCCTTTAACACTGCCATTCACAAATGTATTCGGGAATTGAAAATATGACAGAGAGCGCAGTTCCCGAATTAGTTTAGGTTTTGTTTTTTTTCCTTGCTTGGGTGCCGATAAAGCGCTGGCCAGACCTCTGGCAATGTTTTTTTTTCCCTTCAACAAGGGCGCAGCATTTATCCTTCTTTTTATAATAATACATTTCATTTCTAAGCGCCTTTCAAAACTCTCAAGGTCACTTTACAGTCACAGGATAAGTTTTTCTGTGGGTGAGCAGCGGCAGCCACACGCGCCAGCCTTCACCCAGTAGTAACTCAGATAGAAAGATGGCTAGCCAGCTAATAGATAGCTAATAGATAGCTACCTAGATAGCCAATAGATAGCTATATAGCTAGTAGATAGCTATTAACCACACCTATTTAAAATTTTCTGTGTAGCTCTCTGGTTTCTATTTATAATTGTATTTTATTTATTGCAGTGTATTTGTGATTAGATTTTGTTTATTATAGTACCTATGCTTGCTTGTGACTGTAAAGTATCCTTGAGAGCTTTGAAAGGTGCTTAAAATGTAATGTATTATTATTATTATTATTATTATTATTAAATAGCAATTAGATAGCTATTAGATAGCTAGCTAAATACCTAGCCAGCCAGACAGCGTTTCCATGTTTGTACTTTGTTCCAGCTTCAGCTGTTGTTAAAGTGCTATATAAACCAATATGTATGTATTGCATTGTATATTGGACCGCCACCCTCATTTCAAGCTCATATAACTCCATATCCATATAATTGAGGGATGAAGTGCATGTGTTAATAACATTTGTCGGGTCTTTGTAATATTGAAGTTGATGTTTTTGTGTGCGGAGAGGGAGGGAATTTTTGGGCCTTTACTTTTATTTTTACCAAATTTAATGAGTTTTGGCGAGACTTTGTAATTAATTTAGTGCAAACCACGTGTAATGTAAGAAAAGGCAAAACTGCTATGAACTCATTCACTGCCGTTCACAAATTTATTCAGGAATTGAAAATATGAGAGAGAGCGCCGTTCCAGAATGAGTTCGGGTTTGCTGGAAAGGCAGCCACTCTCGCGGTGCCATCTTGGAAGTCAAAAGAAGAAAAAAAAACCTCTAAATAACAATTACTGCCTCCGTCTTCCCATCCCCCTCGGGGCAGCGTCGAGCGTCGCGCTGTCACGGCGACCGTCGGCCGGTGTGGCCAACAGCCATGACGACTCGATGGGAACGCTGGCGTTGCTCAGCACCTTGTTCCTGTGCCACTGCTCGAGGCAGTCCAGTGCTTCCGGCAGGAAGTCGTTCTCAAACTTGTTGGCGAACATCTTGTTGGACCAGATGAGCCACGGCAAATCTTCGACTCCATAGATGCAGATTGAGCGCACATAGAGACCGTGGCAGGGGTCGTGCCCCTTTCCGATTTGATCCTCCCACTTGATAGCCCGAATGCCTCGTTCCTGGCCGTCATCGATGTTGCTGCCCGGTGCCTCTCTGACGCGATTGAGTGTCACCCAGTAGTGCTCGTCTGGACTGTACGCGTCTCGTGACCACTCCAGGAGGTCCCGGGCTTTGGGGCTCTCGAGAATAAAGTTGACAAAGTCTCTCGTGAGTGCATAGTAGGCGGAGCCAACGTATATTTGCATGTTGTGAGGAGGCGGCTCTTTGTTACTTGCGATTAAAGCCATGTGGGTACCCATCTCCTTGTATCGGAATTTGGTCCGTTTTACTTTATGCGCTGGTTGCTTGATCCCCGGCGCCATGTTCCTGTCCCGCCATTTCTTGCTCTGCAAATAGCGCACCAATTCCAGGTTGCTCATGAGCGGGAAGTCCTGCCCGCAAAGGTTGAGCACCTTCCTCCAACCGACCTCGGACGCGGCCAAATCGGTCATGCAGTTCAAGTCCGCCTTCAAGCGCGAAAAGCCAGCATAAGTGACCGCCTCGCTGCGGCTGGACAGGAAGACGTTTTTAAAACAGCCCACCAGGTTCTGAACGGCTGCCCGATACTCCCGCGGGGCCTTCGCGTCCACATGAATGCAATAGACGTTTTGGGGCGCGTAAATGGCCCGCAGCAGCCGTAGTAAAAGCCCCAGCTCTTTATGAACGGTCAAGATGAATGCCAGCGGGTACTCTTCCTCCTCGTGGCTCAGAGCTCTCGTGACGAAGTGGAGGTCTCGCGTCAGATTAGAGCACTGAAACTCGTCGTCCGTCACGTATCTTCGCAGCATGCGTCAGCATCAGGAAGAGCTCGACAGCGGTCGGAGAAGGGGCGGCACGTTGTGAGCGCCGGGGTGGGCCGCTCCGTCAAGTGAATGACCCAAAAGATGCTTATCACGAGGCACAGCACGAAGCCGCATTTCAGCCAGCCAAGATGGGACAACGTCAACCTGGTTGTCATCTGGTTTGTCAATTTTTCCGCTGCGAGACTAATAAAGGCAAATCCAATCCAATCTCCACTGCCCCGTTGCCATAGAAATGTGAAATGGGCGTCTCTTTCCCTACTATTACACCACAAACAGAACTTCAAAGTCCTTTAAGATGCTTTATCTTCCAGTCAAAGTATATACTGTATATCTTTCTATCTAGAGTGATACCTTGGGTTATGAACTTAATTGGTTCCCAGACAGAGTGTGTAAGGCGAAAAGTGTGTATCCCAAAAATTAATTTCCCATAAGAAACCATTAAAATGAGAATAATCCATTCCTGGGTCTACTTTCTAATTTTCTAAGCCTTAAAACTACACAAAATATACCTTATTTTATGTATAATAAATGTGCTATGGTATTATAATTAAAGAACAAAACTGTTCTATATAATAAAGTCATTTTATTTACCTTTGTGATGGTCGTTGATGGCTCGATGGAATGGAGTGGCTGGTTTCATCATCATTAAACACTTGATTCTATCCATTTTGACACTCTCTCTGTCGTCTGCGTGTCTCTTTAATGTTTAAACCACCTCCCCTCACTGCTGCGTTCTTGACCAATTACGTGGCTTTAACCGAAGACTGGGGGCAGGGAATAAATGACAAAAATGAGTCAGCTGCCATTTTCTTGTTAGAATGGGCTCGTTCGCGAACGACACATCACTCATTGTGGCGCCCCGCGTGTATTCCGAAAAATACTTTGTATGGCAAGGTAAAATTTTCATAAATTCAACGTTCGTAAACTGAAAAGTTCGTCAGCCAAGGGGTTTGTAAACCGAGGTATCACTCTATTTCTATAATTTAGGATTTAACTTTGCAACGAATGAGTTCATAACATTTGTCGGGTATTAGTCATCATGAAGTTGATGTTTTTTTGTGTGGACTCGAGTGCCAGGGTTTTTTTCATTTTCACTCAAAGTGCAGGACCCACAGAATATTGAGTTTTAGGACTACATAAACATTCAATGCAGCGCAAGAAACCTTAGACTGTCTTCTTTCATCAGAAAAAAAAGAATTAATTCCTAAGTTATATGGGTCTGGAGTTATCTGAGCTTCAAATAGGGCAGCTGTACAAAAGGCAAATGCTGCCCCCATGTGGGAGAGAAAACATTGGCAGAGGTCTGACCAGCGCTTATCAGCACCCCTCGCAAAAAAAGAAGAAATTCAGGCTTGATATGCCTTTCCAGCAGCTCATGTATTTTGTTTTGTCTACTTTCATTCCTTTTATCTCTTTGCTGCTGTGAATCAGAATCAGAATCAGAATCAGAATACCTTTATTCGTCCCGCAATGGGGAAATTTGCATGTACATTTCTCCACTGTGAGACTAATAAAGGCAAATCCAATCCAATCCAAAACGCATTAAATTTGGTAAAAATACAAGAAAAGGAAAAGACAGAAAGTCCCTCCCCCTCCACACACAAAAACATCAACTTCAATATCACTAAGACCCGACAAATGTTATTAACGCATCCACTGCAGAGTTAATTCCTAAATTATATGGATCTGGAGTTATATGACCTTGAAATGAGGGTGGCTGACCAAAATACAATATAACACATACGTATGGGTTTATATAGCGCTTTATCAAGAGTTGAAGCTGGAACAAAGCGCTAACATGGAAAAAAGGAGAAACATTGCCAGAAGTCTGGCCAGCGCTTTATCGGCACCTCTTCGCAAGAAAAACCAAAACTCGAACAAATTTGGGAATGGCGCTCCACATCGTATTTTCAATTCCTGAATTTTTCACTTCACCAATAACAGCTGAAATCACAACTTTCAATTTTGTACGCTTTGAAGATGCTCTTGAGCTGTTCATGCATTATACACCGAGAAGGAAAAGATACAAACAAAAATAATGAAAATACACACACTTTATCTCTCATGGATCAATACTGTATGTGTCCTCCACAAGGACGTTGTTATCGTTATGTTTTTATAGAATTGCCCGTGCTGTTTTTGAATGGGAGGAATGTCGGTGCCTTTGACTGTCACCGCTGGACAGCTCTGGGGCCATTGTGTTTTTTTTGCGCCTGTAATAGGCAGCATCTTCATAGCCCCGCTTTGTTCAGCGGAAAGGTCAGTGCTGTTGGACAGTCTGCGGATAGATGGATGCATGGCTTGAGGAGCCCGCGATAAGAACAAAGGAGTGTCAGCGCAGAGCACCGATGCGTATGTAGAACTGTCGCAGCTTGGAATTGAAGGGGATTTACGTGGGGCAGGAGATGTGAGACAAACTCTTTTCGTCAATGGATGCTTCAGCTGCGTGTTTACTTCCAACATTTAGCTTGTAGTAGACATGCACATTCCACCATGACGTCCCTGATCCACTGCTGAAAAGGACATTTTGATCCTCTCCTCTTTCATTTAGAACTGCTTCATGTCACAAAGAGGGTACAGCAAGTGCTGAAGAAGAACTCTGTGTCTTTGTGTTGTCATATGATTTATTTAGTTTAGTTTTTTTTTTTTACTTAAAGATGGCACCACAAGAGTGGCTGCCTTTCCAGCAGCTCCTGTATTTTGTTCTTCTACTTCTTTTTTTCCTTTCCTCTTCCTTTCATTTCATCACTTTGCTGCTGTGAAATGTAAATTTCTCCACTGCGAGCCGAATAAAGGTACATCCAATCCAATCCAACCCAAGGGCAAGGCTGCACAACTGCTGGCATAAGCTAAATGTCACTTAGTTTTCGACATAATTCTATGAATTTCTCTCGAGAACCGTTTGCATGCGTTCTCACCTTTCTGTGATTGTCTCTCGGAGTCCGCTTGCCACACCCTTCATCACCGTGCTGGCCTTTGGTGTAAGGACCACCTGGGAAACAAAGAAAGTGCCCTTCCTCCTGCAAGAGAGAAGCATTTTTTCATATTTTTTGTCCTATTTTCAAATATAAACACCCTGCTATTTATTTCTTTATTTATCTATTTGTCATTTATTTTTCATATAAGTATTTATTTATTTATTTATTTATTAATGTATTAATATATTTATTCATTTACTCATTTATTTATTTATGTAACCTGGGACTGTAAAGTGTCCTTGAGAGTTTTGAAATGTGCTTATAAACTAAATTTCTTCTTCCTCTTCTTCATTATTATTATTATTATTATTATTATTATTATTTCGGCAGCATGAATATGCCAGTACTGTTTTTGAATGGGAGGAATGTCGGAGCCATTCGACTGTAATCGCTGGACAGCTCTGGGGCCATTGTGCTTTTTTGCGCCCGTAATGGGCAGCATCTTCACAGCCCCGCTTTGTTCAGCGGAAAGGTCGGTGCTGTTGGACAGTCTGCGGTTGGATGGATGCATGGCTTGAGGAGCCCGCGATAAGAAGAAAGCAGCGTCAGCGCAGAGCAGAGATCCTATGTGGAACTGTCGCGGCTTGGAATCGAAGCGGATTTATGTGGGACAGGAGATGTGAGACAATGTCTTTTTGTCAACGGATGCTGCAGCTTCGTGTTTGCTTTCAACATTTAGCTTGTAGTAGACGTACAAATTCCACCATGACGTCCCTGATCCACTGCTGACATGGATGCTTTGGTCCTCTCCTCTTTCATCGAGAACTGCTTCATGTCATCACAAAGAGGGTACAGCGAGCCCTGAAGAATGAATGACTCTGTGTCTTTGTGTTGTCATATTTGTAATTTTTGTTTTTTTGTTTTTCCCAAGATGGAGGCGCGTGAACACGCAGCGGCTCCCCTCCCGGCAAATTGGCTTTCGTTTTCATGTTAATTATGTTTGTTAAAGTCATTATAAGTGCCTTGCATGCTGGGTCCGAGAGGACAGTAATTTCATCTGTGCTGTATGTCATGCATATTAGCATATTTGACAATGAAGCTGACTTTGACTTTTGACTTTATTATTATTCATGCATATATTTATTTATGTAACCTTCTGACTGTAGAGTGTCCTTGAGTTTTGCATGTGCTTATAAACTAAATGTATTATTTATTTATTTATCTATTTATCTTTTTATTCATGTATTTATGTATTTATTTATGTATTTATTTATGTAACCTGTGACTGCAAAGTGTCCTTGAGAGTTTTGAAAGGTGCTTCTAAATGTAATGTATTATTATTATTATTATTATTATTATTATTATTATTATTAATTTAAAGCAACATTTGGGTGTTCAGTTTGGCTCGCAAGACAAGATAATAATAATAACAGACAAGCATAGATACAATAATAAATAAAATACAATTATAAATAGGAACAAGAGATAAAGCTACACAGAAAATGCAATGCAAAGATGAGTGTTGTGGTCCATTTTTGAATGTCATTGATGCGATCATACAGACCGGATGATGAAAGTGCATCCATGAAACACACACACACACGCACGTACACACACGCGCACACGCACATGCACGCACAAACACACACATGCACACACACGCACACACACACACACACACACACACACACACACACACACACACACACACACACACACACACACACACACACACACACACACACACACACACACACACACACACACACACACACAGAATCTGCTTGCTAACCTGCGGTCAGTGACAGAGGCCTGGAGGAACTGAACCAGCTTCTCCGGGTCGGTCGTGTTGGCCCATGGAGCGGGCATCATCTGGCCAGGCCAAAGAAAGGGCACTTCCAGGGCCATAGGGTGATGGTAGAAGACCAGCACCTGGTACTCCTTCTCCCATAGATACTGCAGACTCAACTGAGGACAACCCAAATGGGATATATTCCAGCTACCGGAGTCTTTATGATGAAGTTACTGGTATTGCATCCATTTTTCATGCGGCACATTTTTCATGCATTCAGTGTAAATGCAGTGTTTGAGTGTGGTGATAAGGGATAGTTTTTTTTTAATGTATTATTTTTTTTATAAATTGTATTTATGATTAGTATTTAGTACTTAACTCATTCACTGCCAGACTATGTGCAAATATGTGTCCACTCCAGCGCCAGGGTTTTGTCATTTTCACTCAACTTGCAGGACAGAATATTGAGTTTTAGGACTACATATATATATTTAATTCAGCGTAAGAAACCATACACTCTTCTTTTATCAGGAAAAAATAGTTAATTCCTAAGTTAGATGGGTCTGGAGTTATATGAGCTTGAAATGGGGGTGGCTATCCAGAATACAATACATTACATACATATTGATTTATATAGCGCTTTAATAACAGCTGAAGCTGTAACAAAGTGCTAACATGGACAAAAGGGAAATGCTGTATCCTCGTGGTAGGTGAAAAACATTGCCAGAGGTCTGATCAGCGCTTTATCGGCACACGCGCAAGAAAAACCAAAACCCGGACAAATTCGGGAATGGCCCTCCACGTCATGCTTTTCAATTCTTGAAAAAAATCGGGAATGGCAGTAAACGGGTTAAGGATTTTTTTTTCTGAATTCAAATTTAGCAGAGTTGTTGACAACACTCTTCGTTGCGCTATTTCAACAGACATTTATTTTCACTTGACAGGGACTTTAAAGAGTTTATCATAATCAGTGTCATACCTCCTGGGCAAAGACAACTGGGCAGAGTTTGTCTCCAAAAACGTCCTTCAACATGGTGACCAACTTCTCATGGTGCAGATTCTGTACGCCATAGAAGTGGTTGAAGTCCAGGAACACCACTTCTCTGGCGTGCGATGACAGGAAGCTGCTGATCTGCTCCAATCCTTCTCTCACCTTGAAAAAAAAACACGTACAAGGGATTCTTTTAAAACTAGGGCAGACCGCTAATCATAGTTTGAATCAGCAGAAAATTACATACCGGAACGATCCGCCTCCTGCAATCGCTTGACGAATCATGCATTATTCATTATGAAAATCTTGAATATGTGCCCTGTTTTTTTAACATTTAAATTGCCATTCTTGGAAATCTACAGAACTGCAACACATATGCACATTTGACTTAGCAGTGCTTACACAATACAAAGGGAATAATGCATTCTGGAGAAGACATACTGTCTATATTGGAAAGGAATTTAGTTTTGACACATGGACAATTCTCAATGATCACATGTGGAAAAAAGAAAAAGGAAAAAAACAAAACTGGACACTTGTAAATGTGGGGTTTTGCAATATATCAAAATGCATTTCTTGATTCTGCACTATGTACAGTTTGTTTTCTCTTATGGAACGGTTTTGCACATTTACATTTGCACAGTATACAGTTGACATTTTAATTTTGTCATGCTTACAATATCTTGTTTTCTATCCTTTCACCCCACCCCAACTCCATCCCTTTTCAATTGCTGCTGTGGACTGCAAATTTCCCCATTGTGGGACGAATAAAGGTATTCTGATTCTGATTCTGAAATTGTTTTGGGAGATATATGATCTTTTGCAGGTAATTGGATTGGATTGGATTGGATTTGCCTTTATTAGTCTCGCAGTGGAGAAATTTACATTTCACAGCAGCAAAGCTGTGAAAGTCTATGGTGTTGTGCTGAACCATCCAAATTATTTTGGCGAAAAGCAAAGGAATTGAGAACCATGTTTGCATTTTTTCTTGTACTGACTAATATGAGAAAACAATCTCGTTTGAAACATGTGTGAACAATTTTGGGAGGGATATGAGCTTTTGCAAAATAGCGATATTGTTGCGCACAGGTGTAAGACTGTTTGGCCAAATGACCTTTTACGTTTAAAGGACAACCAATGACCAAGTTGTGTCCATAATTTGTAAAATCACTTCAAATGACTTCTACTGAGCGTATTTTACAAAGATTCCGCCGCATATACTATAGCTATATTTTACGTTTTAAGACTCACACTGAATATTCTTGTTTTCGAGTTGATGACGATGCCTGACCTGACGTCTGGACCAAGAAAGCGACACACAATACATTTTGGGTACTTTGTTTGGTCTGAAAACTTCGTGTTGATCCGTGTTGATGGCGAAATTAGAAAGAAAACACAGAGATAACGCGATGTTGAATTGTTGTGTGTTGCAAGACTACTATTTGATACTAGTTGACCCAAATTCCCAGCAGACAAATCAGCCCATTTCCAACAGAGCTTGGGCGCCATCTTGTGCATTTTCTGGGACGCTACATTGGAGTCCTGCTGGCTTGAATTGATACGGGAGGACATCTTTAATCAATTGCAAACATTTACGCTTTCCTCTTCAGAACTATTTGAATCATATTCAATACTGGATAAGTAACAAGAAAGCATCTTCTCTGAATCTGAAGCCATTGTTTTGATTCTAGAGCAAGGCAAGACGTCCTGGCGTGACGTCACGAACAAGGTGGCGGGACCTTCTGAAACTGCATCTCCGAGGTTATTTTGAAGTGGTTTTGGGACACTTTAAATAATTTGTATTGGTGTTTTGTTTGACTAAAAATATCAGCCTGCGTGTCTTGGGTATTTTAGATGCTATAAAACTTTTTTCTGATGTCAGTTAGGAAGCAAAAAAATGGTGTCGGTTGTCCTTTAAGAGTGTCATTTATATTTCAAGAAATTAGCCAAACAATGGAGAACAACTGGCAAACCTCAGACAAATCTTAGACATCTAAATTTGGATGAGCATCAAATTGTGAGAGTACTGCATTTTCCGGTGTATAAGGCACACCGGAGTATAAGGCGCATCCCCAATAATAATAATAATAATACATTTCATTTATAAGCGCCTTTCAAAACTCTCAAGGTCAGTTTACGGTCACAGAATAAGGTTTTCTGTGGGTAAACAGCGGCAGCCACACGCGCCAGCGTTCACTCAACCCAGAATTACTCAAATAGATAGAAAGCTAGGTAATACATAGCTAATAGATAGCCAGCCAGATAGCTAGCGACATAGCTAGTCAGCTAATAGATAGATAGCTCAATATTATAATCCTGATGGTGAAGAATAGCCAATGCATTCTAATGTATCGAGAAAGGAGGTGACGGCTACTTGAAATGACAACAAATAATCATAATAGTCATAATAATCATAATGTGTTTTTTCCAACTTTTTGCACCAGACTATAAGGTGCACCTTCAATGAATGAAAAAGGTTTCCAAATAAGGCGCACCACATTATAAGGCGCTACAGTAGTGGCTGGGGTGACGCACTACTTCTTGTACGGGGGAAAATGGAGTTGGTGGCTGCTGACAGTAGTTCCGAGACTTATTGTGGCTCAATATTACTTCACATATAAGGCACACCTGCGTATAAGGCGCAAGGTTGCCTTTTGAAGAAAACCAAGGCTTTTAGATGCGCCTTACACATCGTAAAATACAACATATACGTAGGTATACATCTGCTCAGTGTGGCCACACTCCGTATATTCAGCATTACTCAATTGAAAATGAAATTAAATTTCCTGTTGAGGTATATCAACTGCTCATAAAACAGACGGCAGCGCACAGACGACCATTTGTCTTAATTTGAATCAGCACCGAATTGAACATCTTCATTAGGACTCAAGCTTTCATTACTAGAAAATAGGATAAAATGTCAAGGTAGTTATGGGAGTTAATTTTGCATAATAATTCTCACTTGGCAAGGGTGTCATTTCATGCACGACCTGATGTGAAATAAAAATGTTTAAAAAGGTGAATAGCTTGAAAGCTAGATATAGTTAGGTGGACAGACAGACAACATAAAAATAGATCGATGGACAGAGACAGAAAGAGAGAAAGAAAGGTAGCTATGCTAAGCTATGTCGACAAAACTACATTATATAGCAATGCATGTTGCTATAGCGAGCGAGTGAGAGACAGAGACACAGAGTGAGAGAGACACAGAGAGAGAGAGAGACACAGACAGAGACACAGACAGACAGACAGACAGACAGACAGACAGACAGACAGACAGACAGACAGACAGACAGACAGATAGATAGATAGATAGATAGATAGATAGATAGATAGATAGATAGATAGATAGATAGATAGAGATAGATTGACAGAGATAGATTGATCCGTTTTGTTTTTTAACTCATTCACTGCCAGACATGCAAAAATGTGTCCACTGTGACAATGACAAAACCCCTGGCACTCCAATGCCAGGACCCACAGATTATTGAGTTTTAGGACTACATCAACATTTAATGCAGCAAGAAACCTTAGACTCTCTTCTATCATCAGTAAAAAATAGTTAATTGCTAAATTATATGAGTATGGAGTTATATGAGCATGAAATGAGGGTGCCTGTCCAAAATACAATGCAATATATCCATATTGGTTTGTATAGCGCTTTAACAACAGCTGAAGCTGGAACAAAGCGCTAACATGGAAAAAAGGGAAATGCTGCCCCATTGTGCAAGGGAAAAAAGACCGCCAGAGGTCTGGCCAGCGCTTTATCGGCAAGAGAGAAAAAAACCAAAACCCGAACAAATTCGGGAATGGCGCTCGTCGTCATATTGTCAATACCCGAATGAATTTGTGAATGGCAGTGAATGAGTTAATCTTGATTTTTGGACTGATTATTTATTTGCTCTTTTATCTTGCTTGTAGTTCTTTTATGTTTGCGTTTGTCAGCCCAAACACGTTTGAAAGATCACTCCCGTGGCATTGGTTTGCCTTTTCTTCTGCAAATGGGTTTACCTTACTACTTCATCATGACCGTGAAAATACTCGTCATGACGATAAGTGATTCGCTGATATAGGGTGAAAAGGTGGACTGACCGTGGCACTGAAGAGGCCGTGCGCAAAGAAGAGCTCGTTGTCGGGGTCACGGGGCTTGGTGGAGATGCGCAGGTCAAAGAAACGGACGCCAGCCTCCAGCTGGCTGTTGAAGTTCATGGTCTGTGTGGCTAACCATTTTCTCATCAGCTTCTTGGCCACCGTGCCGAAAACCGACACAAAGTTCTGCACCGTCTCAGGTTGTTCAGGGCCCACGGGAGACGTCTCGTCGATGTAGAAGCTGAAGGAGTCGTGGGAACCTGGAGGCGACACACACAAGCAAACAACCTTCAGAAAGGATGTTTTGTTGTATTGTATTTGTGTGGCCCAAGCTGCGATGAAAGCGTGGGGTTAGAACCGGTCTGGCACCATGGCAACAACTTGTCTGAATAACAACAGCGGGTTTATTAAAGGACAACCGACGCCTCCCGACAAACTGTGTCCATAATTTGTAAAATAACTTCAAATGACTTCTACTGAGCGTATTTCAATAAGATTCCACAGCATATAGCTATATTTCACGTTTTAAGACTCGCGCTGAATATTCAGGTTGTTTTCGAGTTCGAGACAATGCCTGACGTGACGTCACATCTGGAACGCCCCTGACAGAGAAAACGACGCACAATGCATTGTGGGTACTTTGTCTGGTCTGAAAACTTCGTGTTGATGGCGAAATTAGAGGGAAAACACATAAATAACACGATGGTGAATCATTGTATGTTAAGACTACTATTTGATCCTAGTTGACACAAATTCCCAGCAGACAAATCAGCCAATTTCCAACGGTGCTTGGGCACCATCTTGTGAATTTTCTGGGACGCTACATTGGATGAGGTGGCTCGGGCATCTGATTAGGATGCCCCGGTACGTCTCTCTCGTGAGGTGTTCCGGGCATGCCCCACTGGCAGGAGACCCCGGGGACGACCCAGAACACGCTGGAGAGACTATGTCTCCCAGCTGGCATGGGAACGCCTCGGGATCCGCCAGGACGAGCTGGAAGAAGTGGCTGGGGAGAGGGAAGTCTGGGCTTCCCTACTGAAGCTGCTGCCCCCGCGACCTGACCCCGGATAAGCGGCAGAAGATGGATGGATGGATGGATGGATGGATGGATGGCTACATTGGAGTGCTGACTGCTCGAATTGATGCAGAAGGACTTCTATGCTTTATTTTATGCTTTCCTCTTCAGAACTATTTGAATCATATTCATAACTGGATGAGTAACAAGAAAGCATCTTCTCCGAATCTGAAGCCATTGGTTTGATTCTAGAGCAGGGGTGGGCAAACTTTTTGACTCGCGGGCCACAATGGGTTCTACAATTTGATGGAGGGGCCGGGCCAGGAGCATTTCGAGGGAATGTTTGGGACGGATATACTAAAGCATTAAAGGACAACCGACGTCTCCGGACAAGTTGTGTCCATAATTTGTCAAATCGCTTCAAATGACTTCTATTGAGTGTATTTTACAAAGATTCCACCGCATAAAGCTATATTTTGTGTTTTAAGACTTGCTCTGAATATTCCGGAAGACTTGTTTTTGAGTTGGTGACGAGTCCGAGAACATAGATGGTTTGAAAGGGGAGTAAAAGAAGCGATTTTCATGAAACAGCGAAATCCTTCTTGAAACCAATATGGTGGGGTGAGGTTCACTTTGGATCGTTCGTACAACAGCCTACTCAGGCAAAATAGGATAAGGAATACTGATGAGGTGATAGCGGTGAAAGTGGGGCAATCAGGACAGTTGTTAGTCAGAACAATAGGAACAATTAGTGGAGCGGCAGGGAGTAGTCCTCTGCTCCCCCCCAACCTGAGAGGAGGGACCTATCATAGCAGAGTCCGGCACCGCCATGTCTGGACAGTAGGGATATATATATATATATATATATATATATAAGTAAGTCTCATTATATCGATATCGGATATATCGATAGTCCCGGTTATATCGATACTATTTCTATGCACGCATGGAGAAAATTACATGCAAACAGGGTCGGATATATCGATAGTCCCGGTTATATCGATATTTTTTCGGACTCCCTTGAATATCGATATAACGAGACTTTACTGTATATATATATATATATATATATATATATATATATATATATATATATATATATATATATATATATATATATATATATATATATATATATACTTTAGTTTGCTGACAAAGTTTCTTGTATAAGAAGCGAAACGTCTGACACCCTCAAAGAAGTACAGATGACGGCTGAAGAAACCTTTTCATCGAAGCTTTAGCTAACGTGACTCAACCTCAATTGCTCCATCTTTGTTCCCTTCACCCTCACTGGAGGTGAAGCCTTTTCATTTCCAATGTGAAAAATGTCGTCTGAATTCCTGATCATGAAAAACATGACTCTTGTGTTATGGTCTGAAAGTTTTGTGTCCTGAGATGACCCAATGGAGTGTAAGTGTGTGTGTGTGTGTGTGTGTGTGTGTGTGTGTGTGTGTGTGTGTGTGTGTGTGTGTGTGTGTGTGTGTGTGTGTGTGTGTGTGTGTGTGCGTGTGTGTGTATTTGTCACGCTACACAAAACAGACACATTGTTTTATCATCCGCCGGCTTGTTCTCATTTCTGCAATCGATTCCCCAGACTAATTTTTTTCATCTCATCCGAGGCCTGTTCAGTCTCACGCAGTAAAAACATGTACACACACACACACACAGACACACGCACACACGGACTTAAATAAACAGAAAACACGCAGGGCCAGAATGAAGCCTCTCATCCGGTGTCCGTGCTGTGCTAAGCTAAGCTTTTTTTTTCAAGACATTTTGAGACACAGCATTATTGACAACTGGGGCAGGTGGGCACGGCAGCCCGGGTCATGTCTTGAAGCAGAGCACGACCCCAACAAAGTTGAACAGCTGGAGCTCGAGTAACCGCCGGGAAGGATTTATCTTCACTTTTTAAGGACCGTCCAACTGAACAGACAAACAATCAGACTGCAGTTAAACATTTTCACTGCTTTTCCAAACTCTCATCCATTGAATCTCTTGCTCATTGAAATGTATAAATGAGCGAAATGATGCTGATCACTTTCGTGATTATTTTGCATAATATTGATTTAATACCAATGCTGTTTGTATTTATGCTAGCAACGTATAGCAATAGGCAAAAGAGCAATATATGTATATTTATTCATATTTATATGCAGTGATACCTCGGCTTACGAACGCTTTAGCTAACGAACTTTTCACTTTATGAACATTAAATTCGCGAGAATATCTTGGCATACGAACTAGTTTTCGGGAAATACACAGAGTGCCACAATGGCTGGCGGACTAGTTTTCCACACCCAGTTTCTTTCAGTGCACTCAGTGCAGACGTGGTTTGTTATCGAGTGGATACTTTTGCTTTTTTTTTTTCACCACAGGCTTGTATTCAGCCAAAGAGGACACAAAATAAAATTACGGTGGAGCAAAAGATCGAGAAACACGAACGAGGTGTATGTTTGTGTGACTTAGCGTCCCAGTACCAGTATGCTCAGTCGACCATTGCTACGTGTCGCTAAGGGTGTTTCTGTGTTGTCTAAACAATGGTCTCAGGCAATAGAAAAGCTTGAAAAACTTTCTGTTTGGAATAACGAAAAGCAGCAAGCAGGATCCATTGTGAGTGAGGGTATTATCACTGAGAAAGCATGGCAACTTCATCAAGAGGCAACCACATCAATGACCATCACAAAGGTAAATAAAACAACTTTATTATATAGTACAGTTTATTTCTTTAATTACAATACAATATTATTTATTATACATAAAATAAGGTATATTTTGTGTAGTTTTAAGGCGTATTCAGTAGAAAATTATGTTTTATGGGGACCTGGAAACAGCTTATTATCATTTTTAATGGTTTCCCAAGTGAAATTAATGTTTGGAAGACACACTTTTCGCCTTACACACACTTTCCGGGAACCAATTAAGTTCGTAAGCCGAGGTATCAGTGTATATTAATATATTCATAAACAAGAGACATGCAACACATTTTGCTCATCACAACAGATTGTAATAAATTCAAAAGGATTGCAACTCCCCCCAGGCAAGGAAATAAAGCTGCATTACAAATTAAAAACACTTTTAAATGTGTATGTCATAAAGCTTGAGCATTATGTTGCCATGCAGAAAAAACACACAACCATCTCAGAGGGACATCTTTCACCCGGAAGGGTTTTTTACCATCTTGCCAAAACAGTCCACAAGAGCAGAGAGATGCAAGCTGGAGTTGAGTAATACTTGTGAGGACGAGTGAAAATGAGAAGAGAAGATGAGATGAAGAGGAGGATGAAAAAAAGGACATTAGAGGAAGAAGGTGGAGAGGATTAAAAGAGATGATAACATAAAAATAAAAGAGTGGAGTGGAATGAGATGAAGAAAAGACGGGATGGGGGAGGGCCAATAAGGAGACGGGAAGTAGACGGATAAAGCCCTGGTCAGACATCTAGCAATGTTTTTTTCCGTTCCATAAGGGGGCAGAATTTGCCTTTTGTCCATATTAGCGCTTTGTTACTGCTTCCGCTGTTGTTAAGCGCTATATAAATCAATATGTATTGTATTGTATTTTGTATAGCTGCCCCCATTTCAAGCTCAGATAACTGCAGACCCATAACTTAGAAATTAACTCTTTTTTATGATTAAAGAAGAGAGTCTAAGGTTTCTTACGCTGCATTGAATGTTTATGTAGTCCTTAAACTCAATAGTCTTTGGGCCCGACAATTTGAGTGAAAATGACAAACACCCTGGCACTGCAGTGGCCACATTTTTGCACATCGTCTGGCAGTGAATGAGTTAAAAAAAATGAGAGAAAACATGGAAAAAAAGGAAGCGGAGGAATTCAGGAGAGTATTTACTGTAATCTGAGAAGATGGTGAGAAGAAATAATGAAGGAAATGAGAAGACAGAGAGAAAAGGAGCCATGGGGAGAATGTAAAGGAATGAATTTGGAAACTGAGAAATAAGTAAAGCGCATCCATAGAACAGGATTGAAATCCATCTTGTGGATATCCACTTGTAACGGAGTTGTGCACTTAGATTATTAAATTATGAAGGAAGTGACGCAACGGCGCACAGTGTGGCACTATGTCCCGCCCAAAGTTTCCAGAACAATCTCAAGGAGATTCAGGTTAATCACAAGACGAAACCCATGCGACTTCACCCATCCCTTCTGCCATACTGTGTTGCAGAAATAAAAGAAATAAAAAGACACATCCACGCGTCTCGTCTTCATTAAGACGGCAGCATCGTGGGGATGAAGACAGTCACTGTTGTGACGCCCGTCACATTGGTGCCGTGACCCGGATCACAAGTGACTCTCCACTTCGGACCGGGACCGCGATGCTGCACAATGAAGACGCTGTGCAGTCCCATCACTCGGTGGACGGTGTGTCGACCCCCGTTTTGAAAATACATGTAGAGTGTTAATTGTCTACCTGCTGTTTTGCAATTAGTGTGTTTTTTTTCATGTACGTGTTTTTGTGTGTTAAGTCTAAGAATGATCTCCTTACAAGTAACAAGTAGCACACCTTTGAATGAGTGTGTTGGTAGAGGTAGAGGCTTCCCAACCGTGTAACAGTTGTGTAGTGTAATCCAGAGTGGTGTAGGTTGTACAGAGGGGTGTGGGCAGGTTCAAGCTGAGGCCACTTATGTTAGTGGGGACAGAGTTCCTTCCCAGACCCAGTACAGTGCATCTCCGACGAGCGCACAGACCCTGACACACCGGCGACAGATCCCTTACTCCAGTCACCTGACGTAGCTGGTCAGATGAGTAACATAATTAGACAGCACTCTTGTACATCCTTGCCCGATAACCTTGTCTATTTTGCCTGTTGGTAGCCGTGTGTATGTTGCCTCACTTCTGCATAATTTAAGGGGGGTGTATGTAACGGAGTTGTGCACTTAGATTATTAAATTATGAAGGAAGTGACGCAACGGCGCACAGTGTGGCACTATGTCCCGCCCATAGTTTCCAGAACAATCTCGAGGAGATTCAGGTTAATCACAAGACGAAACCCATGCGACTTCACCCATCCCTTCTGCCATACTGTGTTGCAGAAATAAAAGAAATAAAAAGACACATCCACGCGTCTCGTCTTCATTAATACGGCAGCATCGTGGAAATGAAGACAGTCACTGTTGTGACGCCCGTCACACACTCCCTTCGATCTCCCTTTGTGAATTCATTCCGCTCGCAGCCCAAGAATAGCTTTGGATGTGCACACGGCTACCTGGCTGGACTTTCCTTTTATCGCTTTTTTTCCTCATGCAAAAAGCACACACACACTGTCCATGTTTCTACTGGACTTTTCGAATCAAGTCAAATGCCCTCCTGCATGGAAACTCAATTAGCCGGAAGCAACGTGACCGAGGGCGCCCGTGTAGCAAATCCATACAAAATCATTTTCTCCTCCCTTGCAAGACATCTGGAGATAGGATTTAATCAGGAATGTTTGCAGGATTGCCAACAGAATGAAAAGAAACAAAAATATGCTGAGATTCTATGTTCAGTCTCGGCGCAACGGTAACTGATCGGCATTATCCTCCTTGTTTGGGGATTAAGAGGCAACCGAGCGATCCAGTTTAAGTCTCCGCTTTCGGGGGAAGCTGGAAAGACACCAAATATTCCCTCCGCTTCTCCGGCTACTTCTTTCATCACCTCGGTGTGTCAGTTTGGATGTAACAACTTACTGACTGACTGTCGACCAATTCATGGTGCACCCTACCTCTCACTCAAAGTCTTGGAGAGACGCCAGATCACCCCTGACCTGATTAAGGTCAAGAAAACATGGATGGATGCCCGTGCTGTTTACAGTATTTCTTCTTTATCTTTTACATTTCAGCTCACCGGATGGTCATCATCCCACTTAGGACATAGAAGCAGGGGAAAAGAGCACTTGGTTTAAAAAAAGACTAATTTATATGCAAATGCTAAAAAGAAGATTGCATTTCCAAATAAAACTAACATTCTAATGGTTTCCCGAAATTCAAAATGTCCATCAAGAGGAAACCCAAACTACAGTAGGACCCGCGGCAAAAAAATAAGTTTGACACACCTGAAGGATATGTATCAATTACAATGATAACTTGGCTTACGAACTTAATTGGTTCCCAGACAGTGTGTAAGGCGAAAAGTGTGTATCCCAAAAATTAATTTCCCATCGGAAACCATTAAAATGATAATATCCATTCCCAGGTCCCCATAAAACATACATTTCTACTTTTCTAAGCCTTAAAACTACACAAAATATACCTTATTTTATGTATAATAAATGTGTTATGGTATTATAATTAAAGAAATAAACTGTACTATATAATAAAGTCGTTTTATTGACCTTTGTGATGGTAGTTGATGGCTTGATGGAATGGAGTGGCCGGTTTCATTAGCATTAAACACGTATCCTTCTTCTTTCATCATCTTGATGAATCTTCCCTTGTTGGTGCTTTCTCTGTGATAATTTTATTAAGTTCCTCATCAATTGTGTTGTGTTTAGCTGGGTTGATAGCTTTTTGCATCAAGTGTACAGATGGCTTGTGTGGGTTGTTTGTGGAGCCTGATTGATGTGATATTTTAACCTTGCAGTCTACACTCTGAATATCTGACCTATCAAAGTTGAAACTCTCTCACTGTCGTCTGCCTGTCTCTTTAATGTTTAAACCACCTCCCCTCACTGCTGCTTTCTTGGCTTTAACCGCAGACTGGGGGCGGGGAACAGAGGACAAAACAGTCGGCTACCATTTTGTTGTTAGAAGAACGGGCTTGTTCGCGAAAGACACATCACTCATTGAGGCAGCTCCGTGTACGAAAAAAAGTTCATATGCCAAGGTAAGTTCGTATGCCAAGGTAAAATTGTCATCAATTTAACGTTTGTAAACCGAAAAATTCGTAAGCCAAGGGGTTCATAAACCGAGGTATCACTGTACCTTATTTTTCCCAGCTGCCTATGACTATAAATCAGCATAACCCCATACAATAAAATACAGTACAATACAATACAGTCAATACAATACAGTGCCCATTCTCTTCGTGGACACGATGAGTCTAAATTTACAAACATTGCTCTAATTAACACAGTAGCCTCAACAACAACAACAGCTGCTTTTGCCGCGTCATATTTAGAAACTTGCAACCCGTCAGATCGAATGATCGCATGATGATTAGAGCCCCTGAAGGTCAGGCTAACACAAGAGAACAGAGACAATGACAAATGTGCTGCGGGACTTCATCATTAAACATCCTGATTTGCGCCTCTGCCAGTGTGAAAAATCTGTCGGGAAGATTACTTTATAGGAACACTTAGCTTATATCGTCGCTTTGACATCACCCAGAATTATCCTCTGAGGGAATTCAGGGGTCGATAAAACCACACATGCATAATCATCCTGACTAATTGCTCGTCATAAAGCAGAATGACACATGCACAGATGCGCTTCCCTGGCAGCCCGTGCAAACCACCACAGGCTGTTTCACTGTTTGGCAACAGAAGTGGCATCATCACACTCACTTGGCTCACAGCTTTGCACTGTCGGGTACTCCAAACTGACTAAACACTCCAGTCGGGATTTGTCTGTCGTCTGGGGACATTTCTTACCCCCTCAAAAAAAATGTAAATACATAAATAATTAACACAAGCGGGGCATTTGTCTTTGATTGGCGACGGACATCTATTGAGAATTGAACTCAGTGGTTTTCAAAGTTTTTACACCAAGTACCAGCTCAAAAAAATAATGCTATTTCGCTCTTCAAGAACCAACCATCATAACAACATTAAAATACAGTAGACCTAGGGTAGGAAGTGGATATATTGTTGCCAGCTAATGTAACATGATGTCCAAATTTGAACATAAATTAACTCATTCATTGCCAGACGATGTGCAAAAATGTGTCCACTCCAGTGCCAGGGTTTTTGTGATTTTCAGTCAAATTGCAGGACCCACAGAATATTGAGTTTTAGGACTACATCAACATTCAATGCTGCATAAGAAACCAGAGACTCTCTTCTTTCATCAGAAAAAAAAGTTCATTCCTGAATTATATGGGTCTGGAGTTATATGAGCTTGAAATGAGGGCGGTTGTCCAAAATACAATGGAATACAAACATATTGGTTTATACAGCGTTTTAACAACAGCTGAAGCTGGAACAAAGCGCTAACATTGACAAAAGCTGAATGCTGCCCCCTCGTGGAAGGGATCAGAAGAAGAATCAGAATCAGAATCAGAATCATCTTTATTGCCAAGTATGTTTCCGGTAGAACACACAAGGAATTTGTTTCCGGTAGAACACGCTGCACTAGTATCGCCGTCAAAAAAAAACTGCTAAGTGGCACTATACAGTTCCATTTTGGCTACTGTTGAAAGAGTTCAAAGAGTTAATGGCTTGGGGGAAGAAGCTGTTTAAATGTCTGCTGGATTTGGTGCGCATGGATCGGTAGCGCCTGCCTGAGGGGAGTAGCTGGAAAAGGTGGTGGGCAGGGTGCGGAGGGTCCAGTAGGATTTTCCGCGCCCTAGTTTGGCACCACACTAATTAATAACAACATTGCCAGAGGTCTTACCAACGCTTTATCGGCACCCCCGTAACAAAAACCAAAACCCGAACAAATTTGGGAATGGCGCTCCACGTCATATTTTCAATTCCCGATTAAATTCAGGGATGTCAGTGAATGAGTTAATACAAATGACTCAATGATTCCATCAAAATGCATTGCAGAACAGGTCGAATGAAAAATATGAATACAAGTCAAAAAAACGTTTCTCATTGAACTAAAAACTGAAATATAACTGATTTGTATTTAGATAGATCGCAGTGTGCTGCTGTTTCGATGGGAGACGGTTTGACAAGTATCTTGTCATTTTACAATATGAACAATTTTAGCAGTATTGTAAAATGTAACAGTTCTTTCCAAGATACGTTTTAACTCATTCGCTCATTCGGGAATTGATAAGTGTGATGTGAAGCGCCAATCCCGAATTTGTTCGGGTTTGATTTTTTTCTTTCGGGGGCGGTGCCGATACAGCGCTGATCAGACCTCTGGCAATGTTTTTCCCTTCCACGAAGGGACATAATTTGCCTTTTGTCCATGATAGTGCTTTGTGAAAGCATCAGCTGTTGTTAACGCGCTATATAAATGTATAGTATGTTTATTGTATTTTGTACATCCGCCCCATTTCAAGCTCAGATAACTCCAGACCCATATACCTTAGCAATTAACTCCTTTTTCCTGATGGAAGAAGATGTCACGGTTTGCAAGGTGGTGATGGCAGTTGTGGATCCCAAAAAGCAGACAGGAGGGAGAAATTGTATTAAAATAAATTCAACAGGAACAAAATCTAAAACATCAAAGTCATTCAAATAGGAAAATAAAATAAAGACCAAGAGTAAAAGTCTGCCAAGATGAAACAAACACATGCACAGCATACAATGCATACAATTGCATACAATGACCCAACGTCGAATGGTCGTGCCGGGAGTCCTTTTGACTGCCACTGAGTGGAACGACCAGCACCTGTGAGGCTGCAGGCAGAGCTGACAGCGCTACCCGTTGGTCGCCAATCTGAACGTGGCCGTCTGCCACTGATCGGGACGACCAGCACCTGTGCAGGTGGAGGCGGGGCCGACAGCGCCACCCGTTGGTCGCCAACCAGATCACGACAAAAGATAGTCTAAGGTTTCTTATGCTGAGTTGAATGTTTATGTAGTCCTAAAAGCCAATATTCTGTGGGTCCTGCAATTTGACTGAAAATCACAAAAACCCTGGCACTGGAGTGGACACATTTTTGCACATCGTCTGGAAGTGAACGAGTTTTTTTCTGATTTGGAGGCATTCAAACGCTGATTTTCCTTTTTATACCAGGACCACCTCGTTGAGAATCACCCTCTGGTACTTCAGATACAAACCATCCGTCCATCGAAAAGCGTGAATAATGGACCTTTTAGAGAAGCCAAAATATCCTTGTTTGTTGCTGTCTGACTCAATTTGGGTCCCGCCTAAATAGAACCTGAACGCCCTCGGTTTTCCCTTTGGGAAAAATTAACGATCCAATTGCTGCACACTGTCGCTGCTAAATTAGAATTCTCCTCGGATTAGGAAAGCTTGACAACTCACCTCAGCCAAATGTGCAAACACAAAACACGAGATGAGTAACCATTGCAATGTGTTTATACAGAACATGGATCCAAACGGAGGAGGTGTGTCTGAGGAGAGCATCTCAGTTGCACCCCGCCATCGCCACTCTACACCCCCTCCACCCTAAAGTGGCAATGAGCAAATAATGATAGCTAATTAAATGGGAAAGCGCGTGTTCCTATGCTGATCGCGACCTCGCCGCGTCTCAACCGGGCCACAATGAGGCGTGTGATTCAGCAAATTACTGCCATGACTTATGACATGTCAATGTTGGTGTGCAACATCTGTCTGATAAGCAGTGGCAGGCAGTGCATTTGACACCCCGGATCTTGACTGGGGACTTTATCCACCGCGATAATGTCGCTCTTATACCGTATTTTCTGGACTACAAGATGCTAATATGAGGGGCACCTTCAATGAATGACATATTTTAAAACATATTTCAACATGTGTTTCCATATATAAAGCGCATGGGATTATTAGGCACATGGTCAGCTTGTGAAAAAAATGTAAAGTGTTTAACTCATTCACTGCCAGACGATGTGTAAAAATGTGTCCACTCCAATGCCAGGGTTTTTGTCATTTTCACTCAAATTGCAGGACACACAGGATATGTGTGAATGATTTAAATACTGCCTGTAGAAAAAAAAGTCTCTTACACAAAGCCAAGCGTGGTCTTGAAGTATTTATGAGGATGACACTTCATAATTGTTCCTATGCCCCAAGATGGCAACAATGTAATAGGTTTATTTTAGTTTCTGCCTGATCACAAAAACAGCGAATAGGTGAGTTTTTCTGCACCACAATGTTGTCATTTCTTGTTTGTCATGTGCATGTCACTACGAACACTTATAAACAAATATTCACTCCTACTGACACATGTGGATCAAACCTCTCAAGGTGGAGGACACTGATTTGCTGTGGTGACCCCTTGAAGGGAAAAGCCAAAAGGAAAGTAAGACTGACAATTTAGTCTTCAATGAATCTTGCACGTTTTTCCCTGGAAATTGTAGCATGGAACTCCACACGGGGATTCAAACCGTTTTCCTGACAGTAAGTCAAACATGGCAGCCATAAAGCAACTGCCTTTACTCAAAAACATAGAATAAAGAACAGCGTCACGGACGGGTGCATGTTAATGTGCAGATAGCCATAATGGATTCATAATATTAATTCACTTATACGTTGCATAAGGGGAAGACGGGGATAGGGCGGGGGGGGGGGGGGGCTGTGCACTGATTGGTTGGCAACAACAGACAACTCTTTAATCTGTTTATCCCCCCCCCCTCCGCCCCCCAGGAGTGAGGTGAGTGAATTGATTCAAGCATGTGTGGCTACCACGCCTTATGGTACATGCAAAACTGTATCATGTGAATGAACCTGATTGTTCATCTATAGAGAGCATATATTTGACTATTAGCGCAGTTACCATTTATATTTAATATTATTATATTAAATACAAATACATAATACATAATATATAAATACATGCTTTATATAATTAAATGTATTATTGTTATTATTATTCAAACAATAAAGTATCTATCCATATATCCACCGAATGCAAGTCTACGTTATTAGGGAAAAATACTTATATTTGTCACGTTGCGCAACAGGTCTTGCACAACCATAAAGAGACTTGCATTACGTTCTCGGTTTACAACAGCGTGGACATACGACATTCCGAAAGGTTACGAACGACGTTTGAGCAAGACCGTCTTCTCATCACACAATACATAGCCTACAGTAAACTGAAATGTTATCCCTTTTTGTTTTCATAGTTCATATTCATGTACGACGAGGGAATTTTCCTGCGTATATTTATTGTTTGACTTTTTACGACGTAGCGTAGGTTAGTGACGGTGCGGACTTACGTACGAGTTGATCGTAAAGGACCTCCTGTAGAATGTGTACAATTCGCATCCGACGAAGCACATGGATTTCACTCACCAGGGATGGCCAAGTTGGTGAGCGGGATGGTGTGCATGCTCTGCGGGAGACTCGACATCCAGTCGGCGAAGCGCAGGTCACTACTTCTCCCGTGAGACGAAGCCATGCCGCCGCTGCAGCCGTCACACGCTTCGCTGGAACCAGCTTGTCTCGATGCCTACCAGTCTGCCTGGTTGGGTGGGTGGATGGATAGATGTGGTGTGCGCTCCTCATCCACCACCTCTTTCCTCCTCCTCCGCCCTTTCTGGACGGACACGCACGCTCCACACGCAACTTAAGCGACAGTCGACATGGCGCGCGCGCACACACACACACACACACACACACGATGGTGGCATCGTCTTTCGAACTGGACTGAAATGTGCAAGGCGTTATCACAGTTAATAGACGCTTGGAGTAACCGCACTTTGGAATAAATGTTATATCTCAAATGCTTCAAATTAACTTTATATCGGATTAGAATTTACAAAACACAAAAAAGGAAAAACGAACCGATACATTCGGATTTTTTAAAACTTGAACAAATTATTCAACATGGCTCCACGATTCGAAATGTTGTACTCTGATTACGGCTGTGTATGTGGAATATGAATTAAGCAGCGAAATCCATTGCGTTTCTACATTTTAGCAAGCGGCCATTTTGCCACTTGTTGTCGACTGAAAATGACGTCACATATGCTCACACCTCACCTTGCAAATCACATGACCAAACTCAGAAAGCAGGTGAGCCCCCATACCTGTCAACTTGTCAACTATCTTACAAAGACCACTTTGGGTCAAATCCAGTTGGTCTAAACTGCTGGTAGCCAGCGACAATGCTGCTGCCAATCGCTACTATTGTCACGGCAAACCAGCAAAAGTAATCTCAATTGTATGTTTTTTTTTATTGCTGCATACGGTAGGATAAAAGCATACCGTGCGCATGCGCGGTGAGCTGTCTGCATTTCCGCTTGTTCACATTTTTTTGTATCGTTTCAAAAAATGTATGGCGTACTACGGCTTTTATACAGGAATTCTAATCATTTATAAGGGCAGCTATTAGCCAAGGTTGACATGTATGCCACCCCCACCTTGACATTTGACTGGATGCGCGTAATTGTAAGTACAATGTTGTTGACGCCAAGAGGTACAGCGTCACATACTCATTTGTTGTTATCAGCGTTTTGCATAAATTTATTTTCACAAAGATGATCATGCCCCATTCTTCTTCTATACCTTTCGGCTTTTCCCGAATCGAATTCGGCCCCATTCTGAGGTGTGCGAAAAAAAATAAATACATTGCAAATACATCAAAATCTTAAATTCTTAATTGCTGAAGAGATTCCCACTGACATCTATAGCAAGCATGTGTCACTGACACGTGTATTCTATGTATAATCACGTATATTCTATGATGAACTTTATATAAACAGCATGTGAAATTCCCCCTCAAGGGATATAAAAGGAATGTCGCGTTGAAGTCACATTCGAATGACTCACGTCCAAGATGTGCAATTAATGGTTACATTAAACCTCATTTAATAGACAAACGTGATCCCGGAAAAGATCAACGGCGGCTTTGACGAGTGTAGAAAAAAATGATGTGCCTCATAAAACGTCCAACATTCACGACCTAATTTGTAACGGGTTGCAATAACGTGTTGAGCGACGCTCAAGTCGGTTCTGCAATGTGATTCGAAAATGTTTCCTGGCAGCTTCTGGTCAACCCTAAAGACCCAAGGAATACTTGAAATGTTGTTTTCTGGCTTTTAATGAGACGTGTCATGGGCATGAGATGACAACTGTGGCTCAAAGAGGAAATCAGAAACCACATAAAGCCATGTTTTCTTTGATTTAATTTGCCCTGAGGGGGTGGGAATTTGTTATGTCTGCCCCTCTAGTGTAATATTGTATTTAGAACTTGGACAAAACAAGCTGCTCGCGTAAGAAGACTGAATTAGTTGTCACCATGATTCAGATGAAAGGAAATGTAGAGATGAAAATGAAAATGTCAGTTTAAAAAAGAAGACCACATGAAATTAATAAGAACGTGAAAAACAAAGTCGTATTGAGCAGCCAGGACAGAGACATGTGCACCAATAATACAGCATAAAAAATAAATAGTTTGTCAGTTCCCTATAATCAATACTTTTACTTTCTGGCGGCATCACAAGAAAAAAATCACTTTGAGTAGTTACTGTATTTTCTGAAATATAAAGGCGCACCTTCAACGAATGACATATTTAATAACCCTTTTCCATACATAAGGTGCACCGCATTATAAGGGGCACCTTCAATGAATGACATACACTGTATTTTAAAACGTTTTCCATACATACGGCGCACCGGTTTATGAGGCGCACGGTCAGCTTTTGAAAAAAATATTTCCTTTTAGGTGCGCCTTATACAAATTTCCCCATTGTGGGACGATGAAAGGCTTTCTGATAATAATAATAATAATAATAATAATAATAATAATATAATACATTACATTTTAAGCGCCTTTCAAAGCTCTCAAGGACAAGGGGGGCATACAGAGGCGGAGGGAGAAAGAGGATCTGAGGGAACGAGAGGGAATAGAAATTTGAAGAAGGTCAGATAGGGAAGTGGGGGTGGGGGCGGCAAGGTTATAGATAGCTTTAAATGTAGAAAGAAGAATTTTAAAGTTGATTCTATATTTGACGGGGAGCCAGTGAAGCTCTTGGAGGACAGGGGTGATGTGGTGAAAGGATGAGGTACTGGTGATGATCCGGGCTGAAGAATTCTGGACGAGTTGAAGTTTGTGGAGAAGTTTCTGAGGGACACCAAAGAGAAGTGAATTGCAATAGTCAATCCGGGAGGTGACAAGACTATGAACCAGGATAGCAGTGGTGTGAGGAGTGAGAGACGGGCGCAGACGATTGATATTGCGTAGGTGGAAGTACGCAGACTGGGTTAAGTTCTTTATATGGGAGTGGAGAGCAGCGGCAGCACAACAACGCGCCGTCGTACGCTGAGACCGGAAGTTTCATATTATAGTGCTAAAAACACAGTAATTATTTTGACCCTCATTGCACTGATATGTCACAAAATTTACCGGAGTCTCACAAGACATGCCAACATCCTACATCCTAAGCAAAAAAACAATCCAGGTTTTTCCCGATGTTTTAACCCTTGAAACGTTTCACGTTTTCCGGCACCACCGCACTAACTCGGTTACATTATGCAGGCCTAAGGGTTTCTCTCGTTCACTTATAAAGGGACGTGCTGGATTAACATCAACAGCTGGCCGCCAGGGGCCCTTGTCACTTTTCGTCAAGATTTTCCGCTTGATGGACGAACCCAGCTGATCTTCAACCCAAAATACGCCCACGGGGGGTCAAAATTGTCAGTTATGTAAGAGGCCTCAGGTAACGTTACCGCCTCTCGACTCGAGTGAGGCAATCGCATGGGGAACGTGGACGTGAGCCCACTGTTCCATTTATAGAAGACACCGATTTTCCTGAGGCTCTTTGCTTTGCCTTCCAATTGGAAATATCTGAAAGAAAAAAAAAATAGCTCATTCAATTAAAAAAAAAGCAACACATAAGTAACCAAGATTTTATTTTTTGGAGGGAAAAGCAGATTTATGAAAAAAAAGTGTTTTCGTGTTTTCTCTTTGAGTACAGTATTGTCAAAAAATTACCACTTTTTTTACGTCGATATGGTCAAGTGTGAGTTGTCATCAACATTTCATTCATTGTCTGTTGGGTGAGGTAATGACAAATTGCTTTAAAACTCCCTTTTTTCCAGTAACGTTGATTCTACAGTAGCTGGGATTCTGGGAATTAAAGTTATTGCACTGTGAGCAATAGAAACGTTGTATTTGACAAACGAGAGCATTAAAAAAATAACATTGCATCACTGCAAAAGGTGGCTGATTAATAACCAATTACACTGATGTCAATTGAATCTGAACTTAAAAAAAACGGCACAAAATAAAGTAGTTTGGGCACAATAAGGCTCCTCCAACCATAAACTGGATGCACTTAATGTTGTGAAGCGATCACATGTTTCTATACTGGTCAAAGAATTTACAGTGCTGCTGTTTTGGTTAGCAACAGATTCTCAAAGATTCGTGTTTGAAACTGAGATCTGTTTTCTCCCAAGAAGCTTATGTGAGGAAGGTGTTCATTTGCTTTTTGACAGATGACGCAACGGGCTTCTATGATGCCGCGATGGCCACAGTTGGTGGGAATTAAATTTTGGAGTCACTCGCAAACTTGCAGCAGCAGGCTTTTGTTTGATGAGAACTTTCGGCGATTGATCCAGTCGAGTTTACCGAGAACAACTTCAACATCGCTTTGGCCTTCATTGAGGATTTTAGAAGAGAGAGGGATTCACTTCTAGATTTGCTGCATGGACCTCAGTTTGGGGGACACCTAGAAAGTGTCGATAAAAAAAAAAAAAAGATGAATCAATGGATCCATGAGACTATTAAATTATGTTTCGAAGGACTGACCTCAAAGTCTGCACCGGTGCACTCCTTGATGTCATCTGGAGTGATTCCCTTCCACACTTCGATGAGAGTCAGCCCTTTCGCCTTATCCACATCAAAGACGGCCTGAGTGAAGATAAGCAAGCATTACGGAGAAGAAGAAAAAACTCGCCATTGTAAGGTAGATTAAAAATGACAAATTTTAGTCGTTTTTGTGGAGTAGATTCACTTGAAGATGCAGAAAAAGGAAGACTGGGGGTGTGAGAGCTCAATTGGGCTCTCGAGAAATCAATTCAATCACACGGACGATGGAGACAACACCTTCCAGGTCAGCCATGCTGAGAAACCCTGATTTGTGTATGCGTTTGCGTGTGTGCTACCGAGTGTGACGCAGCAGGTAAGCAATTAATTGCGGACAGCACAAATCATTAACTCATTCGCTGCCACACAATGTGAAAGAAATTGTCCACTCCAGTGTCAGCAGGGTTTCTGGCATTTTCACTCAAATTGCAGGACCCAGAGAATATTGAGTTTTAGGACAACATAAACATTCAGTAACCTTAGACTCTTCTTTCACCAGAAAATAAGAGTTACAGTGATACCTCGGTTTACGAACCCCTTGGCTTACGAACTCTTCGGTTACGAACGTTAAATTTATTAAGATTTTACCTTGGCATACAAACTATTTTTCAGGATACACACAAAGCTGCCACAATGAGTGATGTGTTGTTCGCAAACGAGCCCGTTCTCCTAACTAGCAAATGGTAGCCGACTCATTTTTGTCCTGTGTCCCCGCCCCCAGTCTTCAGTTAAAGCCACGTGATTGGTCAAGAACGCAGCAGTGAGGGGGTGGTTTAAACATTAGAGAACAGGCACAGAGAGAGTGAGAAAAATGGATCGAAAACAGTGAAATTTGGACTCGTTTCAACTTTGATAGTTCAAAGGCAGAGTGTAGACTGCATGGTTAAAATATCCCATCAATCAGGCTCCACAAATAACCTGCACAAGCCATCTGTACACTTGATGCAAAAAGCTATCAACCCAGCTAAACAGAACACAATTGATGAGGAACTAGGTCAAATGATCGCAGAGAAAGCACCTACAAGGGATCATTCCTCAAGATGGTGAAAGAAGAAGGCTACGTTCCTCATCAAGTGTTTAATGCTGATGAAACCGGCCACTCCATTGCATCAAGCCATCAATGGCCATCACAAAGGTAAATAAAATGACTTTATTATACAGTCCTGTTTATTTCTTTAATCATAATACCATAGCACATTTATTATACATAAAATAAGGTACATTTTGTGTAGTTTTAAGGCTTAGAAAATTAGAAAGTAAAAAAATATGTTTTATGGGGACTGGGAACGGATTATTCTCATTTTTATGGTTTCCTATGGGAAATTATTTTTTGGGATACACACTGTCTGGAAACCAATTAACTTCATAAGCCAAGGTATCACTGGAATTCCTAAATTATATGGGTCTGGAGTAATGTGAGCTTGAAATGGGAGCGGCTGTACAAAATACAATGCAATACATACATCTTGATTTACAAAAAAAACAGCCTCCATCTGAAACACATTCCCAAATTGAGGACGTACTTGAAGGCCACATAAGATACTTGAGAAAACGGGAGTGCAGAAGACAAAGTGACCCGAAATCCTGTTGCTTTCTCCCAGCGGGGAGTGACAGGCTGAGGACTCTTCCCCACAAAGCCCATCACGGTTCAGCTCATTAGATTGGCGCGCGCACGTGCTCGGCAGGGGGCTGACATATCACTCCGAAATAGCAAGACAGATGGAGTGGCATAGGGAGTAGGAGGATATACAGACACGAGCGACGACACGCGTCTCATTTGTGTGACGCAAATGTTCTCGGTTCATTATGGAACATTGAATTGCGGTCGTCTGAGAAAAAAATAATACATGATAGGGGCATCAAAAATGTATTAATCATCAATGTAGAACACACATAATGACCAGATTTTTGCATAGTTTTAACTTTCACTTCGTCTTTAGAAGTCTGGGCCTGATGAACTAAGATCTCAAATGCAGTGTGAAAAATTGCATGTTCCCCAACCAAAAATTGCGTGTTTGCTCACACGGGATAATTTTAAAGGACAACTGACGCCGTCGGACAAGTTGTGTTCATAATTTGTAAAATGGCTTCAAATGACTTCTACTGAGCGTATTTTACAAAAATTCCACAGCATATAGCTATATTTTACGTTTTAAGACTCACGCTGAATATTCAGGAAGTCTTGTTTTTGAGTTGGCGACGATGCCTGATTTGACGTCACGTCTGGAACGCCCCTGACCGAGAAAGCGACAGACAATGCATTTTGGGTACTTCGGTTGGTCTGAAAACTTCGCGTTGATCCGTGTTGATGGGGAAACAGAAATAATGCGATGGTGAATCGTTGTATGTTGCACCGAGACTACAATTTGATACTAGCTTACCAACAGAGCTTGGGCGCCATCTTGTGCATTTTCTGGGACACTACATTTCAGTCCAGACGCTTCAAAATGACACGGAAGGACTTCTTTAATCGATTGTAAACATTTATGCTTTCCTCTTCAGAACTATTTGAATCATATTCACAACTGGATGAGTAACAAGAAAGGATATTTTCCGAATCTGAAGCCATTTTTTGATTCTCGAGCAAGGCAAGACATCTTGGCGTGATGTCACGAACAATGGGGCGGGACCTTCTGACACTGAAACTTTCTGAGGTCAATTTGAAGTAGTTTTGGGACACTTTAAGTCATTTTTATTTGTGTTTTTCATTTGACTAAAAATAGCCTGCATATTTTGGGTATTTTAGATGCCATAAAACGTTTTTCTGATGTCAGTTAGGAAACAAAAAAATGGTGTCGGTTGTCCTTTAAGTAGTCCTAAAACTCAATATTCTGTGGGTCCTGCAATTTGAGTGAAAATGACAAAAACCCTGGCACTGGAATGGACACATTTTTGCATATCATCAAGTACCCTTACTGACCGAAAAAAAACAAACCATAACGGTTATGCCATAAATGGTGCGGCGCAAATCTAACAAATCTGTAAATCAATACTGTATATCAATCCCCATTGAGAAACAAAAGACAAAATGTGGTCTGGTCCCCTTTTCAGGACAACACGTGAGTGCAAGGGAAGGACAACATTCATTCCCTTTACAAAACGTTTTCTCTCCTGTCTGTGTTGAAGCAGAGATGCACCCGAATGAAACAATAAAAACAGGCCAGGGATTATGGCACTCATTAAAGGCATCATTTGCCATGTTTATAGCCTTTCATTTCCTACAGCCCAGAGGGGTCAAGCCGTTTCCTCTGGTAATTACCGCCAAATGTGTAACTGTTATTTACTTGACTTTTTTCCACACAGTTGCACAAATGACTTTTCTGTCTTAAATCAGGAAGCCTTTTGAGTTGGAAATGATGTCCTCCACAAACTCACAATGGCAAAATGGCAACTCCGACATGCCTCCTTCTTTTTCGGGATGCTGTCAAAGCAAGAACTCAAATTGATTGATAGGCACAAGATGGCGGAGGTAGTTAAGGTCAAAAGCCAAAACTATTGCAATATTTTCATTTGCCTACTCTCAGCCAGGAATCATTTAAACCACCTTTTTAATTTACAGGACCTTTGGTTATGAAATACAACCAGAGGAAGAATATACACCAAATTGTTGTCATTTTTTTCAACCTGGCTTCATGGACACCATGTTGGTTCTTATGACTGGAGGTGAGAATCGCAATCAGGATATTGCAGAGAAACCACACAAGTAATTGGAACTTATAATGCCACGGAAGAGCTGTCTTTACTCATTCACTGCCATTCCTAAATGTATTCAAGAATTGCAAAGCACGACGTGTAGCGCCATTCCCGAATTTGTTCGGGTTTTGGTTTTTCTTGCTTGGGTGCCAATAAAACGCTGGCCAGACCTCTGGCAATGTTTTTCCCTTGCACAAGGGAGCAGCATTTGCCTTTTGTCCATGTTAGCGCTTTGTTCCAACTTCAGCTGTTGTTAAAGCGCTATATAATCCAATATGAATGCATTGAATTGTATTTTGGACATCCTCCCCCATTTCAATCTCAGATAGCTCCAGACCCATATAACTTAGGAATTAACTCTTTTTTTCTGGTGGCTGCTGACAGTAGTGACAGCGAGACCAGTTGTGGCTCAATATGACTTCACATATAAGGCGCACCTGCGTATAAGGGTCATCTTTTAAGGAAAATGAAGGCTTTTGGGTGCGCCTCATAGGCCAGAAAATACAGGAGTATTCTACTTGATGGCAGAAAGTGTGACTCAGCTATGTATCCACCTGTAGCTATTCACCAGAGAGAATAACAGCTGTGTGTAAATCGGGACCTAATTTCATGAATTTTACCTTGCGTGTTTTTTTTTTGTGTGATTTGTTTGGAGATTTTTCTCATTTCAAATACTGTATGTGTCTTGGCCCAATACAGGTTGAGAAACATTGCCCTACTCGAGCATTTGGTGTGTAGGAGGCACGACGACAGGTGACGACAAGAATGCGGGAAAGCATCTTGGCTCTCGAATAAATTCAACAAACAAAAATAGCAGCTATTGAAGTTCTCTGTTGACGCCGCCATCGTCGGCCTCGTTACAGGAGATGATCGGGAGTACAGGGGATTGACGGAGGACTTTGTGGACTGTTGCCTGCAGAATCCCCTCCAGATTTTTGAACAGATGTGGTGTTCTAAAGAAAAAAACTAGCCTGTACTACTGCTCTGATCAGGAAGGGGCAGGGGTCACTCCTATGCCTCGGTGGTGGCTTTCAGCTATTGGCAACTGGAGGATGCTATTTGGTTAACTGCTATGATGGACAGACCCTCCCAAAGCATAAAATGATATGAGAAAAATATTTTTGGAAGTTGGAGGTTGAAAAGTTCCACAAACCCTCACATCACATTTGTGTTTAGAGCTTGTGTGTCTAACATGTTCAGCTCGGTGACACTAAATAGGTCAATAATATGCATGCATCTGACTTTGTATTGGAGCCGGAGCAACAACATGCCAGGCAGCCGTTTCAAGACACGGATAAGTGCTTCAAAAAATGACATAATAAGACAAGCCACGCCTTAGTGTGAAAATGAAAACACGAAAACAAAATCAATAATCAGCTTCCAAAGAAACTAATTGGTACTAATTGAATCAAGGTCATATCGGTCCACCCTTGTTGCATCAATCATCAGTCAACTTGTTTTTATATGCGCGCGCGTGTGTGTGTGTGTGTGTGTGTGTGTGTGTGTGTGTGTGTGTGTGTGTCAACAGTCGCTTATTACCACTGGGTAATGTTGTTATCTCAATATCTGGCAGGATGCTCTGATACACAAGTGATCAAGCCTTAGTTGTATAGATAATACATTTGCAGTGCGATCCGCAATCAAGTTTATGAGAAGAGGACTAATTTATTCGAATTTTTATATCCTGTACCAAAGATCTTTCGCACTTTGGTGTATATGACCTCAGCAAATCCCACAAGTGACCAAGTGACTTTGTGTTTGTTTGTGTATGTACATATATACATATATACACACATATATATACACAAATATACACATATGTGTATATATATACAGATAAACACATATACATATATACACACACACACACACACACACACACACACACACACACACACACACACACACACACGTGTATATACACATATGTATATATAGATATACACATATATACACACATATGTATATACAGATATACACATATGTATATATATATACACAAATGAACACATATTTATATATATACACAGATATACACATATGTATATACACATATGTATCTATATACAGATATACACAGATATACACACACACACATACATGTATATACAGATATACACATATTCACATATGTATACATACACACATATACACATTTGTATATATATATATATATATATATACACACACATGTATATACAGATATACACATATGTATACATACACACACATACACATATGTATATATACACATATGTATATCTACAGATATACACATTTGTATACACACACACACACACACACACACACACACACATACACACATACATACATACATACATACATACATACATACATACATACAGCCATTTCAGGTAGTAATTGGTATAAAACGTTTTTAAAAATGCTGCAATAAAAACAAAAGTCAACAAATGTCAAAAAGTGATCTCAGTTAATTGCAGCACTCAACTTTTCATGAGGGAAGCTATTGTTTTCTTTATTCAATGTGTATGTTAACTAAACAAATACAAACCTTCTCTGTGATGATCCGGTCCACACACTGCTTCCCTGTCAGCGGCAGAAGGCACTTGTCCAATATCTTGTGTTTACCTCCCTAAATGAAAGCAGCAGAGATTCGTCAGAGAGCTTCAGCTGAAAGTTAGGACTCAAAGTCAGGCATTAAGACCACTCAGTCGACCTCCTCAGTATTCAATCTCTAAGTGAGAGCGGCTCTCATGTCGCTACACCACGCACACATTACACACGTGCTCCATCATGAATGACAACGCCCTTCAGGGCTGCGAATTTGTGTTCACCTGCTGTACCATCTGGACAGTCGTGAGGCACCACACAGTCTTCGATTGTCCTGGCATGTATGCGTTTTCACTGCTTTTACTATTCATTACACAAAGTCAAAAGTGTAGCACTCTGACTAATCAACTCTTGACTCCAATTGGAGATTTGTGTTTGAGTTAGCTAAAGACAAATGAGCAGAAAACTGGTATGCACGCTGACCCTTTTCTGCTTAAGAGCCATTAAGCAAACCATTAGGAGAATTGCCATTAATCAGTCAGAACACTCGCAGTCATTAGTGCAGGAAGGAGACATGGGACCACATAGAAAAATGAGGGAATGCACACATATACGGTATATATGGTACACTCTAATGATACAAACCTTTGCTGAGTGCTCCATGGTGACCACTACTTTAGTTCCAGCGCTGGCCACCAAATCCATAGCTCCGCCCATTCCTTTCACCATCTTACCCTGAGATGGCAAGGATCAATAAATATACATGATAGTAGCAGCACATTTGGAACGGGGCATTGGAATAAAAATCTATTGCGCTATACAGTGGTACCTCCACATATGAAATTAATTGGTTCTGAAAGAAAAGTCTCAACTAGAAAATTTTGTAAGTCAAGGCACATTTTCAATGTAAATGCCGTAATCCGTTCCAAATCCTCCAAAATTCAGATATAAATGTTGTATATATGATAAAATGCATCAAAATATGCAACAAATACATGTTACAAAGAATACAAATGATGGTGAATTAACTTTTAACCGCACCCTTGTTGTTTTTTCGCCCTCTTTATTTCATGTTCCTGGCGTTTTGTAAAGAACTGATCCAAGGACGTTTACTTTTGTCGGCTTTTAACAATCCTTTATAAATGTCGTAAGACAAACGTTATCTTAGTAAGCGATCACCTGACTGGTTTTCTGTACTATAAACATTTTCGTAAAATTATCGGAATTAACTCTTTCAGTGACAGTGGTTACTTCAGTGGATGGCAGAGATCAACAAATATACATGATAATAGCAACAAATTTAGAACAGGACATTGGAATAAAAATATGCCTAGAACATGCATAGAACAATTCAGTGGTACGTCTGTACCACTGAATTACTTATGAAATTAATTGATTCTGGAAGGAATTTCTGAACAAAAAAAAATATAAATCAAGGCACGTTTTCCATGTAAATGCCCTAATCCACGGTGTCAAAGTCAAGGCCCGCGGCCCAAATCCGGCCCGCCACATCATTTTTTTCGGCCCGCAAAAGCAAATCAAACTTGTTAAATTCCATGATGATAGCTAAAATCTGAGCCAAAATTTCATCTTTTTGGATGTCAACCACAATAAAAGTCATTATTCTTGACTTCAGATTTGAAAACGAGTTATTCATTAATTTGCTGTGTGCTCTTTATGTAATATTTGAAGGGATTTAAACATTCTATTGGGTTGCCCAAATTCATAACGGCCCTCGAGAGGAAACCATAACTACAATGTGGCCCGCAACAAAAAATGACTTTGACACCCCTGCCCTAATCCATTCCAAGTCCTGCAAAATTCAGACATAAATGTTTTATAAATGATTTTTGCCCTCTTTAGTTCATTTTCTTGGCTTTGTAATTAACTCTTTCAGTGAGAATAGTTACTACTGCGGACAGCTTATCATGTTATCAGGTTACATGGTGCAAGAAAGGGTTAAATCATCATTTTAAAATCAGAATAGTTGGTGTTGGTACACTGACCACAATCAAACTGTATTATTTGTTATAGTTACTGTTGAAATTGTAAAATCATGTTGTATTGTGTTCACACTTTTGACAGTGTTTGATTTGATGATGACATTTTACCATGCTACACAGTTGAATTAACAAACTCATTTCGGGTATTCATTTACAGTTTTTAATAACAAATAAATTTAATAAAAAGTGGAAAAACAAATTTGTTCTACAGAAGTGTCAACTATTATAAACCACTGCATTCCCGAAACTTAAATCCAACTTTAAATATAAGGTCTCGGCGGTAACAAAAAGTTGCCATGTTCCCTGCACGTTATCTTAACCGGAGAGCCTGCAGCTGTGAAGAGATTGAATTCGAGTAATGACATTTGTCTCCGATGTGAAATGACATTTTTGTATTTTGGCAGAAATGTCAGCTGAATCCATGTTAAGCACTTGAGAAAACTGTCCGAGGGGGACACCGGTGAATGGAAGAAAAATGGGCAAAAACACTCAAAGAACGCTGACTGCAAAAGTCTAGTGAGGCTTTAGAAAGTTAAAAATAATGTTAATGCATTTTTAGTATTTTGAGCTGGCCATGTTTGCCCAATTATCCTTGCAAAAGCACTCCAAATCTGTTGAGATTACAAAAAGATTCAAATTGGGTTTTATCTGACTATGTGGTGTGTGTGTGTGTGTGTGTGTGTGTGTGTGTGTGTGTGTGTGTGTGTGTGTGTGTGTGTGTGTGTGTGTGTGTGTGTGTGTGTGGATTTGGATTTGCCTTTATTAGTCTCGCAGTGGAGAAATTTACATTTCACAGCAGCAAAGTTATGAAAGAAATGAAAGTAGAAAAGCAAAACACAGGAGCTGCTGGAAAGCATCATAAGAATCCCGACTGCCTCCAGGGAGGCCAGCTGGGTAGGAAAGATATCAAACCCAGCGCAGTGCGAGGGCGGCGAAAAGGAGCGCAGGGGTAAGTCTGATTTAATCGAATCTGCTGTCACGCATCATCTTTGGAAGCAACCGACTAAAAAACTGTAAATGAGTACCCGAAATGAGTTGAAAGAAAGGGGTCCACGATGTGTGTTAATCTTCGAACACGGCAATAAAGTGCCCACCTCTGCTTTTTATTTCCTGCAGTTTCTTTTACTCTGATACGACGGCGTCCTTCTTTCCAAGCGATCGATGCTAATGCACGTTCTGACATTCAAAGAGCTCGCTAGTGTGCGCGCAGGCCCTCCGGGGTGGCCACGTCTGACCTGATACGAGCAAGTCTGACTTGTGTGATGATGGGTGTGAGCCAGACACCTGTGAGTACTCCTTCCTCACAATGACCTGAGCTGCCGTTAATCTGTGAGTCAGGACAAATGTCTGCCTAACTGCGCCTGCGATTGTCGAGATCGATGATACATTGCTGTGTCGACTGACATTTGGCTCCTTGTAATTTTCAGCATTGCATTTGTAGATCTGATCTTGATCAGTTCGTATGCTATGGAAAGCAGATCCACGCATGGCAAAAAAAAAAAACGATCAAATGTGAGCATGCCACCCACTTCCAAGGATAGACATCAAAGGATCGACTCAGAATCATCTTTATTGCCAAGTATGTAGGACACACAAGGAATTTGTTTCCGGTAGAACACGCTGCACTAGTATCGTCGTCAAAAAAACTGCTAAGTGGCACTATACAGTTCCATTTTGGCTACTGTTGAAGAGTTCAAAGAGTTAATGGCTTGGGGGAAGAAGCTGTTTAAATGTCTGCTGGATTTGGTGCGCATGGATCGGTAGCGCCTGCCTGAGGGGAGTAGCTGGAAAAGGTGGTGGGCAGGGTGCGGAGGGTCCAGTAGGATTTTCCGCGCCCTTGTTCGGATTCTTGCAGTGTGCAAGTCCTCGAGAGTGGGTAGGGCGGTGCCAATGATTTTTTCCGCCGTCCTAATAATAATAATAATAATAATAATAATAATAATAATATTAATAGCACATTTCATTTCTAAGCGCCTTTCAAAACTCTCAAGGTCACTTTACAGTCACAGGTTCAGTTTTTCTGTGGGTGAGCAGCGGCAGCCACACGCGCCAGCGTTCACTCAACCCAGAAGTAACTCAAATAGATAGAAAGCTAGCTAGCTAGCTAATAGCTAGTCAATAGATCGCTAGATAGCCAGCTAGATAGATAGCTCATAGATAGATAGTTTTATAGATAGCTACTAGATATCCAGCTAGATAACCAGCTAGTTAGTTAGATAGCTAATAGACAGAAAATAGCTAGCTAGCTATATAGTCAGCTAGTCATTTAGATAGCCAATTGAAAGAAAATAGATATTGGAAGTCTTTGAAAGATGATCCCGTTTTGTAAGACGTGGTCAAATAATTGAGTTTCCTGATCTGTTTGCAAACAAGCAATGAACAAAGAGTAAATGTTCAATATTACAATATTGACGATTGGAAATCCTCTACGAACCAAAGATTTGGTGATTGGTTGATGGCTCCTGATGTTCAGTATTAAAGACTTCTTGTTTGTTTTGTTTTGACTGAGGAGTCTGCTATTGATACAATTTCCTCATTTTCCGGTGTATAAGGCGCACCACAGTATAAGGCGCACCTCCAATGAATGTTGTGTTTGCAAACTTTTTCCATATATAAGGCACACCGGACTCTAAGGCACACATTCAATGAATGAAAAAGGTTTTTCAAATACAGTAAAGTCTCGTTATATCGATATTCAAGGGAGTCCGAAAAAATATCGATATAACCGGGACTATCGATATATCCGACCCTGTTTGCATGTAATTTTCTCCGTGCGTGCATAGAAATAGTATCGATATAACCGGGACTATCGATATATCCGATATCGATATAACGAGACTTTACTGTATATTATTATATGAATATAAAAGTTTTGTAAATAAAAATCACACCACATTATAAGGTCAGATTAGCTTCAGGGGACAGTCCTCTGCTCCCTCCAACCTTAGAGCAGGGACCTATCAAAGCAGAGGTATGGCACCACCCCCTCTGGACATTAGGGGTATATATAGGGCCAGAGCTACCAACACAATTTTAGTTCGCTGACGAAGCTTTTCGGATGAAGAGCGAAACGTCCGAAACCTTCAAAGAAGTACAGACACATTATAAGGTATTTTAGTAAAGGCTGGGGTTACACACTACCTCTTCTACTGGAGGAAATGGAGTCAGTGTCTGCTGACAATAGTTGCGAGACCTGTTGTGGCTTAATATGACTTCACATATAAGGCACCTGCGTATAAGGCGCAGGAGCATCTTTGGAAGAAAATGAAGCCTTCTGGGTGCGCCTTATACACCGGAAAATAAGGTACACATCTAACGCTTGTGATCAAATATCAGGCCGCACTGATTTATCAATCCCAACATTTTTGGACAACCCCTTTTGATTTTTGAAGCTGTTTATTCAATGTTTTGAAATGCACAATCGAGGATTTTTCTCTTCACATCTTTTTTTTCCTTCCATATACTAATGGTAGACTCGCCTGCTCTTTAAATTAAGCCTGCATAGAGGGCATCTAGGCTTGTGCTTGTTAAATTGTTGTTAAGGGAAAATATGAGTGGCAATGGCTTTTTCAAAGCGAGAGATCATGTGGGAGGTTGGGAGATGCTGGATCGGTGGCATCGAACCCAGATTACAAGAGACACCTGAAATTGACGCGCTGCTAAAATGGAGGCGATCAGGACTAATGAGAGAGAGCAGATGACATCGAAGTCACCGTTCCAAGTGTTTTTTCCCCAGCTATGCTTTTTCTTTGAAGCTATTTTAAGGAGAACAACATGAATAACGTCAACTTGACTTTTTGATTTAAAAGGAGGCTTCACGTGATCGCCAAGTCAGCCAGAATAGGCTCCAGGACTTGCAACAAAAGGGCAAAAGTGATAGAGGAACCGCTATATCGCAAGAGGATGAGTGTGGACATGGCAAACCAATGTTCTGTTGTTATTGAGATGTACGGTGCAATTAACTTGATGCATAAAGTCAGTCATATTGTTTATTCTGAATTATTAACAATGCTTCACCGAGGAAGCAAACGGTGTCTTGGAACCAACATCTTTCTATCTCTTTCTCTCGCTCTCTCTCTCCGTCCCTCTCTCAATCTATCCTTCTCTCCATCACCCCCTCTCTATATTTTCCCTTATCTCCCACCCTCCCTCTCTCTGTCTCTCCCACTCTCCCTCTTTCTCTCTCTCCCTCTCTCTTGCTCTCTCTCCCTTATCTCCCTCCCTCTCTGTCTTTCTCCCTCACTCCCTCTCTCTCCCATCCCCCTTCTCCCTCCCTCTTTCTCTTCCTGCTTACCCCCCCCTCACTCCTCCCCCTCCCCTCTCTCTCACTCTCCCCGTCCCTCCCTCTCTCCCCCTTTCTCACTCTCACTCCCTCTATCTCTCTATTCTTCCCCCTCCATTTCTCTCTCTCCCTCCCTCTCTCAATATTTACCTGTCTCTGTCTTTCTCTCACTCTCTGTCTCTGTCTCCTTCTCCTGTCTCTCTGTCTCTCTCCCTCCCTTCTTCTCTCTGTCTCTCCCTCCACCTCACCTACCTCCACCTCTCCCTTTCTCTCAAGATGAACCCTGCCAGTTGCCCAAAGACATTTGGGATAGGCTCCAGCAACCACCCGTGACTCCTGTGAGGATGAAGCAGGTCGCATTTTTAAATTTCAATTGCCATTACTACTTGGCTGTTTAGGCAATTGAAATCAACCTTCCACTCCCGCTTCCAATCCAATAGTTGCCATTTGCCAAGCTTCTGCTTTTCTCGTCCGTTCAACGTGGATGACAATCTCCGCAGTCCTACCCAAAAGATTCTCCATTTAATCACCTTGCAAAAAGCTGTCGCCTGTCTTGCTTCCGCGGAAGACTAATGACGTGGGTTGGGTGAAAAGGTGGGGGGGGGGGGGGCAAACAAACTCTCCAATGCATCCCGGGTAGGATTCAGCCAGGCTTGCGTTTTGCTCAGTTTCTTTTTCTGCGTGTGTGCATTGTTGTGTTGCACGACTTCCAATGATTCCTGGCTTCAAATGAGTTATGCAATGGCTTTTGATTAGGAGCCAGTCGAAGCTGTGTAAGCAAACCATTTTGCTTCAACCTGAGCCACGGTTAATTCTACTGCCATCCGCATGGAACAAAGCACACACGCGATTAAAACAGGCATTTAAAATGCACCCAAAACTGACAGGTAATCATCACTCAAGCTACCCTTTTTTTGGCAGCCTTGGACAAACTGGGGTTTTAATGAACAGTACATTTGACACCTATAATTCTCTTTTTGGGGTATAATAGCTTAATGGCTTTTTTCCCCACTCGTACAATCACAGATGTGACAGAAAAACCAAGAAGATGAAGCTCTCTTCTCTTATTGGTCAGTGAGTTGAACTGTACAGTATTCTACTCTAGTGCTCTTTTACAAGCTATTGTCCGTCCAGATGTTTTAGCCAGAGTGGAGATGTAAAAGCATTTCAAAGCCTTCAACCGGAAAAACGTTTATCTGCATTTGCATATTGAAAGCGTTCAAAATCGAAATCGCGCTGAGTGCGCCGCATCCCTGACTCCCACGTTAAAACATTTTCAATTTCATGCCATGCACCAATCTTTAGATGGTGAATAATTTTCATTATCAGAGACAGAGGAAGGGGTTGAGGTGGGGAGTGTTGTAATTCTCTTCATCCACGCTTTCAAAAAATGAGAGATAATGAGAATTGAGGCATAGGTGAGGACGGCGGTGTATAAGTGATCGCCCCGTAAATTAGTCTGGCCAAATATGACTGATATGTAAAAAAATCCAGCATATTCAGCCTCCAAGCTAAGTCAACACAGTGAAAGAAAGAAAGAAAGAAAGAAAGAAAGAAAGAAAGAAAGAAAGAAAGAAAGAAAGAAAGAAAGAAAGAAAGAAAGAAAGAAAGAAAGAAAGAAAGAAAGAAAGAAAGAAATTTGGAACTAGATCCATAAGAAATAAATATATAAATGAATAAGGAATTGGATAAATAAAATTAGATGAAAAAAGATGAATAGATAAACAAATACATAAACAAACAACTAGATAGACAAATAAACAATAATAAATAAATCGACAAAAATAAATAAATCGGGAACTAGATCCATAATAAATAAATGAAAATAGGTACAAATAAATGAATAAATAAATAAATAAATAAATAAATAAATAAATAAATAAATAAATAAATATATAGAGAAATAAACAAAATAAATAAACGGACAAAAACAACGAAATAAATAAAGACACGAATGAATGATTAACTAACTAAATAAATAAACACAAATGAATAAAAACAGAAGAGCGGAGGTTTATCTAAAATAAACCAACCCTGTGAAATGACTGTCCATATCATTGCCAATGAGGGCAGCTGCATCTTGAAATTAATGCAGTGCCCGAAGCAACATGTACACTTCAGTCAAGCAAAAAACTACAATGTGATCGGGGGGAGGGTTGTATCCACCCCCCCACCCCTCCTCCCTGTCTCCAACAGTCTGCGCAAGCTTTTTAATGGGTTCTTGACCTTCGTCATGACTCAGATGGGCCTTGGCTGCCTTGATCCAGAGACCGATTGACCTAATCATACATCTTGCTAAAATCCCACCCCACAGCCATTTACACTTTCAGCGCCTGCGAGCTCACCCACGTATAAGAAAAAAACGCCATGTTCTGGTCTATGAGCAGGCTACTGCTTTGCGAACACCGCTGTGCATAAAATGAACACAATAGTGATGAAAAATCTAATCTATATGTACTCTGGCACAACAAGAGACCACATCAGATAAGAGGTAGCCCCCTAAAAAGAAAAATGTTTTCTCTGAAGCCTGTGCAGCACCTCAGCGCTGCCAAGAACATGTAATTTCTCCTCAAATAGCCCTGTCGTTTTGGAAGAAAAACACGGGATTCAATAAAATCAGGCTATTCATGATTGTTTTCGGCTGAATGGAAATAACATGGGAGGGGGGATGTGAGATTTTGTCATGCGACATTTCAATCCTTGCTTCAAATGAGGAAATACTGGAATACACACAACATTAACGGGAAACATTGGTGTGGCCAAAAGAGTCCCTCGTGTCACCATTAGATTTACCGTTTCTGCAACGCTACAAGAACCATTTCCAAATATATACATTACGAGCGCCGAGAGCGCGAACCCACCACAAAGGATTAACTGGGAGGCGGGGGGTAGTTCATAAAGTGCCGCTCCATAAATTTATTTGGAGGGTACTTCCTCGGCTTCATGGAAAAAAATCCCATCGGCTGTGTTGTGATGATTCTGTGGGGAAGGCGTGCGGGGAGCTTTCAAAACGATACCACAGTGACTTGAAAAAATGCACGAATGGCATGTAGATTCTCATCAACATTGAAAGCCCTCTTCCGTGGTCAATTATGTTTTGTATTAACATATTAATGATTTTGACCCAAGGCAGTCATAAAAATGGGAAAAAAAGTCCTTCGCAGGCAACACCCACAACCAGCAAGAGCACAAAATGACATCCGATAAGATTGCCACACAAGTGGCGGTCCTAATAGACTGTCAGCATTTGAACCCACGGCAAATGAGGGTGGGACTGTGGGGACAAAAAGGAAGATGAAAAACAATCTTACTGGGATCATCCAGTTGGCCAGGTCTCCGTACTTTGACACTTGCATGGCTCCGAGCATTGTCAGGTTGATGTGGCCCCTGAAGAGAAAAGTCACAACAGAAGACAGCTGTCAACGTTTTGAGTCGGAACTCTGGAGTAAAATGATGATGATTTTTTTTTTTTTTTCCGGCATTGTTACAAGCATCTGTGGTGAAATCTCCCCATTGCCTTTTAAATGTGGATCCAAGTCAGGTTTAAATGTGATGGTATTTTAAGGTACAGTGATACCTTGGCTTACGAACTTAATTGGTTCCCAGACAGAGTGTGTAAGGCGAAAAGTGTGGATCCCAAAAATTAATTTCCCATAGGAAACAATTAAAATGAGAATAATCCGTTCCCAGGTCCCCATAAAACATGATTTTCTGCTTTCTAATTTTCTAAGCCTTAAAACTACACAATATATACCTTATTGTATGTATAATGTGCTATGGTATTATAATTAAAGAAATAAACTGTACTGTATAATAAAGTTGTTTTATTTACCTTTGTGATGGACGTTGATGGCTTGATGGAATGGAGTGGCCAGTTTCATCAGCATTAAACACTTGATGAGGAACGTAACTTTCTTCTTTCACCATCTTGAGGAATAATCCCTTGTAGGTGCGTTCTCTGTGATAATTTTATCTAGTTCCTCGTTCAATTGTGTTGTGTTTAGCTGGGTTGATCGCTTTTTGCATTAAGGGTACAGATGGCTTGTGCGGTTTGTTTGTGGAGCCTGATTGATGGGATATTTTAATCTTGCAGTCTACACTCTGCTTTTGAACTCAAAGTTGAAACTCTCACTGTCGTCTGCCTGTCTCTTTAATGTTTAAACCACCCCCCCTCACTGCTGTGTTCTTGACAAATCACGTGGCTTTAACCGAAGACTGAGGGCGGGGAATAGAGGACAAAAACAGTCGGCTGCCATTTTGTTGTTAGAAGAACGGGCTCGTTCGCAAACGACACATCACTCATTGAGGCAACTCCGTGTTCGAAAAAAGTTCATATGCCAAGGTAAAGTTCGTATGCCAGGGTAAAATTTTCATAAATGTCACGTTCGTAAACCGAAAAGTTTGTAAACCAAGGGGTTCGTAAACCAAAGTATCACTGTACAGTCAAACCTCGATATTTGAACGTCTCGGTTCTTAACCAATTCGGTTTTCGACCAAAAATTGAGGGTTTTTCATGCCTCGGTTTACAACCAAAAATGGGTTCTTTGATACTTGCACTATGTAGTTTTTTATGAAACAACTTGGCACAGTTACAGTATACACCTCAGTCTTCTGACATTTTTTTATTATTCTTAGAATATCGTTTTTTTTATCATTTCACCCCCCACCCCCCCCCCCACACCCCCACACACCCATCCCCTTTCAAATTGCTGCTGTGGACTGCAAATTTCCCAATTGTGGGACGATTAAAGGCTTTCTGATTCTGATTCTCAAACAAACTGAGTGCACCTGAATGCACCATCGACTTGCCTCCGCTTCCTTATACGTCACTTCCTTGTTTTGTGTCACACTGTGACCGACCCATTATCCTCGTGTATCATTCCATTGTAAGTGTGTTTGTATTCTTTTTTTTTAAGAACAGACAGTGTTTACATTCATTATAATGGGATTTTTTTTTAATTCAGTTTTCAAACAGGTTTCTGGAACGGATTATGGTCGAAAACTGAGGTTTGACTGTACACAGGGTTTTGCCTAAATCTTTATTGGAAACCTCTGTCGTACTTAATTTAGTATCTAGCATTTTTTACAGAGCTTCTTAAATATTTAGCATTGCTTTTTGCATCATTGATGTACCCACTGTGTTCCTGAAATGGTCACAATTTCTTGTTTGAACTGATGTCGAACCTTGTGCGTGCAGCACCGGCCGCACGTTGTGGCATGGGCAATAAAAACACTTTTAATGACTCCTGCCAAACTTCCACCAATCTTGCACAAAGGCCAAAACTGAGGTTCACCGTGTGACCGTTGCCTGTGTGACTGCAAAGGGTTATTTCTGAGCATGATTGGATTTCCACGGGGTGTCCATGTGTACGCGCACATGCACACACAGGTGGGCAATACCAGACGGCTGACAAAATCAATGGTAACCAAGGTGTTTGGGAATATTGGCTGGGTTGCTGCGCAATTGCCTTTGTACAAAATGCGGCTTAGTAATTGACATTTGAAGCTCGCTGTGGTGTTTATCAAATAGGTTCTGATTCAAACACACCCGTTGAAGAGAATATTGAATTCATTGGCTAAATCTAAATTTGTTTTCATATGCCGAGCATATCAGATTGGCACAACTTTTTTGAGTGTTACCCTCGGATCATGGCAAATGAGTCATCGCTGGAGAAATAGGCAGCTCCGGGAAGCACTGTGACTGTCTCCTTTCCTGCAGAACATTGACACAACTCTCAGTTCGAGCAAATGTTGAGTGGTCATGCACAAAGATAACCAATTAAATCAATTTGTATTCGTGTTATTAGGCTTGCGACCACGCTTCATTGTGAAGATTTTAATGCGTATCGATCAGACTGACCTGCGTTAATCAGGTCTGCATCTACTTCGGGATCAGCGGGGTATGGGCCCTGTAAAGATTACAAAAAAAAAAAACAATATAATGAACTGGGATTTGCTTCACGTGTACACACAGTGACTCAAAACTGTTGGAGACAATCGCATTTCTCTCACTCAACGAGAGCTTAGTGCATCACTTGTTCAAAGCTGGCACACATAATTAAAGCGTTTTGACAAATAAGGCATTGCCATGGACGCCTACGCTCGCCTGTCAAAAAAATGCTTGGAAGTTATTCCATCTCTGCAGCAGCATTCTTTTCTCTGCACTTAGTCAATAATGATTTTCCCACACACAAATAAAGAAAATTAGTCGATGCGCCATAATGAGTTGCATAACAAATTGGCTTCTCAATCCCCGCAATGCACAGAGCAGAAAAATATGAAAAATGCTCAAAATGAAATACTTACCAGTCCTAAAATTCCATTTTCGCTTTGCAGGTGCACAGTGATGTCAGGCTTAATGAAATTGCTGGCCAACATCGGGATGCCAATCCCGAGGTTAGCTGGTCAACATTTTTTTAAGGATCGTATTGAGAAACTTGTCAATTTAAAAGGCGGTCATTTAATGTTTGCTCGCAGCGGCATAGGACAAATAATCTCTCTAATGTGCTCTCCATCATAAGCTCTGCGTGGCCCGTTGATTAAATTCCACATCACTTGACATTAATAACTAAATAAATAATTTGGTACCGTTGTGCAAAGGGTAGATAATTCATTAGGAAAGCGGGAAAAGGAGGCAAGCCGGAACACGGCTTCCCGTGGCTTTCAATCGAATGAGATGGAGCAACGGCAACGAAGACGCCTTCCAAAAATCTCCGGAAAAAAGGATACCATACATCCCATCTTCAAACTCCAAAGCTGCTCGACGAATGATTCTTTCCCGGACAATATCGGAATCCTTCTTTGGTTTGGGCTTCTCGTCATGGGATTTCTTTACTGTGCGTTTCTAGAAACAGTAAAAAGGTTGCTTAAGTGATGCGTTGGGAAAATTACCGTATATTCCGATGCATAAGGGGCACCGGAGTATAATGCGCCCCACCAATGAATGGTGTATTTTCAAACTTTTTCCATGCACAGGTAACATTTGAGTTACGACCGGCCCGAGTTACGACCACCCGTACCAAGACCCCCCCCCCCCCTTTTTTTTTTATTCTATGCCTGGCACCGCAACGCACAAGCAACTGGCAACACGTACTACAATTTTGGCCAGCCAGCATGTCACACACTTGCACAGCAATTTGTGACTACACTCAATACAGTAGTTATACAGTGCAGAGGCTGTCTCGGCAACATCTTCTGTAGTACTGTACACTGCTTTTTTCCTTTGCCGTTCGCCTGAGTCCGAGCGCGTGTGTCGTCCGACCTCTTCTGGCCGTTAGCAGGGAGAGCAGGGTAAGTATAACATTTATAAATGAACTGTACAGTAAACAGTTTTGTATACATTACAAGTACAGTTATACAGTAATAAAAATCGATAATACGAAATATAAAAATGATAAAAATGACACTAAAAGTTATAACATTTATAAATGAACTGTAAACAGTTTGGTATATAATAGTAGTCAATAGAAAACGTTGCTTAAAAACAACTATCCTGTCGTGTAAACGTCACATCGGGCATTTTTAATGGATTTCAATTTACGACCGTCTGACTTACGACCGCTTTGTCGGAATGGAACCTGGTCGTAACTCGGATGTTACCTGTATAAGGCGCACCGGAGTATACGCCGCATCTTCAATAATCATTTTATCATCATATACCAATCATATAATATATAAATATATTCAACTTTTCCAAATATAAGGCACACCACATTATAAAGCGCTACAGTAAAGGCTGGGATTATGCAATGTGTCTTTTACAAAGGGGGGGGAAATGGAGTCGGTGGCTGCTGACAGTAGTTGCGAGATCTGTTTGGGCTCATATTCACATATAAGGCGCACCTGCATATAAGGCACAGGGTCAACTTTTGAAGAAAATTAAGGTTTTGGGGTGATCCTCATACAATGGAAAATACTGTAAATGACATCATTTAAGGGGCGAAATTCAAGGGACAGCAATGCCATTTTTGCAATGTTTTTTTACCTCAATCCTTTTTTCATAGCTTCCTCCCTGGACAACCCTGTGGACGTAAATGCTAGGGATGTGAATGTCTTCCGCAGCAAAACTGCCGACATCCACCACCTCTTCTACCTGCAAAATAGAACATTTTCAAAAAGGTTGATCATATCGGCAATATTTTTGATTCAGGTTGATTTTCAGATAAATTCAATTTCCCTTTTTTTAAATCAAACAAGCACAATATTGACATATATAAACCCTATTTCTGAAATGTGTAAAATATGTCTAAAATTTGTTTCCGCTAATACACATACAGTACTTAAATAGCATGAATAACCACAGATGAACAAAAAAATATTTGTTCCTTGCAGATAATGTGAAAATACAGAAAATGATATATTTTGGAAAAACAGCTTCAATGCAAAGCATGCAAAAATGTACATTTTAAATGTATTCAACGTTTACATATGAAATGTAATTTAACATTGCAAAAAGAGGTGATACGCTGCATGCCTCCATTATCAATTTGAACACTTCCAATCTCATCTCCAATGTAGAGCTGCACAGGGGTGGTCTCAAGCAACCCTGCTCATATATTTCCAGCTTCGAAGCACGTACCTCGAGTCAAAAGTATCTGACAGTGATAAATCACTACTTTTCAACAAATAAAAGGGAACAACACCTTGGGATGAAAATGCCCTGTGTGAGCGACTCAGTGATTTCCTTCCACCGTGCTTCTCTCGGGTCATAAGGACAAGTACACTTTGCAAAAGTGATGCCGCTCATGGTGTCTGTTTCATGGCGGAAATTAAACTCTGTAGACTATTTTCTGAAAAATAGTCGTGACCAGGGTGAGCAATATCACTAAACAAGGGTGTGCAGAGACCTTTCTTTTAAAGGACAACCACAGTCACTTTTTTGTATCCTAACTGACATCAGAAGAACGTTTTATAGCATCTAAAATACCCAAAACACGCAGTATATTTTTATTCAAATGCAAAACACCAATAAAAAGGACTTAAAGTGTGCAAAATCTGCAAAAAATTGAGCTGCGAATTGGGCATTTTCAGGAAGTCCCGCCCCCAGTTCGTGACGTCACGCCAAGACGTCCTGCATTGCTGGAGAATCAAAACAATGGCTTCAGATTCGGAGAATATGCTCTCTTGTTACACATCCAGTTAGGAATATGATTCAAATAGTTCTGAAGAGGAAAGCATACATGTTTGCAATCGATTAAAGAATTTATTCCGTGCCATTTTGAGGCAACATTGGGGGGAAATGTCTCACCCAAAAAGAGGCAGAAAATGGCCACCGAGCTCCTGTGAGGAATGAATCAGCCCGTTTCCACAGGCTGATAAATTCCTTGCATGGAGTTTGGACACCCTCTTCTGGCTCTTTCTGGTGCAACACGAGGTTTTCAGACCAAACAAGCATTGACGTGATGGAAGGACTGCGACAATGTGTCCTTTTTTTTCGGTCAGGGGCGTTCCTTCAGTGACGTCACGTACGGACTCGTCACCAACTCAAAAATATTCAGCACGAGTCTTAAAACATAAAATATAGCTATATGCGGTGGAATCTTTGTAAAATACGCTCAGTAGAAGTCATTTGAAGCCACTTTACAAATTATGGACACAACTTGTCCGGAGACGTCGGTTGTCCTTTAAGGGGGCAGACGCTCATGTCAAAAAGAAGGCATATTGACCATATTATTATTAGTATTGTTATTATGATTGTGGAAATACAAAATGCTAATTTGGGCCATGTGTGACAAATTCAAAACAGAACTCTTTTTATTGAAACAGGAAGGCAAATGTACGAGGCTGGAGCTCTAGACAATGGATACGGTTGTAAAACTCAATTTTCTTTTAGGCTTTCTCGGCTACTGACAAAAAAAAAAACAGGCGTAAAAGAAAGTTGTCTTCAAGGACACCAGATAAAAAGATGCGGCAGCAAAAAAAAGTTCTGTTTACAGTCATATTGTTCAAAGAACATCCATTAACTCATTCACTGCCAGACGATGTGCAAAAATGTGTCCATTCCAGTGCCGGGGGTTTTTGTCATTTTCACTCAAATTAAAGGACCCACAGAATATTAAGTTTAAGGACTACATAAACATTCAATGCAGCGTAAGAAACCTTAGACGCTCTTCTTTTTCACTCAGAAAAAAACACAATTTTTAAGCTCTATGAGGCTGGTGTTATATGAGCTTGAAATGGGGGCGGCTGTACAAAATACAATAGATTACATACATATTGATGTATATAGCACCTTAACAACAGCTGAAGTTGTAAGAAAGAACTAACCTGGACAAAAGGCTAATGCTGCCCCCTCGTGGAAGTGAAAAATGTTTTGCCAGAGATCTGACCAGCACTTTATCGGCAAACCCGCAAGAAAAAAACAAAACCCGAACAAATTCGTGAATGGCGCTCCACGTCATGCTTTTCAATTCCCGAATAAATTCGTGAATGTCCGTGAATGAGTTAAGACATGCTTTGAATAATGGAATTTGCTCATAAATAAACAAATAAATAAATACATAAATGGGGGAATCATTCAATTTAAACAAAAGCACCCAGAGCCCAAAAAATTGATGGGATTTTGTGGAGTAGGCATTTATTCAACAAAGTGTACCTCACAACAACTTTGTCGCCAGACCAACTTTGCATCTACATCACACCACGCTGTTCGAGTGGCCACAAATGGCAGAAGCGAGCTCAAGGTGACAGCAAGGTCGAACTGGATGTCAGAGGTCTTTTGTAGCTAACTAACAAGACCCAGCAAAGAGACATTGATTTAAAGAGAGGTGGGGCAATAACTTATAGGTCCAGGAATGAACGCACCTGCTCCTTTCCCCTTTGATAACAATGTTCCAAAAAAGGAGTCTCTACTCTAGCATCTAAAACTCTGTCTTGACATTCACAACATGCCGTGTCCGGAACATGGCTTTTGACTCAGAGGCCGGTAGTTCCTTTTTTTTCTTGCACTTTTTGGAGAGCAGCCAATACATAAAGAGCCCGGTGGGAACAAGAACAAGGTTCCTCCTTCCTGAAGATTCTAAAGTGAACACATTTCTAACAGAAGATGACAACCAATCACAAGAGAGCAAATGCCGACATGACATAACATAATTCCTGTCCCCCACCACGAGAAAGTACAGTACTCGCCTGTAACGCTGTGTAACCTACTTAATCCATTTACACAAGGGGCAAGCAGCCGTTAGCGAAAATTGAATTTAATCGCTTCTTATCTCAGTTTCCTCCCTCAGCACTCAGCGCTGACTGAGAGGAGTCAGCAGTTAAGAGTGGGTCTTGGTGTTGTCATGGATACGCAGACTTTTGTCGGCATTGAGGAAGCTGCGACCGTTTAAGTCTTTTTCCCTTCTCCTTTTGATTGGGATACGGTAAATCTACAGCCTCGCCGTGAAAACTGGGCCACGCAAGATGAGATTGGTCTGTTTGGGGAACCGATAACGCGGTCCCATACATCCTCCCACGCCTTTCTGATTGGCTTCATCCTATTTCTGTGAGACTGCCGATTTGCATAAACGCTCTCAAAAAGCAAGACAGAGCTCAGCCCTGACGGCTATTTTAAAGGACAACCGACGCCTCTGGACAAGTTGTGTCCATAATTTGTAAAATTGCTTCAAATGACTTATACTGAGCGTATTTAACAAAGATTCCACCGCATATAGTTATATTTTCCGTTGTAAGACTCACGCTGAATATTCCGGAAGTCTTGTTTTTGAGTTGGTGACGAGTCCTCACGTCACGTCACGGAAGGAACGACCCTGACCGAGAAAGGACACACTGTAGCAGTCCTGTCATCACGTCAATGCATTTTGCGGTACTTTGTTTGTGTTGAATATATCATATGATACTATATCATACTGCATGTTTTGGGTATTTTAGATGCTATAAAACGTTTTTCTGATGTCAGTTAGGAAACAAAAAAGTGGTGTCGGTTGTCCTTTAAACTAGGGCAGACAGGCCAAAGGGAAACATTAACCCATTCACTGCCATTCACGAATTTATTCGGGAATTGAAAATATGACATGAAGTGCCATTCCCAAATTTGTTCGGGTTTTGTTTTTTCTTGTTCGGGTGCTGATAAAAGCAGTACTATCGATGTAACCGATATCGTTATAACGAGACTATACTGTATATTTAATGCCTTATCCCTTCCAGGAGGGGGCAGCCTTTCCATGGCTATTCTATCCGTTCAGTTTCGATTCTCGGAAAGACCCGGATCACGCGCATTCCTTTTTTTTATTGTTGATTACCATTTCTTTAGCTACACTTCATTGCCTTTCCTCGCCTCGCCCACACTGAAACATGAGTTAAGCATTGTTGTTTTACAAAATTACCAATATTCAGAGTTTCGATTCAGTGTTTATATTGTCAATAAATGATTTTTGTCACTAAATTTCTCATTAGCCAAACACGGCTAAGTCGAGACATACAAAGCTCAACTAATATAAATACAAGTTTGGAGAAAAACACCACGCCCCCCATAAAAAACAAACAAACAAAAAACAACACTTTCATCTCTGTTTTGTTCCAGCTTGAATGAAGTGCTCAGATGCAGTTCTGACAGCCGCTTTAAAACACATGGAATGCTAATTTAGAAAGTGAAATGATAGACACACAAATGAACAACATAGATAAAGAAGAAGAAAAACAACACACACATACACACACAAAGGCAAATGAGCAGGTGTGCGGACGGAGTAAGTCGATTTTCACATCAATGAGAGCAAAACAAGGCAAGCTAGCTGGGATGCTCTGGGAATCAAAGTCTCCCGGAGGGACCATTTTTAAGACTTTCAGTGTCTGAGGGGTAGTCAAATGTTTGGGCTGCTTGAATACGAAATAATAATAAACTTCAATTTCTTTTAAATAAACTACAATTTCTTTTTAATCCAATAACACCAAATTTTCCAGGTCTGCGGAACACTTTCTCATTTGTGACTAGGTGGTGGTATGCGCATATGTATGAGAACAATTCACATTCACATTTTGCAACCAGCAAACAGCGGTTAACTTATTTTTACGCTGTTAATAAATGCTTCATGCCAACAGTTTCACCCCTACACCCAAAAAAAACACAAATGCAATTATTTTGATGATAGGTACAGCAGCTTTTGAACAGAAGTTGAAGAAAAAAGGTGCCAAATGACACAAAATTACACAGTGCACCATATCTGGCTTGACGTTTTCCCCCCTGTGCTCTAAATTGTGTGTTCGGTGTGAATGATTGTCTACATGTGCCCTGAAAGGACAACCGACGTCTCCGGGCAAGTTATGTCCATAATTTGTAAAATGGCTTCAAATGACTTCAACTGAGCGTATTTTACAAAGATTCCACCGCAAATAGCTATATTCTACGTTTTAAGACTCGCGCTGAATATTCGGGAAGTCTTGTCTTTGAGTTGGTGACGAGTCCTCACTCTACGTCACTGAAGGAATGCCCCTGACTGAAAAAAGGACACATTGTAATTGAAATAAGGCACAAACAGACAATTTCTAATTGCATCATTTTTCGATATGGTATAAAACGTTGGATATTGGATGCCCAGCATCTCAGAACTAATTTGCATTTTGAAAATGTAATCAATGTATGTGAATCGCCATTATCTAGGGCACAATACTAAAAACTGTATAAAGGAATCTTCACAAGGGAGATTTCCATGATGAAGATAAAAATGCAACAGGTCCAAGTCATGATAGATGATTCTTGAAATTTCCTGAGATGAGGAATGATTCAGTACCCCTATCACTGCGCATTCCAAATGTAAAAATCTCGGTTCAACTAATACTTTTACATAAAACTGCAAATATATCAGTGTTTTCACTGTACAAATTGGATAAAAAAAAAAAAAGAATAAAATAAAAACACCATGCAGACAACACGTTCCATTTTGACACACATTCCATGATCTCATGACGCCACACCACATAAAAAAGCTCTCATATTAACATTTGGGGCACTCAAGATTCACACTTGTCATATTTTATCTTCTCGGGTGGATAATGTGTACGTTAATTGCAATTTATCTTTTACCATGAGTCACATTGGATCGATTTATGAACAGGCAACCTGAGATGCAACATGTAGGAAAAGGGATGGTGCGGCAAGAGGCGACAAGTGGATGAGGAGGACAGCGACACCACACTCTCATTATCCCCATGTATTTATAGACCCTCTATCTTCCCTCCTTATGTTTCAATGTGTGGGCAATCGGACAAGGCTTCACTGTCACATTTGGGGAGGTGGACTCGGCACCCAGATGCTCACACTGCCCAGAATTGTGACAACACAGAAATGTGTTTCCTCTCAACGGACGGGTTCCAGCATCCAAAGATACGGGAGAACATATCACACAAGCTTAAAATGACATATTTCTAATCAGACTGATGAGAAGGTTTCTTCAGCCGTCATCTGTACAAAAGTGAAGGTTTCTTAAAATGACATATTTCTAATCAGACTGACTGCTAATTAAAGCTAAAAATGAAATAAATACAATGTTATCACCTGCACATTTCAGTGTTTTATCACAGAATTAAATAAATCGCTCGCTAGCACCGTTGCCAACTAAAGACAGCAACTAGCTAACAAGCGGCTAGCTAGTTAGCAACTAACGCGAGGAGTTAAGATGGGCAAGTTGAACCTGCGTTCTGGAAGTCTTCAGTCTCACAATCTTAAAGTTAGTTATGTCAACATTGCATCATCTCTGAATGCCACTGAAATATTCAGTAATGTTAGCATGCCCTTCGGATTTCAATGTGATTCAAGTTAGTATGTTTTATTTATTTAACTTCCAGGTTATAGTTTCCCTCTTAGCACCTCTTGTTGAAGCTGGGGTATCTTGAGGCATACGTGTTGTGCTTAAAAATAATAAATAAATAAATAAGAGGCCAATTTGGAGATACAGTGATACCTCAGCTTACGAACGCTTTAGCTCACGAACTTTTCGCTTCACGAACATTAAATTCGCAAGCATATATATAGCTAACGAACTAGTTTTCGGCGGATGAACCAAAGCACACAGCGCCATGGTGACTGGCGGACTACTTTTCGGCGGATGAACACCAAACCACACAGTCTAACAGCGCCATGGTGGCTGGCGGATTCGTTTTTGTCATCCCCTTTCTTTGAGTGCAGACGTGGTTTGTTATCGAGTTGAGTATGTTTGCTATGAAGGGACCAAAAATTACCCCATCACAGGCTAGTGTGAAGCTGAAGAGAACACAAAAGGAAATTACGGTCGAGCAGAAGAAGGAGATCATCGAAAAACACGAACGGGGTGTGCGTTTGTGTGACTTAGCGTCCCAGTACCAGTATGCTAAGTTGACCATTGCTCTGTGTGGCTAAGGGTGTTTCTGTGTTGTCTAAGCAACGGTCTCAGGCAATAGAAGAGGTTGAAAAACTTCTGTTGATTTGGATTATCGAAAAGCAGCTAGCGGGGTACCATGCGAGTGAGAAAGTACAGCATCTTTACTCGGATATCATCAAGAGGCAACTATATCAACGACCATCACGAAGTTAAATAAAACGATTTTATTATACAGTACAGTTTATTTATTTAACTAAAATAGGTGTATTTAGTAGAAAATTATGGGACCTTGGAATGGATTATTCTCATTTTTAATGGTTTCTTATGGGAAATAAATGTTCGACAGATGAACTTTTCGCTTTACACACACTTTCTAGGAACCAATTAAGTTCGTGAGCTGAGGTATCACTGTATTGGTGCTACTTTAATGGTGACCCTTCAAATGACACTTGTATATCTGTACCATTTGCTTCAGTTCCAGATGATAGGTAGCAGAACTTTGAACCAACAGTCACAATGTGTGATGTGCAAATATGCTACTTCAAACATTCAGTTGGTGCATATGTTAAGCAAAAGTGCCACCCCCCTCACCCCACACCTTTTTTTCATTATTCAAAGCGTTTTGCATCACTTGATCCACTGGACCATGTTGCTAATGCCTAGCAAAACACAAAAACGGTCAGAATTTGCATAACTGGGCCAATACACATCTTCCGCACAGAGAGGCTCATTGAGAAATCTCTTTGTAAAGACAAATGATACATTTAAATTTCAGGGTTGATGATAAGCGAATGTAACAAACATCCCAAATTCATTATACTCCATTCATGGAGTTCAAGTTACCACTGAGTATATTTTTTTCATTACAACTCCTACTTTGGATTTCATTAGAACTATAAAAGCTTGCCGAAAGTCTGCCGCCGGGTATAAATTACATTCCAAGAGGAAGTGTCAACTCAGAAACACAAAATAGCATTATTTTTGAGGCAAGGTAACAAAAGATTTGGTAGAAATGCAAAGCATGCATACCTACAGTATCATCCCGTAATTAATGGTCGCTGGGCGGTTGTGAAGAAAAACACACAAACATAATGCTGAGCCATGATGCACAAAAGGATACAGCTGAATTCATTCGGTAGGACAGATGTGTCTGCGTGTGTGTTTATATGTGTGTGTAGCAGAAAAAAAAGCATTGCTTTGATGCGGCTCCTGGCGTGTCGTGTTCTGCCAAGCACCAGGGCCTTTCAGTGTACCTGTGATAAGGCACCAGCTGGATACCATGGTACGTTCAACAATTGAATGGCAGTCTTTGGTTGCCTGGCAACCACAGAAATAGCTGATTGGAATTTGGCAATTTTCAAACTGCTTTATTTTATCCTATGCATTATTTTCTTTTCTTATGTTCATTGTGAAAAAAAAATGTTTTGTCTCAATTCGTAAAAAAAAATAGAATAAAATAAAATGCCTTTTGTCTATTTTCGACAGTTCAATTCAAAGTACAGTAAAGTCTCGTTATATCGATATCGGATATATCGATAGACCAGGTTATATCGATACTATTTCTATGCACGCACGGAGAAAATTACATGCAAACAGGGTCGGATATATCGATAGTCCCGGTTATATCGATATTTTTTCGGACTCCCTTGAATATCGATATAACGAGACTTTACTGTACCATATTTTCTGGTGTATAAGGTGCACCCCCAATGAATGGTGTATATTCAAACTTTTTCCATATATAGGGTGCACCTTGCACCTTCAATAAATGAAAAAAAAGTAAAAATATAATATGTAAATGTATAAGTTTTCCAAATATAAGGCACGCCACATTACAAGGTGCTACAGTAGAAGCTGGGGTTACGCACGGCTTCTTCTACAGGGGGAAATGGAGTCAGTGGCTGCTGAAATTAGTTGCGAGACCCTTTGTGGCTCAATATTACTTCACATATAAGGCTCGGCTGCGCATAAGGCGCAGGGTCATCTTTCGGGTGCGCTTTATATACCGGAAAATACGGCAGTAAAAATTAAATTGACAACAACAAAACTAACACACCTTTGGGGAACAAAATATGGATCTGGAGACACACAAGATTTCCTATTAGATCATTTTTTTGCATGCTTTGCTTGAGCATACAGACTGACAGCAGAAAACACCTGCTCAAATCGACACACCAAACCAACTATTGTTTTCTTTCCCGGCTTCAACGAACCGTGACGTGTCCGTCGTGTCAATACAGACGGCCAATTTATAGCCTGGCTTGCACAGAATGCCAAGGCTATATTTATTTTCAGCCAGATGGTAATTCTCTCACAATCTGACCGCTGCTTCTTCTCTTGGGGGATTAACGAGTTGTAGTCATCAATTAGCCGGTTGGGTGCAGATAATGTTCATATCTTAATTACACACCATTTAGGTTTGTATCTTTTTCTATGTGGACGACAGGTGTATGAAAGGGCTATTTTGTTATTGCAGCTGGGTAATTAATTTTGAAAATTGGGCTGCTGAGAACCAGGCCAACATGTTCATCTCAATTTGTAACTTTATATTTAAAAAAAAGTGGCATTGTCTTGCCTCATTAAATTGATCCATGTGCGGATTTGACATGATACCTTGGCTTACGAACTTAATTGGTTCCCAGACAGAGTGTGTAAGGCAAAAAGTGTGTATCCCAAAAATTAATTTCCCTTAGGAAACCATTAAAATGAGAATAATCCGTTCCCAGGTCCCATAAAACACAATTTTCTAGTTTGTAATTTACTGTAATACACTGTAGAAGTCTTGGCGCAACACACGATTCACCATCGCGTTATGTGTTTTCCTTCTAATTTCGCCATCAACACGGATCAACACAAAGTTTCAGACCAAACAAAGTACCGCAAAATGCATTGACGTGAATGAAAGGACTACTACAATGTGTCTTTTCTCGGTCCGGGGCGTTCCTCTACTGAGCGTATTTTACAAAGATTCCACCGCATATCGCTATAGTTTACGTTTTAAGACTCGCGCTGAATATTCCGGAAGTCTTTTTGAATTGGTGATGAGTTCTCACCCTACGTCACTGAAGGAACGCCCCTAACTGAGAAAGGACATACCTTGCATCACCTCAATGCATTTTGCGGGACTTTGTTTGGTCTGAAAACTTCGTGTTAATCTGTGTTGATGGCGAAATTAGAAGGAAAACACATAAATAACACGATGGTGAATCGTGTGTTGCGCCAAGACTTCTACAGTGTATTTGATGTTCGCTTACAAAACGTCCCAGGAGACAATTTCCACGGAGCTTTGTCGCCATCTTCTGCCTTTTTTTGCGTACTGTGAGTACTAAAAAGTTTGTCACTACATTTCTCTCCAGATGCATCAAAATGACTGGAATAAATTGTTTAATTGATTGCAAACATGTATGCTTTCCTCTTCAGAACTATTTGAATCATATTCATAACTGGATGAGTAACAAGAAAGCATCTTTTCCGAATCTGAAGCCATTGTTTTGATTCTCGAGCAAGGCAAGATGTCCTGGCGTGATGTCACGGACAAGGGGGCGGGACCTTCTGAAACTGAAACTCTCTGAGGTCATTTCGAAGTACAGTAAAGTCTCGTTATATCGATATCAGTTATATTGATAGTACTGCTTATTGCGATACTATTTCTATGAACGCAAGGAGAAAATTTACATGCCGCAGGATCGGATATATCGATAGTCCGGTTATATCGATATTTTTTCCGACTTCCGAAAATATCGATATAACGAGACTTTACTGTAGTTTTGGGACACTTTCAGTGATTTTTATTGGTGTTTTGCATTTGACTAAAAATATCATACTGCGTGTTTTGGATATTTTAGATGCTATAAAACGTTTTTCTGATGTCAGTTAGGAAACAAAAAAGTGATGTCGGTTGTCCTTTAAACTGCTGGGTCAAAGAAGACAATGATCGACATTAAAAGCCAACAGTTCTGCTTCTGTCTCTCTCTCTCAAGTTTTTCACACACCCGAGGGACTCAACGGTTGCCCACAGTGTATGGGAGGTGTGAAACTGAGAATGCACAGAGGACACAGAAAAAGAGGTTGGCCCTCATATTTCTTTACTGCCAAACGACAGATCGGCGGATAACCAGACGCAGAGATTGAAACGAGATGTGACACGAAGCCAAGCGACCTGACATCGTAAATGAGCCGAGGCGGCAGTTCACTGGAGATATTAAAACTTCCAATGTTTCGGCAACACACACAAAAAAAGAAAGAGGGAACCTTTTTGTCCTCTGTAGGTGGCTCGATGTGATGAATGTGCCGCATAGGCCGATGCTGTTTTGGTGTTGCTTGACTTGCTCTCACAGGAGGTGAGGTGGTATGAAGGCATTTTTAACTCCAATTGTCAAGAGAATGTGCTCTTTACAGTGACTTTGATGCATAACTAACCAGCAGATATGATGGCTGTCTCTAGTGCAGAGAAAATAACTGCATTGATATGTAAATTGTTTGGTGGCTGGGTAGACAATGCAGGGTTCCCGGGGCTCCATTTTTATCCTCCATGGGATTTGACGGTGTATTTACATGCATCTGTAAAACGTTACATGCCATTCTTTTGGCCTTTGCTGATTCGTTTTACGTTTCCCTTTGGGAATAGTCTGTGCACCGCCAATGCACATCCTATTAAATAGGCTACGTTTTCACTGTAGCATTGATTACACACACACATGCACACGCACACACAATCAATGATATCTCGAGGATGTTAGGCTAGCATTGGCGGGATACAGATGACGATACACGAATCTGATTATGAGCCGCATTTGGAAGAGGCCTGTTTCAGATCTGGCTATTTCTAATTCCATTTGCCTCCAACTCCTATGACATGAAAAACGGCAAGCAAAGAAGCCTGTTTTACTTTTTTTGTGCCATTGTGGGTCATATTGTACTGTGGTGATTTAAATTCTATCAAGTTGTTTTGCATGTGGCGTTTCAAAAGTGACATTGGTCTCGATTATGGAGATACATGTGGGGCCATTACGCAGCAAATAGAAATCTACACAATGCATTAAGGATTAAAAAAATCAGCTGTGAGAAAAGACAATGCTCAAAACTCTGTAAAGCTATTTGAACATGATGTATAATCAGACGGCACCCACCTCAACTATTGTGGTTTTGGCCGCCTTGCACATAGGTTGGTTGAAGTTTCTCGCAGTTTTCCTGTGACAGCCAAATCAAACACAAAGTAGGATTATCCCAAACTGGAAGGCACAAATTAAAGCTATTGCACGTCACGCACCCTAGTGGCCAAGGATGGTACCACAGCCGTTTGCGACAACTGTGGTAAAAAAAATGCAATCAGGTGGGTGAGAAGGGCCACAGTTAGGTTGCAGAAAGCAATTATCTGATATAGAAGTAAAGGTTACGGTGTAATGGGCGATTCAGAATATAGCTTTGTTGAAATTGCACTTGAAAAAGTTGTCTAGTTGAAAGGCTAAATCATTCATCAACCTTATCTTTGCTAGGTTCATCTTCATGACAGATCGCAGCTAATGCCGAGCTAAATAGTATCGATTCAATCGAGCCGATGGTGCTGCTCTGGTCAAGGTCTACATAAAATACACTATATAAAAGTTAGCAAGGATGATTTTTTAAGAATAAAGGCTTGCTACTTCGATGTGAAACGGTTCAAATATTCAACTTGACCAACGCAAATGAAGCATGATTTGTGAAAACAGAAATGTGGGCAGTGGAGCAGGTCATGCACTCTAACAGTTTTTTTTTTTTTGAGGGGGGTTGAATTTAGCTTTGTTATGGGGGTTTTGGAGGCTTCTCATTCCATTTGTGCTCATTGCATTTTTTAAAGAAAGTTCTTACAAGGCAAACGCCACTTGTCGCATTGTCAAGTAAGCGAGTATTTTATTAACTCATTAACGACCAGACGAATATGTGCAAATATGTGTCTACTCCAGTGGCAGGGTTTTTGTCATTCACTCAAATTGCAGGACCCACAGAACATAAACATTCAATGCAGCGTTGGAAACCTTAGACTCGCTTCTTACATCATAAAAAAAGAGTTAATTCCTAAGGACTATGGGTCTGGAGTTATCTGACCTTGAAATGGGGGCAGCTCCACAAAATACAATACCATACATATTGATTTATGCCAAAAAAAGAGTATGACAGATGCAATGTTTGCTTTAGGAATGCTGATAGAGAAGTACAGAGACGGGCAGAAGGAATTGCATTGTGTCTTTGTAGATCTGGAGAAAGCGTATGACAGGGTGCCCAGAGAAGAGCTGTGGTATTGCATGAGGAAGTCTGGAGTGACAGAAAAGTATGTCAGAGCGGTGCAAGACATGTATCATGACTGTAAGACAGTTGTCAGGTGTGCTGTCGGTGTGACGGAGGAATTCAAGGTGAAGGTGGGACTCCACCAGGGGTCAGCTCTGAGCCCCTTCTTATTCGCTATGGTGATGGACAGGCTGACAGACGATGTTAGGCAAAAATCTCCTTGGACCATGATGTTTGCAGATGACATTGTGATCTGTAGCGAGAACAGGGAACAGGTGGCGAAGAAACTAGAGATGTGGAGGTATGCCCTGGAAAGGAGAGGAATGAAGATCAATTGCAGCAAGACGGAATATATGTGTGTGAATGAGAGGGATCTAAGTGCAAGAGTGATGCTACAGGGAGAAGCGATAAAGAAGGTGGAGGACTTAGTACTTGGGGTCAACTGTCCAGAGCAATGGAGAGTGTGGAAAAGAGGTGGAGAAGCGTGTCCAGGCAGGCTGGAACGGCTGGAGAAAAATGTCAGTTCCCTAATAAATTCGGGAATGGCAGCGAATGAATTTAGTATTTTTATTTTCTTTGTTCCATGACAGTTGTTACCTGAACACAACGTTTCCGGCCCGATCAGCTTTCCATGCTTTGATCAGAGCAAAATCTCCAGTGATGGCCTTCTCCATTATGTAATGTCTGCCATTAAACTCCTGCACCTGATTCAAAGCACAGTTGAAGATCAAACTGAGTTTCAGTACCGATAACTGATGCGGTCAAATGTCATACAAAGACAAATGCATTTGGAATTTGTTGCTTGTTTTCTGCTTTTTTTTTCAAGACAGCAAGCTTGCACAATATAGAATGTAAACAAGGAAAACACAATAAACTAAAATGATAGTTTATGGCAATTCAGACGTATTTTGCACTGTGGTTTTTGGTCAACTCATGTGGCTTTTTCATTAGCAAAACCACTCCAAAAGTCATTATCTGTTTCCCACAATTTACCACAAGAAATGTATTCCCACATGTCTTCAAAGGAATGAAAACAATAATTGTACCTGTCTTTCTTCACTCGCGATGGCGATGCTGCCATCTTTGCTGTACTTTATAGGAGAGCCTCCCTGTTGGATCAGCGTGCCATAGCCAGTCGCGGTGAAAAAGGCGGGGATCCCTGCCCCGCCGGCTCGGATTCTCTCCGCTAACGTGCCCTGTGGTGGAAATGAGGCAAAATAGGAGGATTGCAAAACAAAAATATGTACTGTATAAACTTCTTTACAGAGAACAAAACTGATAATGGCATGTCATAAAGAACTAGCAGAAAGTTGCTGACAACCATGTTGACAACTCTGTTGTCAAAACATGAACTAAAAAAGTCTGTTCTCCGAACTAACCTGTGGTGTGAGTTCCACTTCCAACTCTCCAGACAAATACTGTCGTTCAAACTCTGCATTCTCCCCGACGTAAGAGGAGATCATCCTTTTGATCTGCTTGGTCTGAAGAAGCAGGCCGAGCCCAAAGTTGTCTACCCTGCGGGGCAAAAATCGAGTCGGACTTTTACTGCGTTTTCTTCTGAACTGATATTGTTGACAGTGACGGCCTTGTTGAGAAGAGGATTTTTTTAAATTAATGCAAGAGTCAATACATAAAATGTCATACTGATAAATTTAATGTATTTTTCGGTGTATAAGGCGCACCCAAAACCCGGGATTTTCTTCAAAGGTTGACCCTGCGCCTTATACTGCCTAATATGGAGCCACAACTGGTCTTGCAACCACTGTCAGCAGCCACGACTCAATTTCCCCCATGGAAGAAGTCGTGGGTAACCCCAGCCTCTACTGTAGCGCCTTATAATGTGGTGTGCCTTATATTTGGAACACTTTTATGCATTTATATATTAGATTTGTAAAACTTTTTATCATTCATGGGAGGTGCACCTTATAGTCAGGTGCTCCTAATAAATGGAAAACGTTTTAAAATACACTATTCATTGGGGGTACGCCTTATACGCCGGTGCGCCTTATACACCAGAAAATACCGCAACTTTATTGGATAAAGAATTAAACCACTGAAAAATGTGGTACAATTCTACATGATACTACATGCGGATATGTTTTTTTTCTGGAGGGGGGGTACTTTTGGTATATCTGTTGCTAATTAGGCGCTTCTGACTCCTGTTTGTCTACTCCAGGACCGAGAGTCTGTCGATGATTATTCAGGTTATAAACGTACACAATTATACAAACGGCTGTACAGTGTACACTCAGTATAACGTCCTGGTGGAGAGAACCTTTCTGTCTTGACGTTTATAAAATTTGGGTACTTTGCTGCCATCTACTGGTTTCAGAATGTGATGCATCAACTAGTCACATACATTATGTTTGCAGATAAATAAATTTTATTTTTAATAACCGGTAACTAAAATGACCCCATAGACAAAATTAAGGAGGAATGTGATCCCAGAAAAATATTTTCCTTGATGCTTGATAAATACGAAGATCTGCTTCACGTTTTAAATCGGACTAACAGGAGAATACTGGCCACAAACCTGCTGACCTTGTTGAAAATGCAATGTCCTGCTCTCATATGCGTAAAAACAAAACAGCATTTTACCCTCCACATTCACAGTCGGTTTTGTATGCAGTTGTGACCAGTTTTATATCAGAAAAAAAACTTTCCAATATATGTAAAAAGAAGAGTCTCAGCACATGTGCGTGAATATTCAATATCACCCACCCTGCATTGTTGCTGACTGCAGTAAGTCCTTTCACACCACTCTTCAGTAAACTGTTGATGAGATTCTCGGGGATGCCACATAATCCAAAACCTATGTTAGAGCAAAAACAAACATTTATAGCTCCAATTTCAGCACTTATGATTTCCTAACTGAGCTACCACATCAACTGAGTATTCAGTGTACTGTAACATATGGTTTCAGAACTTAAAAATTAATAATTTCACATAAAACTCTGGACACAAAAACTGTGCTGTTTTTATTATATTACTTAAGACAAATATTGATGTAGATGTACACTGAATATTTTGACCCAATCTATTTTACAAATTAAAGACTGTGCCATGGTTATTTCTCTCTATGTGGTCAGTCTTGAATGTAGGCAAGGACAATGGAATTTTTTTATAGTTGTCTCAGCTGGCTTCACTATAAATATAAGCGGTTGAGTGTGTAGTGTGGAATGTGCATGCAGCTGATCAGACAACACACAAGACCAGAATAAATTGATTAAATCTACAAAATTATACATGTGAGTTGATGTTTGTTCATCTAAATCTAAAAGTCCACCTGAGAAGTTTACAGCTCGACAGCAAAGGAGCTGTATTTAAGATAGAGCGATCAACCGAGATGGAGGGATTTCTATTTATTTTTTTACAATGATGAACAAAAGGTTATCAAAGTATCATACAAAAACAAAAGACAAATGCAACTAAAGAACAGCTTTACATGAGGGCCTTTGTTGTCATATATTCAACCTTGGAAGTTGCAACCTAAAGCTACTGACCCTGTCAAAGTCACATTGACACCAAGTGACAACTTTGTCTTCAATAAATTGAACATGTATGTTTTTGTATTAAGGGAGGAGGACAAAGAGTGCCAGGAGAAAATCCACGAAAGCACAGGTAGAAATGTAATCTCCAAAATTGACTGTATCAGAATCAGAATCAGAATCAGAATACCTTTATTCGTCCCGCAATGGGGAAATTTGCAGTCCACAGCAGCAATTGAAGAGGGATGGGGTTGGGGTGGGAGTGAAAGGATAGAAAACAATGATATTAAGGATAAAAGTTTAGAAAAAACTCTTCCTGTAGCATTTACCTCCGACCAGTACTGTTGCCCCATCTGGAATATCCTTAACTGCCTCAGCAGGATCGGAGTAGAATTTTGAACTTCTTTGCCTGGAAGTCGAAAAGTAGCAGCTACATGTCTGTAAACAGCAGAGAAAGAAGACAGATTTAAGTAAACACACACACCTATTAAGTGTGTGTGTATCTTGGGGAAAAAGGCATGATAAATTAGCTTTTTAGAAGGTAAATTAGGATTGTCCAAGATAAAGAGCTGTTTGCACACCAGTCAGCGGAAGATAAGATCAGCTCCCGAACAATTGTAACCTTGCAACAAAGCAAACTTATTTTAATGAAAACAAGTGTCTCAAACAGGAATTGAATTCAAAATTCGCAAAATTCTATATCCAATTGTGAACAAGGAAACGTACAAACATAAGGCAACACCCATTTCACGTTGTTAATTCTTGTTTTGAATCAATAACGGAAATTCAGCTCAAGTTTCTTGTTTTTGTAGTTACGACTAAATGTGCTTCTGATATTTTTTAATCAGATGCCGGGCGCGACACTGGTTGATATAAATAGCATCCAAGCATCACGGGCAAACATGATGGAAAAACTTGCTTGGGGGTTAATTTGTGGCAGTGAAGGTGAATCATGCAAGCCCATTGTGACCTCCAATATGAGAAATTTCAGTCACTACATTGCCGTGTTGCTTTTGCTCATACTGCTGAAAAAAATATCACCACATAAGCATTTCATGAAGTGACTGGCCTCAGAACAGTTAACCAGCACGTACCAAAAAAATTAAAAGCAAAACTATACCTATGTATGGGAAATTTTGTTCGTTCTGACCTTCTGCACATTATTTGTGGAGCAAACAAAAGAGAAGCAAATACAAACCTTGGTTAATGGACGCTTATCGAAGTTTAACGTGGTTCTGCATGGCCCAATGAGGTATTTAAAAGTGTCCGATCGACACAAGCCTTTAAAGGCCATGTTCAGGCTCATGCACCGGACGGGAGCTGACAGGAGAAGAGGCATAGAAACGACAGATTCGAGCTCTTAGCATCAAGCTAACAGCTAATAGCTCGTGCTCGGTGAAAACTCAATGTTGCAATCGCATTGGCTGACTCTGTGGGCAGGTATTCTGATGCATTCGTGGTCGTCGTAATCAAGCTATTTAGCGTGTGGGACGACGAAACATTTAATAATTGGTGAAATATTATATAAATGAAAAAATAATCAAATTAGAAATGCGAGTATATAACCATAGTTAATAGTATACAAATGAATTCAAAATATGCAGGGAGTAATAATGATAATAATAATGATAATGATAATGATAATGATAATGATAATGATAATGATAATGATAATGATAATGATAATGATAATACATTTTATTTCAAGCGCCTTTCAAAGTGCTCAAGGACACTTTACAGCCACAGGCAAGCATAGATACAATAATAAATAAAATACGATTATAAATAGAGACAAGAGATAAAGCTACACAGAAAATGCTATTTTAAATAGGTGGGTTTTGACATGGGATTTGAAGGTGGGAAGAGAATCAATGTTACGAATGTTGGGAGTGAGTTCCAGAGTTTGGAGGCCGAGCGGTTGAAAGCTCTGTCCCCCATCGTGTTGAGATGGGCAGGGGCACACAGAGGTACGGGGAGGAAGAGGATCAGATGATCAGATAGGTATGGGGGGCAAGGTTATGGATAGCTTTAATCAGAATCAGAATCAGAATACCTTTATTCGTCCCGCAATGGGGAAATTTGCAGTCCACAGCAGCAATTGAAGAGGGATGGGGTTGGGGTGGGAGTGAAAGGATAGAAAACAAGATATTCTAAGCATAACAAAATAAAAATGTCAACTGTATACTGTGCAAATGTAGATGTGCAAAAACCGTTCTATAAACAAGACTGTACATAGTGCAGAATCAAGAGATGCATTTAGATATATTGCAACAACCCATATTTACAAGTGTCCAGTTTTTTTTTTTTTTTTTTTTTTTTTCACATGTGATCATTGGGAATTGTGAAGCCTGACAGCAGTCGGTAGGAACGAGCGGCGGTACCTCTCCTTCTTGCAGCGCGGGTGTAATAGTCTCTGGCTAAAGGAGCTACCCAGAGCTGTCAGGATGGGCAGGAGGGGGTGGGAGGGGCTGTCCGTCATAGCTTTTAGTTTAGCTAGCGTCCGTCTGTTGCCCACCTCCTCTAGAGAGTCCAGCGACCAGCCCACGACAGAACTGGCCCGCTTGACAAAGCGCTCCAGTCTTTTTCTGTCCCGGGTGGTGATGCTGCCTGACCAGCAGACAATGCCATAGTGGATGGCTGATGCCACCACAGAGTCATAGAAAGTCTTTAGGAGTGACCCCTGAACTCCAAAAGACCTCAGTTTCCTGAGGAGGAAGAGGCGACTCTGTCCCTTTTTGATTAGGGCATCCGTGTTTGTTGTCCAGTCCAGTTTATTGTTGAGAGTAACACCCAGGTACTTGTAGGAGGTCACCCTCTCAATGTCCGAACCCTGGATGTTCAATGGTGCAGGTGACGATTGTTTCCTGCAGAAATCCACCACCAGCTCCTTGGTTTTGCCAGTGTTGATCTGGAGGTGATTCTGCTGGCACCAGTCCACAAAGTCCTTTGTCAGTCCCCTGTACTCCCTATCGTCTCCCTCTGTAATGAGGCCGACAATAGCTGAGTCGTCAGAGAACTTCTGAAGGTGGCAGGTTGGGGTGTTGTAGTTGAAGTCCGAGGTGTAGAGGGTGAAGAGGAATGGAGCCAGGACTGTTCCCTGCGGCGCTCCGGTGCTGCAGAGAAGCCTGTCCGACTCACAGTTCTTTACCCTCACGTACTGTGGCCTGTTTGTGAGGTAGTCTGTAATCCAGGATGTGAGGTGATGGTCGACTGCGGCATGCTGCAGCTTGTCCCCCAGTAGACTGGGCTGGATGGTGTTGAAGGCACTGGAGAAATCGAAGAATGTGATCCTCACCGTGCTCCCAGCATTCTCCAGGTGCAGCAACGCCGTATGGAGGAGGTAGATGATGGCATCCTCCACACCGATGCTGGGCTGGTAGGCAAACTGCAGCGGGTCCAGCGATGAGCTTGCCAGCGGTCGCAGGTGGGCGAGGACGAGTCTCTCCAGCGTCTTCATCAGGTGAGACGTCAGCGCCACCGGTCTGTAGCTGTTGAGCTCTTTGGGGTTGGCAATCTTGGGCACTGGGACCAGGCATGACGTTTTCCACAGCTGTGGAACTCTGCCCAGCTTCAGGCTCAGGTTGAACAAGTGCTGGACAATGTCACACAGCTGGTCGGAGCAGGTCTTGAGGAGTCGGGAACTGATGTCATCCGGACCTGCTGCCTTCCTCACCTTCATCCTCCTTAGTTGGTTCCTCACCTGCGCAGTTGTGACAGACAGGCAGGAACCAGGAGGCAGAGTGGCGGCTGAGGGTGTGGCAACGGTTGGGAGGGCAGATGTTGGTTGTGGAGAGCTGGTCGTGAGAGGGGGCAGGGAGGGTAAGGCCACAGTGAGAGTTGGTGCAGGTGCAGCTACAGGTGAAGTTGACGGTGGGCCGGGGGCGGCTGGCGTCTTGTCAAACCGATTGAAAAAGCGGTTGAGTTCATCTGCCCAGTCCTTGTCTTTTTCGTTCAATGTCACTGGGCTTTTGTGGCCTGAGATGTTTTTCAGGCCCTTCCAGACACCAGCGACATTGCTGGCTTGCAGCTGCTCCTCCATTTTCATCCTGTAGGCCTTCTTCCCCTCTCTGATCTTCCTCCTCAGTTGGATCTGCACGGCCTTCAGTTCCTCTCTGTTGCCCAACACAAAAGCCCTTTTCTTCTCCTTCAGGAGGACTTTTATGTCGGGATTAATCCATGGTTTGTTGTTGGCAAAACACCGCACAGTCCTGGTGGGTACGGTGTTTTGTTCACAAAAGTTAATGTAGTCTGTGATGGTGTTGGTGAGTGAGTCAATGTCTTCCCCATGAATCTCAGTAAAGAGCTCCCACCTGGTTGAATCAAAGCAGTCCCGCAGAGCTTCTTCAGCTTCTGTGGACCATCTTTTGATCGTGCGGGTCACAGCTGGTTGCCTCTGGACAAGGGGTTTGTACACAGGCTGGAGATAAACCATATTGTGGTCTGCTCTTCCGAGAGGGGGGAGGGGGGAGGGTTTGTATGCATCCTTGGCGTTTGAATAAAATAGGTCCAATATGTTATTGTCTCTGGTGGCACAAGTTACATACTGTGTGAATGTTGGGAGGGAGAATTTCAGGGAAATGTGATTGAAGTCCCCTGAGATGATAAACAAGGCGTTGGGGGACTGGGTTTGCAGCTTGTTTACAACAGATATGAGGGCATCGGAGGCAGCGCCGCCATTTGCCGTAGGGGGAATGTACGTCGTCACGGCTATGACGTGTGAGAATTCCCGTGGCAGGTAATGCGGCCGAAGGCTAACGGCTAGCAGCTCGATGTCCCGAGTGCAAAGTTTTTCCTTCACCGTGATGTGCCCAGGATTGCACCATTTGTCATTCACAAATACAGCAATCCCCCCTCCTTTCTGCTTACCGCTGCCTTCATTTCTGTCCGCTCGTACGAGTTGGAAATGTATAAAGAAGAATTTTAAAGTTGATTCTATATATATATATATATATATATATATATATAGAATCAACTTTAAAAAGTATACTTGACCGGGAGCCAGTGGAGCTTTCGATGTTTATATGAGTAAACGCACCTAAGAACTACGTGTGATATACGTATAAAATTTGGAAAAAAAACATGCGATACGCGTGCTGAATATTGTGACATCAATAGCATGTATATAACAATGATAATTTTTATAATCTATATTTGATTTGTTACAAACACCATTTGTAGAATCATTTTTTTTAAATACAGGTTTTACGAAAGTAAGCTCACTTTTTTCTTTGCAAATTAGTTTACTACTAATAATAATACTATTAGTTATTATTATTATTATTATTATTATTATTATTATTATTATTATTATTATTATTAGTAGTAGTAGTAGTAGTAGTAGTAGTAGTACTATTTGTAATATAATAATATTTTTATTAATAATAATAATTGGTGTTATTAAAAACAATAATAATAATAATATTCGTTATTATTATTATTATTATTATTATTATTATTATTATTATTATTATTATTATTATTATTATTATTACCTTTTAAAACTAGAACATTTACATAAATTCTGCATTGCATTGAGCTGTTTATTACCATCGTTATATTCAAAAGTTACATTTTCATAGACTGTAGATTCCGGACTCACATGATTCCAGACACTTTCAAAGTGACTTTGAGGTGCCCATGGACATCTGCCTAATTGCACACTTGTTGCACTACGCAGTGCAACAAGTACACCGACGGATCACTTTAACATGGTTTATTGATTTTCTGCGCCAACTGTACTCCTGTTATCATATTTTATTCTGCTACTGATCACTTTATCTGTGCTTGATACTCTGCACAATGCACATTGTCACACAGTTGTTCCTGAGAGGTACAACTTACATTAAGGAATGCGTTTCCATACTTATGTGTCATGTCTTTACATGTATTTATTATGATACCTGTGCAGCATGTTCTACTGGAGACAAATTCCCCTGTGTGTTCTACATACTTGCCCAATAGAAATGATTCTGATTTAAATGATTATTTTTTTTACATCATTTGGGTTTCCATCTCACAAAACCCACAAAACCGAAATTAAAATAAACTGTGAATAAATCACCTTGTATTTGTAAAAATGGGATCATATCAGTGGTGACATGGGAGAGTGGCCCAGAGGTTTGGGGTTCAATCCCTGGTCATTGCGACCTTGTCAATGTGTCCTTCAACAAGAGGGGACCGTCTGGGTAATTATCAATGCTTCTAGTGGAAGGATGTGATTGTGTTTGTTTCAGTGGGATTATGTTTCTTTGATGTGATATTGATTAATTCAAGAGGGTAGGATGCAATGAGTTTGTTGGTGTCATTGTACATTTACTGTAAATATAAATTAACGTGATGATCTTTTAAAACGTGTTTTTTTCATCAAGGATATGCAATATCTCAGAGACAATTTCGTGCATATTCTTATATCTTTACGTTTTCATTTCGAATAATCTTTTATTGGAGAGACAGACATCCATAATAACGATGATGTAAATCTAATGAGCGAAAATGTTTGTACGTGCAGTGCAAAACATGTGTTAATGACAACAGTAATGCAATTCTAAACTTAAACCATACACAATTTGCAACTGGACTATGTAACAAAGAAAGGTTCCTCTGACAATAAACATACACGTGCACGTTATTTCGTCAAAACGTGTCAACAAAAGATGTCACGTTGAATTACGTCATACTCGACATAATTAGGAAGACTTATTTATCGTGCTTGCATTATTACGGAGAGCCCTATAAATTCTTACGAATACACTTTTCATATTCACTTCACTTTCTTTATGGAAACAGAATTACATTCGAATAATATAATAATATAAACAAAACGTCGTCGCATTGCTTGGACACGTGACCTACCCTCACGTGACTAGTAGTTTTAGTCATGGCCGACGACTACAGGCGACTAGGCCTCGACTTGGAGAGAAGAATATTCGAGTTTGACGCCAAGTGTTCTGCTCTCAAAGCAGAGAAGCAAGGTAACGATCCAAAAATGGCAATAATCTAATTCTTGCTATCTGTTGGCGTCGCCTGCCTGTCGTGCTTCGTTATTAGCCGGCTAACGAGCTCGCTGTTGTTAGCCTTATCGTGCGACGCGACCACTGCAGCTGCACCGCTGTAACGTTTATAACTTTTAATAACCTACTAAGAGGCATCGCTAAATGTATGCACACTGGGCAATGATATAAAACTATCGTAAAGTTATTCAACCCGTGAATGGTTTCTGAATTTCAACATTAAGAAGCAAACATTTGGCTAGCGACCCTGACTTAAGCCTACAATGTGACCACTTACCTTCGAAACTTGCTGACTTCGGATCCATTATTGTTCTCAACCAGCTGTTCGTTTGCTGATGCCGATTTGGTTTGGTGTTTAGTCATTCCACATTGAATGTTTTTTTTCCCTGCACCCTTCTAAAACTCGAATTTGTTAGCACGGCTGCCTCGCAATTGTAAGGTTCTCGCTTTGAATCGGGTCTTAGGCCTCCATTTTACATGGGACAGTTCAAAAACATGTCAGTTTTCAAAAACCACGTGGAATCACAACAAAATTAGCTGTTGTGGTGAATTTGCATGCTTATGGTTTTGGGAAGTTGTCATAATTAATAAGCTCTATTGCTGTAGGGGAGGGTGGTCACACGCTTTCAGCATGGGATTTACTTTTGAAACGATGTACCCGTTATATTTGTTGAGAAATATATTGAGGATTCTTGTCATGCAATCTACCAAAAGTACCTTGGAGATTGACCGGTCGATCGCAATCGACATATTGATACAAAAAAATTAATGAACGTTGGCCATATTGTGTTTGTGTTTTCATAGTGATTATCTTATTTTCAGATTCATTCCTCTGTTGTTTCCTGTGGTGAAGTACAGAATATGTAAATACTAATAACAGCATGGTACAAGGCAGTTCCCAGAGCTACTTTAAAGTTTGGAGACCAAAGATTCAAATGTTTTATAGGTCCATCCTCCCATATCCCTAAAAAAATGCGCTTTAGGTTAATTGAAAAAATCCACATTGCCCTAATGTGTGGATGCCGTCTGGCTTTGTGTGGCTTCCGCTCCTCGCCTAGTGTCAGCTGGGAATGTTGCCATCTCATCCACCCTCAACCCTTATGATGAATGACAGCACTCTTTATAAAGCGGGTGGCTGATTTTTCACTACTGTCAGCAAACAGTAGTGAAGCATCTGCAATGAGTAATGTTTTGATTTCACGTTTTCCCACAGATGATGATTATTTACAAAATGCTTCTGTCATACTGGACAAGTTGAAAAGCTATTACAGACAAGGAGGGGAAAGCAGCAACCTTTCCAAGTTGCTTCAGGATTATACACAGGTACTTCATTGCATCAAACATGCCATATTTGTTGGACAGGTAGTCTTCAGTTAAACATGTGATCAAAGTGCAAACTTGAGAAATGATAAAACTGTTTTACCATTTCATAATAGTCATATTCATTCATATTAACAACAATAGTCACGGATAGACTTCCCTCCTGTCCGTCTCATTGTTCAGATAATATTTCCACATACCAGAGGCACTGCTGCTACTTGGCTGCATGGTTACACTAAACTCCTCACCTGTTTCTATGTGGGAGATATACACAATTGTTATTGCAAAGAAACAAACGATTTCTGATTACTTAACTTCCAAGTTCTCACGGTCATTGCAAATTGATAAAGTTGATACATTGTACAGTTAGCTTAACCAAACAACTTCATTTTGTGACTGAACTCTGTAGACCCTGTAGAGCTGTTGTAAAAAAACAAGAACAAATATTAACATTAGACTTTGTGCACGGCAGGTGATCCTAGATATCACCTTTTACGAAGAGAACAAACTGGTGGATCAAGAGTTTCCAGAAGACTGCTCACCATTCAAAATCCAGCAGCTCCTGCAAGATCTGACTGAGCCAGAAGTCCTAGTGGGGAGACTAGCACCATCTCAAGAGGTGTGGTTGGTTGCCCCTTCTGTGTGAAATGTCTCTTCTTTTTGTGCAGCATGGCCTGTAGTGACACTGAATCAGAAGAGAGTGACAAAGTCCAACAATGATAGGCGTTTTAAACAAATTAATTATGTATCCTACATTGACTCTGACATTGTTTCTTGGTCTACCAGGTGCAAGTTGTTTTGGGTCTAGAGCTGTTAGAATGCCTCTATTGGAGACGTGGTGCTCTGCTCTACATGTACTGCCATACCCTTCATCAACGGAAGCAATGGATCAAGGAAAACAAGGAGACATTCCTGAAGGTACCCTATGGTCAAAACTGCAGAATTGCCAAAAACTAATAAAACATGCCTCTCACTGGTTTGAGTTGTATGTCCCTGCCTTAAAGGACAACCGACGCCCCGGACAAGTTGCACCCATAATTTGTAAAATCACTTCAAATGACTTCTACTGAGCGTATTTTACAAAGATTCCCCCGCATATAGCTATATTTTACGTTTCAAGACACGCACTGAATATTCATGAAGTCTTGTTTTTGAGTTGATGACAATGCCCTAAGTGACGTCACAGAGGGAACGCCCTTGACTGAGAAAGCGGCACACAATGCATTTTGGGTACTTTTTTTTTTGTGTCTGAAAACACTGCGTTGATCGCGAAATTAGAATGAAAACTGCATAAATAATGTGATGATGAATCGTTGTGTCGCAGCCAATTGCGGTAAGATGCATAAAGAAGTTGTACGTTTACACAAATTCCCAGCGGACCAATAAGCCCATTTCCAACGGAGCTTGTGGGCTATCGTGTGCATTTTCTGGGCGCTACATTGGAGTCCAGACGGCTCGAATTGATACAGAAGGACTTCTTTAATCGATTGCAAACACTTATGCTTTCCTCTTCAGAACTATTTGAATCATATTCATAACTGGATGAGTAACAAGAAAGCATCTTTGAATCTGAACTCTCTGAAGCCATTGTTTTGATTCTGGAGCAAGGCAGGTGTGACGTCACGAACAAATGGGGCGGGACTTTCTGAATTTCCCCAGTTCCGAGCTCATTGTGGTATTTTTGGGACACTAAGTCATTTTTTTTTTTTTTGGTGTTTTGTATTTGACTAAAAATATCAGCCTGCGTGTTTTGGGTTTCTTGGGTATTTTAGATGCTATAAAACTTTTTTCTGATGTCAGGAAACAAAAAAATTGTGTCGGTTGTCCTTGGACATTTTATGCAAGATGAGATAACACAGTAAATAATATGGAGCACATCAAATATGACAGCGTAGGCTACTATTTTCACAATTGTTACTTTACAAGCCTGAATGCAAGCTAGCCTGTCTCTATGCTTCATGTCACCCTGATGTGTTCCTGCAGTGTATTCAGGAAGGAGTGCGCTATCTAATGCGGATGCTGCAGGTGAGGAATTCGGTGAAGCTCAATGATGGGGTGGTCCTCCATGACACCGCAACCGCAGGCTTCCTATCTGAAGGTACATTTTTTTTCATCCATATTTTGCAAAAATGAAAAGTACTCAGTCTCCGTAATTAATATTCCATAATTACAGATGCATAAAATATACTTACAGATGTACTTATTCAACTCATTAACTTAATTAAATGTTGAATGAAAGTGAACTCTAAAATTAGAAGTCGCCATCCATCATTATCCAAACCGGTTCTCCCAGCTGTCTTGGGGCAGCAGGCCACCCTGAACTGTTTGACATCACTGATTTTTACATCACCTAAATATTGTGATGACAACATATCGCTTGTTTCCAAAGATATTTTCTCAGATACGCACCTGCTCACCATGATGTACATTGGAGAAATGTGCTTCTGGGCCGTGAAGTACGAAGACTACAGCGGTGACATGGTGGATTGTAAAGAAGATCGCCTCCAGTTTAGGGACATTGGCACGCAGATCCTCAACAAGTATGTGGTCGCCTGCGAGGGACCTCTCCAGGGCCAGGGCTGGAATACAGAGAACGCCAAGGAGATCCTCAGTGTTTTACAGTGAAGCTCAGCCGCCACCGTGTCCAGGTTGTCCTCGGACACAGATCTGACATCAGTATTCTATGTCTCCCCACCCCAATCCCTAAATTAAATTTTTACAAATTGATGAAAAGAAGCCAGCAAGTCAGAGTATGTGTAATGGAAGGTTAAGAGGAGGCATGGGAAGAAAAAAAATATTTGGGCAAAGGTCAGCTTGACCTCACTCCACATCACATGATCCAGTTCAGTGGCATTATAAGACAAGTTGGTTGAAGCTGACAATGACGTATTGGTTTTTTTTAGTTGTATTTTATTTTTTACCCATTCAGCTGGAACAAAGCAGTTTTCTTCATACTAGACTGTTGACTAGGGCACTTGTTTTGCTCTAAGAATCTGTTATAATAACATTAATATAAAATATTCTTAGTAAAAATGTTTCCTTTTTTAAGGTTTATTTCATAACAGCCTGAAATGAAACATTGCACAGTAACATTTTTATTTATTCTTAAGTTGCCATTTTGGTATGCTTTGAATATTTGACATATGTTTATAATCTATACGCACGTTTGTAAATGTGTATAAAATACACACATAGCAAAGGATTTTTTTCCAGAAAGTGAAAGTCCTCAGATTTATTCATAGTCCATTACTTGTATTCCCCCTTTTATTGCAAAAAAAAATCAACATAATTACCTTTGTTTAGCTTTTAATAGAGAACGTGCTGTTTTGGATTCAATTTTCAGTTTTTTATGTCCTTGGTGACAATAAAGTCCGTGTTGTTTTAATATGCGCGTCGTGTGCCTATTCTAGTGACTACAATACCCACAACCCACCGCTGCTGTAATCAACAGGAAGTGAGTCAAAAGCTGCACGTCATATTTCTTGAAACTGCATGATTTTTGCACAACCGGCATATAAACCTAAAGACTCAACAATCATGGCAGGGAAGATTCATAGTCATAACGAATCAGTCGTTATTCGAAGCCTACGGCGCTTAAAAGAGATTTATTGGCCTTCCAATGTGAGAGTCGTCGTTTTGGATCACGAAGAGGAAGCACCCGGCTTTTTGGAATGTTTACCTGTGAGTTTTGACTGAAGAGTTTCTTACGTGAAAGAGTTCCTTATCCACCTGAATTAAAGGTCCATTTTAATTAAAAGTGATCTTAAAGTAGAAATTGTTGAGACAATTTTCGAATAAATGAGCGAATCAAATATCGTTCTTCCCGAAATTAATGAACATCATTAAAGACAGCACTGATAACATCAAGAATTATACTCTCGTGTCTCGTTAGACACGGATAAAAACATTTTACATTTAAAAATAGCCACGTGCCAGGAAATGTCATTCTGGAGAAGAAAACAATCGAACATGTTATAATACCGTTTCTGTTTTGGAACGCCATTAAATGGTGATGCCTGCAACTGTGTAGAATGAAACTTGAAACGGAAAGTGCAAAACTACAAAAAAGAAAGTATAACAAACCCAAAACACTCAAAAAAATGAAAGAAAAGTACAGATTAGTTTACATGAGCCTTTATTTGTCTCACAGTTAAGAAATTGGCATTTCACAGCAGCAAAAAAAAAAAAAAAAATACAGAAGGTGCTATAAAGGCAGCCACTCGCAGCGCCATCTTGAAGTAAAAAAAAACAACAAAAAAAAAAAACGAATCACAAATAATGTGACACAACACAAAAGACCCAGACAGTCGTCAATCTTTTTCGAAGCTCTCAAGGACACTTTGCAGTCACGGACGTGCATAGATACAATAATAAATAAAATGAAATTATAAATAGAAACAAGAGATAAAGCTACATGAATTGTGGGATGATCAATCAAATCCCAGCAAGCCCCCCCCCAACAAAAAGACACAATTTCAAATCCGAAAACTAAACAAAAACAAATAAAATAACGATGAACTATACAAATGCTATCAACATTTTTCAGATGGAGATCCCAAATTACATAAATGTAGATACAGTAAAGTCTCGTTATATCGATATTCAAGATAGTCCGAAAAAATATCGATATAACCGGGACTATCGATATATCCGACCCTGTTTGCATGTAATTTTCTCTGTGCGTGCATAGAAATAGTATCGATATAACCGGGACTATCGATATATCCGATATCGATATAACGAGACTTTACTGTAATAAACATAGTCCACTCCACAGGTAGACGTGCAGTTCCAGATCATGACCTTACTGTCGTCTTTGGACATCTGTCGCCTGGGAGCAACCAGCCGGTACTGGAGGGCCTTGGCTCGAGACCCATTGCTGTGGAAGTTTTTTCTTCTCAGAGACATGCCATCATGGCCATCCATTGATCACTTAACAATGCCACAACTGGACGCTCCGGGAGGCCCAGTCATCAGTGATGATGCAGAACGGGATGATTACGAGAGGACGCAATTCAATGTTGACTACATGGCAGAGTGGGTAACATTGCAATCAGCTGATATAGTACTTTTATTTGTACAGAATTCAATGATTCTTGCGTCCCCTGCAGGTATTTAAAAGCATGCCCTGCATGCAGACAAAAATGGCTTCCTTCATGGCCACCATATCGAGTATTGACATCCTTTCTGCAGTCTCTGGTGCCCTCAGCTGAACCACGTTACGTTATGTTCGGGCCCGGTATGGAGCAACTGGATGTCTCTCTTGTCACCAGGCTGATGCACGCTTCTGATATTCTACCAATGGCCATCATTCCGAGCAGTCAGATCAATGGTACACATACACACTAGACTCATCTCCAAATATCTGCAGTGACTTCTATTCATTTTTCAGGGTATCAATTCAATCGGTTGTCTCCGTTCACCCACAAATTGACTGACTCAGTGTGACATTTGGAGCTGCGGTTGTATTGAACAGTATTAATTAAGAAGTTAAATGCTACGGAACTTTCATAAATGTACGTTTCTGGATGTAGCATCACGTAACAACTAAATATAATACTGTATGGTGTAGTACCCCATACACTATTATATTTAATTGTGTACACCCTTAGTGTACACACCCTTGCACTGTGCTTTGCAAGAATGCTTTGTGCTCTGTCCACCGACAGGTGGCAGTCTTGTTTTTTTTTTTATGTCATCCCACTTCTTCCCCTACGAAAACAAACTTCTTTTTCATCCTTCAGGACCTTCAGTGATCGGCTCAGGCATCGCTTATATGTTCAACAATCAGCACAAGTTCAACATCTTTACACTTTATTCGACTAATAAGTAAGTGTTATGTACCTTGAATGTTAAATCAATATGTATTGTATTGTATTGTATTGTATTGTATGTACAGTGAGATGTTTTATTTCTTGTATATGATAGTTGTCCATGTTAAGCGCTTTGTTACAGTTTCAGCTGTTGTCAAAGTGCTATATAAATCTATATGTATTATATTGTATTGTAAGATGGTGGTTTGTGTGCAGAGCAGAGCGGGACCGCGCCAAACTACAGAAGCAGTACATGAGTGGTAAACTCTTCACTCTGGTAGGAACTAACGTCTCGGGCCAGCCGATCTACAGGCCAGCCCCTCAAGTGCAGCAGGTGTGCCATGTTGTGGAAGGGGTTATCTATGTGGCGAACGCCGAGCTGGGGAGAGGTAAGAGACAAATAATTGGGTTTATATGTGCAAATGATGCAAAGCAGACTCTACCAATGTTCCCAGTAAGGAATCAATTCCAATTAACTCATTCACTGCCAGACGTGCAAAAATGTGTCCACTCCAATGCTACGGTTTTGTCATTTTCACTCAAATTCCAGGACCCACAGAGTATTGAGTTTTAAGATGTCATAAAGATTCAATCGAACGTAAGATACCTCAGACTCTCTTCATCAGAAAAAGAGTTAATTCCCAAGTTATATGAGTCTGAAGTTATCTGAGCATGAAATGGGGGTGGCTGTACAAAAGGCAAATGCTACCCCCTCGTGGATGGGAAAAAAAAAAAAAAAAAACATTGCCAGAGGTCTGACCAGCGCTTTATCGGCACCACTGCGCAAGAAAAACCAAAACCCGAACAAATACGGGAATGGCGCTCCACGTCATATTTTCAATTCCCGAATAACGTCGGAAATGGCAGTGAATGAGTTAATTGGTCCAAATTATGGCAGCACGCCAACATGCACTAACCTTCCTTTGCTTATAAATGAAATGTACGTATTATGATGATGATGATGATGATGATTATTATTATTATTATTATTATATTATTATTATTATTATTATTATTATTATTATTATTATTATTATTTGTGGAGTTTTCATATTCCCCTTGTTCCAGGTTGGGTTTTCTCTGGGTACTTTAATAAAATAAAAATAATAATAAATAAAAATATAATAATAATAAAAATATAATAAAAATAATAATAATAATAATAATAATAATAATAATAATAATAATAATAATACATTTCATTTATAAACGCCTTTCAAAACTCTCAAGGTCACTTTACAGTCACAGGATAACTTTTCTGTGGGTGAGCAGCGGCAGCCAGACGCGCCAGCGTTCACTCAACCCGGAAGTAAATAGATAGAAACCTAGCTAGCCAGCTACTGGATAGCTAATAGATAGCCAACAGATAGCTAGATAGATAGATAGCCACCTAGATAGCTCTATAGCTTATAGCTAGCTGGATAGTTAGTTAGCTAAGTCACTGAATGCCACTATTAAATACACAGATAGCCAACAGATAGCTAGCTAGATAGCGAGCCATTTAGATAGCTATATAGCTGCTAGCTAGATAGCTTTAGCTAAGGTTGACAGGTATGAAACTCAAACTGGCGTCATTTTCACCTTTCCTTGAGCGAAGTCGAACTCCTGGAAATGCTTGGGCCTTCACACGCAATTTCTGCTGGAATTACATGAACACATTATTTTCCTATTCTGCAAAGTATCATGATTTTCACTCACCACACAGGTGAAGGAGAGTCTGAGGGGTCTCAAATCAGTGCTCTGCTGTGCTCCGCATCCAAACCCTTGCTGGTCCTCTCGTGCGTCTCCAGGGAGGAAAGTGAAGCAGTTGGGACCACCAGAATGAAAAGCTGCCGACAAACACCCTGTATTGACATGGCAAAGAGACTCAACCTTCTTCAGTTACCAAATCCCTGGATGGTAATTATTTCAAATGAATGAATTGTGGTCATCAAGTGGATTCAAAAGCCGCTGTGGTCAAAATTCTAGTCGGCTTCCTGGTTTCTACCGAAGTGCCCACATGCATCCTGTCTTTGTCTGTTCTGAACCAGGTGCAGGACACAGTTGCAGAATCCCTGTCAGGTCTTCTGGATGGTATTTCTTGGTTGCTGAGATCCTCGGGTGTTAATGTTTATGATGTCTAGGTAATAATACTAATAATACATTTGATTTCTAAGCGCCTTTCAAAACTCTCAAGGTCACTTTACAGTCACAAGATCAGTTTTTCTGTGGGTGAGCAGCGGCAGCCACATGCCCCAGCGTTCACTCAAACCGGAAGTAACTCTAATAGACAGAAAGTTAGCTAGCTAGCTACTAGACAGCTAATAGCTTGCTAGCTAGCCAGAGAATAATAATAATAATCATCATCATCATCATCGTCATCATCATATATTCCATTTCTAAGCGCCTTTCAAAACTCTAGGACACTGGATTTTTTTTGTGCGAGTGAGCAGCGGCCACCATTCGCGCCAGCATTCACTCTACCTGAAGAAACAATTTCACATGCGTAACAGGGACTAAATTTCAATATATTTAAATATATTTCACTAATTCACGCCAGATACACCTGATTAATGGGGACCTCACACAAACTGTATTATAAATCAAAATACACACACACACACATTCGTGTTTTTATTCATTTCTGGGGACCAATTTTCGTATCATCACTTCCGGGACCGCCCTTTCCAAATTGTACATCCCTAAAAAAAATCAGCCTGAACTGGTTGCCATCCAATTGCACATAGATGAACAACCATGAATCACCTTGGGACAATTTAGAGTGTTCCATTAATCCTCCATCCATTTGTTTGGAATGTGAGATGACACTGGAGGAACCGTAGAAAATCCACCCAGGCACGTCAAGACCGTGTAAACTCGACACAGGAAGGGCAGAATCAGAATCGAAACATGCATCTCGGCACTGTGAGGCGGACGTGCAAACCAGTTCTTCACCGTTCCACCTTTGTGTGGTATATTCCGAATAAATGCAGCACATCATGTATGCTTTTAGCGTGCGCTGTTTGTGTGTTGATGCTTCATAACTAAGCACTCTCTGCGTTTACAGTTCACAATGATTTTGCAGGTGCTGACAAGATAATGTGCCTCCCTCACGCTCTTTTGTTCCGGTTACCTAGGTGACTGCAAATAATCTAAAAGTACCAACCGACCTATCAAAATGTTTCAAAGCCTCCATAACCATTTTTATTGATGCGCATGTTTGGTAATAGTCTGCCGATTGATGCAATTTCAGGACATTAAGGTTGACTTATCTGTGCTCTTATTTTTCGGCAAATGAATTTTCAAGGGATGGTGGGGAGGCAACCCCTTTGTGGGTGTGCGTTAATGCTGTGGGACCCCCTTACCATATAACCTTGTGGTTTAGCTATAATGGAACCTTTGAAGTCAAACACCCAAACGCATTAATTTGGTAACAGATTAAATGACGGCATATTATGAATCAGTTCAAGAGTGTTATTTTACTTCAGCAGAAGTTATATGGTAGCTATCTATCTAGCTATTTGGCTAGCTATCTAATGGCTATCTACTAGCTGTCTGGCTGGCTACTAGCTATCTAGCTAGCTAGCTAATGGCTACGGGGGTGGCTATCTAATAGCTATCTATTAGCTAGCTTTCTATCTATTTTAGTTACTTCAGGGTTGAGTGAAGGTTGGCGCGTGTGGCTGCTGCTGCTCACCCACAGAGAAAAAACATATCCTGAGACTGTAAAGTGACCTTAAGAGTTTTGTAAGGTGCTTAGAAATGAAATGTATTATTATTATTATTATTATTATTATTATTATTATTATTATTATTATTATTATTATTATTATTATTACTAGAGTCGTGATGGTAAAGAGGATAATGGCATGGTAATTGGGAAATTGTATTTTGGACAGTCGCCCCATTTAAAGCTCAGAATACAAATTTCCCCATTGTGGGACGAATAAAGGTTTTCTGATTCTGAATACTCCAGACCCATATAACTTAGGAATTAACTCTTTTTTTATAATAAAAGAAGAATCTCAAGTTTTTATGCTGCATTGATTGTTTATGTAGTCCTAAAACTCAATATTCTATGGGTCCTGGAATTTGAGTGAAAATGACAAAAACCCTGGCACTGGAGTGGACACATTTTTACATGTCTGGCAGACACATATGTATTTAAATAGTTCCCCGGCTAACTACATGTTGTGACGTGTTTTAATGTCAGGAATTATAACATGCTTGACACAGCCTATTTCACATCCGACTGAAATTGTCCCCTTTTTAAAAAACTGCCACACAAAAGTAAATAATTATACAGCCCACCCTACATAATGCTGGATGAATGATAAGGACAGATTTTATGACCAAGCTCCCATAAAGAGAATAAAATTGTTTTCCGTGATCATGAAATGATAAATTCATTGCAGCTCTGCTTACTTTGTGTGTGTGTATGTGTGTGTAGAGACTTAGAACCTGTTGAAATATTGAGCCTCTTGTCTTTAACCAAAACAGAGGCCTTAATGGTGATGATGTCATGATGAAACCACAGTTAAATCAACCCATGCCACTTTGCAGACACATAACACTCATTTCCAATGTGTTTCCAGACACCGACCGGTAATAATCATTTTGAGAATGTTTGGTCTGAATCTTTTAGTGCACCCTTTGACCTTGATGACCCTGAAATGACATGAGTGCAGAGGTTTTGCAGGCCTTTGTGGTTGAAGCTCTGCTGTATTTGTTCATTAACTTGAGGCTGAAACAGTAGGAAACAATTGGGAAATGTTGCATAGCCTGTTGGCTCACATGTTGACATTTTTTTCCTTCAGCAAAAGGACATTTTGTTACCTAGCTGGAATCTGAGCAAATTTGTTATGACTTTTCTTTTTTCAAAATTCTTGTGTCATGTATCCAAATGAGGCTGATGACACAAGGTTGAATGGCAACTGCGTGCAAAGGAGTGGTAGGGGAGGGGCAAAGAAAGGCTGAAGTGGTTTCATATCAAGTTGTGTAACAGCGTTATTTCTCTTCCCAATTACCTCCTTTATAGAGCCTTTACCGAGGACCCTTTTCACACGCAGGCTTTTCATCAAAATTAAGTCCCTGATTTGTATTCTGTGATAGCGACTGATATTAAAGCGATCACTGGCAGGTGGAAAAAGAAAAAAAAAACATCATTTGCATGATGCTTCGACTGATTACGGCGAAGTCTCTCACGTAATTGTCTTGTTTTGCACATGGCGGGGCTCTCATGCTGACATTCTGTGGTTCTTACTCGCCTTGCGCCATCTCGCCAATTGGCATTAATTTCCTCGTCACTTGCCCTTGCTTCCCCCTCCCTGCTGTTACCTTTATGCAGACCAATGTTTGTTATCGTGGATTATGGTTCTGGGACATATGCTCAAGACCGAATGTAGCTTTTCACCATTTTTTTTGTTACCCCATCATTCTCGTAGACATTGACATGTGTCACTAAGAGATGGGTATTGTTGTGTTTTAATGTTTGATAGACAGTCCAAGAACTCATTTCAGATTTTTTGTCATATGAAAATCAATGTATTCAAAATTCTTACACTCCATGTTTTTCCTGCATGCCCCGCGACTGACTGGCAACTACTTAACGGTGTAGTCCGCCTTTCTCATCGTCAACTAAGATCGTCTCCAACACCGCCCTGCAACCTTGTACAATATTTGCTATCTATTATCTATCTAACTGGCTATCTAGCTGGCTAACTAGCTGGCTATCTAGCTAGCTATTTATTAGCTCGCTAGCTAGCTTTTTATCTATTTGTGTCATGATCTGGTTGGCGACCAACGGGGGGCGCTGTCGGCCCCGCCTGCACCTGCGCAGGTGCTGGTCGTCCCGATCAGATTGGTGACCAGCGGGTAGCGACGTCAGCCCTGCCGGCAGCCTCGCAGGTGCTGGTCGTTATAATCAACGACACTTAAAAGGACACCTGGCACGATCATCCGGTGCCGATTCATTGTTTGTTTGCTGCTTGGTTGCAGCATGCATCGTGTACGTGTTTGTTTAACCTTGGAGGGCTTTTACTTTTTGTCTTCTTTTGCTCCTTTGTATTTTTTCCATTCAGATCATTTTGATGTTTTACATTTTGTTCCTGCTGACTTTATTTTAATACAATTAGTCAAACAACCTCCTGCTCCCTCCTGCCTGCTTTTTGGGATCCGAACCCGCCATCACCACCTCGCGAACCGTGACAGAATGAATCGGCCTACCATCGGATCCCGCAGGTACATCGGACCCGTCTCATTTCCACCCTGTGCCTGGCAATGCTACGTCCACGTTAGCGCAAGCCTCGTCGAGTTTGAATTGCGTCACTCGACGAGCCGCAACGTCCACGTAAACGTCCGGCCGAGACCTCCTTCCAGGTGGCCGTCCAGGGTGAAACTGGGTGACTGGCATTGCACGCCCACGTCCAGCCACGCTGTCGTCGTGCATGACGAATTGAGTCTCATCCACGACGAGCCGTGCAACGTCCGCGTCAACGTCAGTCCGAGACCCCACTCACCGCTGGATCCCGGAGCGGCTCTGGACTGGTCTCGTTCCCCCGGAGCCGGGCAGTTCACGCCCATGTCGGCGTCCGGACAAGACCTGGTCCCATACGGCCGTACGGGGTGCCATTCTGCGCCTGGCAGTTCGACGTCCACGCATAGCCATGCGCCGTCGCGTGAACGTGCGAGAGGGATCGCACTCACGTCCACGACGATCCGTGCCGCGGCTTCGTCCACCCCAGGCCGAGTCCCGTTCCCATCAGGCCGCCGCCCGTCGTATGCTGGAGAGGCAGCGGTTGCCCTCTCCACCGACCGTTCCCTGGCGAGTGGACCTTTTGGGAGACTGTTGGGACTTCTGGAAGCAGCCCCTTGAAGGGGGGGTACTGTCATGATCTGGTTGGCGACCAACGGGGGGCGCTGTCGGCCCCGCCTGCACCTGCGCAGGTGCTGGTCGTCCCGATCAGATTGGTGACCAGCGGGTAGCGACGTCAGCCCTGCCGGCAGCCTCGCAGGTGCTGGTCGTTATAATCAATGACACTTAAAAGGACACCTGGCACGATCATCCGGTGCCGATTCATTGTTTGTTTGCTGCTTGGTTGCAGCATGCATCATGTACGTGTTTGTTTAACCTTGGAGGGCTTTTACTTTTTGTCTTCTTTTGCTCCTTTGTATTTTTTCCATTCAGATCATTTTGATGTTTTACATTTTGTTCCTGCTGACTTTATTTTAATACAATTTGTCAAACAACCTCCTGCTCCCTCCTGCCTGCTTTTTGGGATCCGAACCCGCCATCACCACCTCGCAAAACCGTGACAATTTGAGTTACTTTCGAGTTGAGTGAGGGCTAGCGCTTGTGGCTGCCGCTGCTCACCCACAGAGGGGCTGATCTGTGACTGGGAAGTGACCTTGAGAGTTTTGAAAGGCGCTTCTAAATGAAATGCGCTTATGAATGAAATGTATTATTATTATTAGTAGTATGTATTTGCTATCTATTTGCTATCTATCTAGCTAGCTGGCTATCTAGCTCACTTTCTATTAGTTGTCTAGCTAGCTAGATAAATGGCTAGCTAGCTATAACCTGTCTATTAGCTCGCTAGCTAGCTTTCTATCTATTTGAGTTACTTCTGGGTTGAGGGAACGCTGGCGCGTGTGGCTGCCGCTGCTCACCCACAGAAAAACTGATTCTGGACTGTAAAGTGACCTTGATAGTTTTGTAAGGCGCTTAGAAATGCCATGTTTTATTATTATTATTATTATTATTATTATTATTATTATTATTATTATACAAGATTGTCACGATTTTCAAGGTGGTGGGTGGTGGTGGACCTCAAAATTCCAGGCAGGAGGGAGGATCAGGTTGTATTTGACAAATTATATTAAAGTCAACAGGTACAAAATCTCAAACAATAAAGTCATCAGAACAAAAAGGTCCAAAGTAGCAAACAAAACCATGACTAAAACAAAACAAACCTGACATGGGTGAAACAAGCAATGACCCGACACTGAATGGTCATGCCTGGGGTCCTTTTAACTGCCACTGATTAAAACAACAACACCTGTGCAGCTGCTGGCGGGGCCGTACAGTGCCACCCGTTGGTCGCTAAAACAAATGTGACAAAGAGGAGCAGTTTTGAAAATGGATGGATGTTTTTCCTGCATAGAATTCCAAATCCCCCTCCCCTTAAAAAGCATTTGGCATAACCACATTCTTATATAGGGCATAACAAAACACAAAACACAGTGAAAGCACAACTCAGACATGTCTTGCATATCGCGCTGATTGGTCTTATTAAAATTTTAAACTACAGTTGACCCTTTTATTTTTGCAGTTTGTCAGTTGTTTCAACTTGCAAGTTTCATTGAATTCGGCATGTTTTTGAAATGTGACAGGAAAATGGAGAAAAACATTTGTAATTTTGGAGCACTGGATGTATACCACTTATGGTACATAAAGGAGCTGGAAAATATTTCACAACAATGAAGGTACATAAATAGATGACAAAACAGACATGTACGCCTTTATGCCCTCCCCCCACCTCAACCCACCCCTGCAGGCATCTCTTACACCTGGCTCTAATCCAATTGGCAGTACGGCCGCTGAGATCACTGGTAAGTGTCACGCTTGTGATGTGAAAGCAACCTAAATACATTACAGGGGTCATTGAGGGTGATGACACAAAGGCCACTCTTCCATTATGTTGGGAACACAAACACACATTGGAGTAAACATTGTTCAGTGGGGAAAAAAAATGTAATTTACCCGTCCATGGTGAAAGCAAGATGAGAGGTAAGAAACATCAGCATAAACTACTGTGTGTTTGCGTGTGCATCTCTCTCTCTCTCTCTCTCTCTCTCTCTCTCTCTCTCTCTCTCTCTCTCTCTCTCTCTCTCTCTCTCTCTCTCTCTCTCTCTCTCTCTCTCTCTCTCTCTCTCTCTCTCTCTCTATCTCTCAATCTATTCTCTCATTCATGTACAATGTGGCTGAGTAATTTAGGTTCTCCAATAATTTTATATCATTTGGAGTTAATTTGCTACTTTGAGTATAATTGACAATTATAATATAGTTACAGTGAGACCTCAACTTACAAACACCTTATCTTACAAACTTTTCGTCTTACAAACGTCAAATTTATGAAAATTAAACCTCATAATAAGCACTATTTTCATAATATACACCCACCACGGCTGGCGGAGTGATCTTCGGCGGAAGGACACGACCGAACAGCACCAGAGGTTAAGTTACCAACAGTCCTTATGGAAGGTGACTCTCCTTCCATAAGCCATCAACGACCATCAAAAAGCGATTCTTGTAAAACAACAAAATCCTTCATTAAACCGGTCTGGTGGTGTGAGGTTCAATTTGGATCGTTCATACAACAGCCTGCTTAGGCAAAACAGGTTAGGCAACTTTCGCAATGCTGATGAGGGTCGTTATGCTGATGAGGTGATACCGGGGGGAGTGGGGGTAATAGGCCAGTCGTTAGTCAGGAATGTAGGAACAATCAGTGGGGCCACAGGGAGGGGTCCCCTGCCCCCCCAACCTGAGAGTAGGGACCTATCATAGCTGTGTCCGGCGCCACCATGTCTGGACATTAGGGATATATAAATGGGGCCGATACGACCAGTCAGACTTTAGTTCGCTGACGAAGCCTCTTGGATAGGAGGCGAAACGTCCGAAACCTTCACTTTTGTACAGATGACGGCTGAAGAAACCTTCTCATCGATGGACCACTCCTGTACGACTGAGAGCTTACACAGACGGACCATCAAAAAGGTAAATAAAACTTTATTTTACAGCACAGTTTATTTATTTAATTACAGTCCTCATTTAATGCGCCTCTCTTTCCAAACAGCAATTCCCTTTGACCTTCGTCCTCCAACGCCATTCCATCAAGCCATAAATGACCATCACAAATGTAAAAAAGTGACTTTATGATAGAATGCAGTGTATTTCTTTCATTACAATACAATAGCACATTTATTATACATAGAATAAGGTATGTTGTGTGTAGTTTTTTAGGCTTATTTAGTTGAAAAGTATATTTTATGGAAACCCGGGAATGGATTATTCCCATTTTAATGGTTTCCTATGGGAATTTTTTTTTAAGATACACACTTTTCGCCTTACACACTCTGTCTGGGAACCAATTAAGTTCGTAAGTTGAGGTCTCACTGTCTAGTAGTATATGTTCGTATTTTACTCTCTTTCAATTTTTAATTTTATTTAAGACTAAATTGCCATCGCGTTCCCATTTTTGTTTTATATGCAGTGAATTTTGATTTATTATTAGTTGTAACCCCTTCTAAATTTTTGAAACGAGTTTCTGGTTAGAGCCGTTACTGTAAGCCTCCATAAATACTTTTAACAGAGTATTTTCCATTCCTGATTGTGTCATTCCCTTCTGTATGTGTTTAATGTAGTATGAGCTGAAGGTATCTGTAAAAATCATCTTTGTCCCAGCCACAATTTTTTTTTTAACAGTATATGTTACACTTTTACTCAACAGTTTAGCTCCTCTTGCTTCTTGCTTCTTATTAACGTAGCCTGGGTTAAAAAAAATCGACATTTTGTCCATTGAGCTAGATTATTACCTTCTAAGGGGGCACAAAATAGTTATCTATTAGCTAGCAGGCTAACTTGATCTATTTGAGTTATTCCCGATTGAACGGGGTCACTGTTGCTGGCAACCTAGTTAGCTATCTATTTCCTATCTATTAGCTGTCTCACCAGCTAGCTATCTATCTATTAGTTATCTATTAACTAGCTAGGTAACTTGATCTATTTGAGTTATTCCCGGTTGAATGAACGCTGGAGCATGTGGCTGCCGCTGCTCACCCACAGCAAAACTGATCCTGTGACTGTAAAGTGACCTTGAGTGTTTTGAAAGGCGCTTGTAAATGAAATGTACGTACAGTAAAGTCTCGTTATATCGATATCGGATATATCGATAGTCCCGGTTATATCGATACTATTTCTATGCACGCACGGAGAAAATTACATGCAAACAGGGTCGGATATATCGATAGTCCCGGTTATATCGATATTTTTTCGGACTCCCTTGAATATCGATATAACGAGACTTTACTGTATTATTATTATTATTATTAAAATGAGAGGGATTCCTACTCCATAACAAAAGAACTCTTTTGAACATATGCCCCACCTAATTAGAGAAAGAGCAGTAGCATCAAAAATGCTTCAGCGTTGAACGACATTACATATACATTTTTCCCCCCAAATAGCCAAGATTTTTTTCTTATCACTGAAATTCCATAATCTACAGTAAATTCACACAGGCAAAGATACATGAAAGAAAAAAAACATCTTGCAATTCAGTGTGAATAGCGACCGAGCTTCCTTCTCATGTGTCAAGGCGAGCGCTTCCACACCAATTGATGGCTTTTGGGTCGACTGGGGGATCAGAGAAAGGGGGTGGGACTGTTTTCGGGGGGAACTGGCTCTTCCATTGACAGCTGAAATTCCAAGCGAGCCTCAGACGGCGTCACTGGTGTGGAAGTTCCACGTGAGTCTCAAAAGAGAACATCTATGACTGTCTCAGTTTAGTTGCTTTTATCAAACTAGCAAGGTAGCCTGGCCATTATAACTGTACTTGTACTGTACTGTAGTTGGTTGTACTTTCTACTCAAAACACATTTTCACTTTGTTATATTAACTCATTCACTACCAGACAATGTGCAAAAATGTGTCCACTCCAGTGCCAGGGTTTATGTCATTTTAACTTAAATTGTAGAACCCACAGAATATTGAGTTTTATGGCTACAAAAACACTCAATTCAGTGTAAGAAACCTTAGATTCTTATTTCACCAGAAAAAAAAAGTTAATTCCTAAGTTATATGGGTCTGGAGTTATCTGTGCTTGAAATGGGGGCTGCTTTACAAAATTCAATACAATACATACATATTGATTTATAGGGTGCTTTAACAACATGTGAAGCTGTAACAAAGCACTAACATGGACAAAAGGCAAATGCCGCCCCCTCGTAGAAGTGAAAAAACATTTCCAGAGGTCTGACCAAAGCTTCATCAGCAGCTCCCGCAAGAAAAAAATAAAACCCGAAAAAATCCGGGAATGGCTCTCCACGTCACACTTTTCCATTCCCGAATAAATTCGGGAATGGCAGCGAATGAGTTAAAGGTGAAATTGAGTTTCCTCCTAGCACAATTCATTATAAAAGCAAGATAGCCACTTGCTAGCATCTGCAACAATTAACAATATTATTCACATATAATTTTCCTTCAAAGTGTGAACTTGTTTTTTTTTTTTTTTTTTGCTTGGCGAGGTGAGAATGGAGCAGTCGGCGCAATTGACATCCAACTGGGTGATTGAGCTTTGGTGTGGCGAGTCTGGCGACTATGGCCACTTTTACACTAGCATTAGCATTGAAAATTGGAATCAATATTAATTTTGGCGATGTTCGTGATTGTTCTACAAAATTAATACTTATCACATTTGAAACATAATGTATTCATTCAAAAAGTTACCGTAGCATCTATTATTTACACTATCGACTAGGACGAGAGTACTTCTACTACTATATGCAGCATATAGTAGTTAGCTAGCATAATGATAGCTCATTTCTACTATTTTTTTACTGTATCAAATTAATTCTATTGTCCTGACTGATTACTTTTATTGTCCTGCCTGAGTATGAGGTCTACAACTGTCCTGATTGCCCTATTAGCACTGGTATCACCTCATCAGCATAACAAAGCCTACGTGGCCTAAGAAGGCTGTTGTACGAACGATCCAAATTGAACCTCACCCCACGATGGCGGTTTGGTGAAGGATTTTGCTGTTTTATGAAAATAGCTTCTTTTACTCCCCTTTCAAACCATCCATTTTCTTTCGCATTGTCGTCAAATGAGTGGTTGCTAGCTTTTAGGTGCATATGTACTGCTGATCAAGGCCCATTCGTATTATCCATGCGACGTTGATAAAGTCTTTTTTTGAGAATTTGTTTAGTCTCCCCAATGTATTGCAACTTGAGAGCAGGGACCAATTATAGCAGAGTCCGGCACTGCCACGTCTGGACAGTAGGGATATATACAGGGCCGAAACTACCAGCAAAATACTTTAGTTCGCTGACGAAGCATCTTGGATAAGAAGCGAAACGTCCTGTCGCGGATGTCACACTGCTCCAGAATGTTGCGACAGGTCGAATCCTCTGGACACAACACGTCCGACACCTTCAAAGAAGTACAGATGACGGCTGAAGGAACCTTTTCATCGATGGACCACTCCTGTACGACTGAGAGCCTACACAGATGTAGCAAATTAAACTCAATGAAATTGTTATAGCGGCGAAATTAACGTCATTTACCTATATCTACTTCGCTGTCGTTAATCTGTTATTTTTTAGGGGATAATAAATAACTATCTTGTAAACGAACTGGAAGCATAGACGTAAGGATGCAACGACAGGATTTTTTTTTGCGTGAGTGTGTGCGCAGCGCTTTAAGAGGCGGATGTATTTCGCCGAGGTTGGCCTCCGCCGAGAATTGGCAGCTCGTTTTAGGAAGGAGGTCGGACTTCTTTTGGGCGGATGGGGGCGCCTCACTGCCATGTGAGGCTCACCGATCACCGTGGACGTGGTCGATTAGATGTGGACTCGTACTTGTGCGTGGGTTTTCCCGAAAGGAATAGAAGAAGCAGAAGCAAGTCTGTCCTGCATGGAAACAAGCGAGTGGAAGTTAAAGGGGGAGTCATGCTTTAACCCAGCGAAGGAGACTTGAAGCGCATTGTGTGTGTGTGTAAATGAGCAAGTTGTGTTGTCGTGGAAAGAAAGTCCATCTAGCCCTTGCAGGATTCCAGCTTGACGCTTCGTGCAAAGTAAGCACTTTGTTGTTGTTTTATTAGCGCTTAAGTGTGTGTTTTTCACGCCGTTCGTCACTTTTCGTAGTTTTTCGCTATGTTGGTTCATATTGTCGAACCTAAAGAACGGCGGCTGTAACTGTCATTCACGCACATAATCCCCATTTAGAATTTGAGTTTTGCACGATAACCGTACAAAATGTATTCAACTATTTGTGTAACTGTGTGGCAACAAATCGAATATTAGTCGAAAACGTGGTTGAATTTATTAGAAATAATGAGTCAATACTGGATGGGATTTCATGCTGTTTTGGTTGCGATGCACAGCAACATGTGTTTCTCTTTTATTTTGTCATCTGGCCTCAACAAATCCTACTCCTATTTGTGGACTTTGGGTTGTCCCAAGTGAGGATTGGGGGGCCAAAATGGGTCACTGGTCAGTTTTGATTGGGTCCACGAATGTGCATTATGAAGCAGCTGGATTCATGAACTTTCTATAGTGATGTGATGGTGTTATGATAACACGATATGAGACATGGCATGAAGATGATTGCAATGTGGTATATCCAAAGATTCAATACATTTTAAACGTGTCTCTCTTTATCTCTACATCATTACACTTTTGTAACTGTGACAAAACTTTAATTTGTCTTTAAAGACGGGCTATATGCTAACTCACGCTCTCACTCACCCCATTCCAACTTAAATTTCGCATTTCAGGTAAAGCACAGAATGCATTATACATTATGAAGTTACCTGGGTATATTGATTACAACAAAAATAAATACAATAACAATTGATTTTGTGAATCAATTTATGGAGGAAATACTGTAGCGTTATAAACTGCTTGTTTTAGGATGGAAGGCAGCGTATGTTTCCCTTTCATTGTTGAAGCTGACTTAAGATATTGGACTCCAGAGTTGTTCAAACCAAAGGTCAGGGGTCTCTGGAGGTAAATCATTAAACATGCACGTGGTTGATATGTTCTCAGTGAATGTATGTATCTTAGCTTCCTAACTAACTATTCAAGTACGGTGGACTATATGTTGATATTATGACAGCACATGTTGCATATTTGGGTCTAGTAAAATTAAGATGGGACCCAAAATTGGTCATTGACATTTTTTATTTTATCAAGGCACACAGTTATTTCATGCTGGGAATGAAAGTAAGGTATTCTATTTTTTTATAGTTAATGTTCATGTTATGTCTATGCCATACCCCTTTTTCTAAATTTGCTTTCTGGGGTGCCGTTTTGGTGGGGCCGTTATGATTCTCAATATTTTTCAGATTCATTAAAATGTCGAGTATGTCAGAAAACATGGAAACATATTTTAACTTAGCCAATTGTCTCATTGAACTCACTGAAAATAAAACAATGTTAAGCACAGATAAGCTAAAGTTAGCTTATCTATGAGTTTCAACTTCAAGCTAACTTTTTGTGTTGCCTTATAGCAAACCTTTTCTAATATCATACCCATATTATCTTCCTCTATTGTCCATAAATGTTTGTTTACATTTTTTCATTTGTATTTTCCCATTCTTTATAATAGGTTCAATGAAGCTGTCCACAAACTTAATTATGATTCCTTTCGCTAACGAGCTAGCTGGCTGCCAAGCTAATATTATTGTTGAGTATTATTGCTCTTTGTTGTTCCTTATAATGATTAATAGTGTCATTGTGCTGGCTGCTGGTCTTGAAATAAGGTGTGGATTGCAAGGGATGTCTAATAATAGTATTAATATTCATACTTTAGTTTCTTTTCAAGTGTATGCTTGGTTGAATTGTCTTTTGGCACTTTTCTGAAGATTTTATCGGATTACAGCTTTTTTCCCCAACTGTTTTTGTAACAATGGGGGTTTGTAGTTTTTTTCCCTCCAAAATGTCTTTGCTACCATTGTGGCATGTAGTGGTTTGTACATTTGCCGAAGAGTTCTGAGGTTGGATGTTTTAATCTCTGCCTTCCTGTGTTGAATTTGCATGTTCTCAAGAGAAAAAGCAATGTCTTTTTTTAGGGTGGTCACACAGATTATTAGCTAAGCAAACTGATATTTGGAGCCAACATTAATTTGCAATAAGTGGTAAAATATTGCAGTGAGAATTTTGAAAGCAACTTCAAAACTTAAATGATTTCTTTTTTTAATCTTTGACAATAACCCTCTATGTTTTAAAATTCAAACAAAACACCAGATAGCTCCCAACCACGGTTGGAAGTCGATAGCCTGGCACAGTTGCCGTTCCTCCTGAACGCTTTTTAACAAACCAGGCTCAATGGATAGATAGGATGGATGGATGGATGGCTAGATAGATAGATAGATAGATAGATAGATAGATAGATAGATAGATAGATTTTTTTTTTTTTTTTACGGCATACTAAAAAAAATCTACGCTGTGTTGGATTCAGCTTTAAAGGACAACCGACGTCTCCGGACAAGTTGTGTCCATAATTTGTAAAATCGCTTCAAATGACTTCTACTGAGCTATTTTACAAAGATTCCACCGCATATAGCTATATTTTACGTTTTAAGACTCGTGCTGAATATTCTGGAAGTCTTGTTATTAAGTTGGTGACGAGTCCTCACATTACGTCACTGAAGGAACGCCCCTGACCGAAAAAACGACACATTGTAGCAGTCCTTCCATCACGTCAATGCATTTTGCTGTACTTTGTTTGGTCTGAAAACTTCGTGTAACACCAAAAAGAGGCACAAGATGGCGACAAAGCTCCGTGTCAGGATTAATCAGCCCCTTTCCACAGGCTGATTAATTACACGCCATCTTCTGCCTCTTTTTGATGCTACATTTCCCGCCCCCAGATACCTCAAAATGGCACGGAATAAATTCTTTAATCGATTGCAAACATGTATGCTTTCCTCTTCAGAACTATTTGAATCATATTCATAACTGGATGAGTAACAGAAAGCATATTTTCCGAATCTGAAGCCATTGTTTTGATTTTCCAGCAAGGCAAGACGTCTTGGGGTGACAGCACGAACAAGGGGGCGGGACCTTCTGAAACTGGCCACTTCCGGTTTCATTTTTTTTTTTTTTCAGTTTCAGCACACTTTAAGTCATTTTTATTGGTGTTTTGCATTTGACTAAAAATATCATTCTGCGTGATTTGGGTATTTTAGATGCTATAAAACGTTTTTCTGATGTCAGTTAGGAAACAAAAAGTGATTTCGGTTGTCCTTTAATGTGCATCACTCACATCAAATTAAACTGCTCAATTGAAATTCCGACATCGATCATACATGACATTTTAAATCTCCATAATTAAGGATAACTCTCTCTGAAATTGCAGATTCCGTCTGCCTGTTAATTGTAAAAAAGCCAGGCCGAAGGAGGGGAGGTGCGGGGTGGAGGCAGGAGGAATTATTATCATTTCAAATTGTATTTATCAGGTCCTGGTTTGAAATTGAACTCGTTGCAAGTCTGTGCTCGCCAAGTTGATTTTTTACTTTGGAAGAGTGCACACTTGCTCTGGTACGCACACTTGATTTTGCGCACAGACACTCACTCCAGGGTGCTCTGCAGATGTGTATGCTGCTCTCCTTCCAGCTGTGGCTGCTCTTATGCCAGCGGGCTGACTCTGAGTTTTCCACTCTTTCTTTTCAAACGGGAAGAAACATCGAACCTTTCCGGGATCCGAATTATTTGAGCAGGTTAAAAAACCTCTTCCTGTGTTCACATCCGTATAAAACACATGTACGTGCTATCTGCGCAGAATGCGTGTCTGAAGGCGAAGGGGGGTTGAGGGACTTGGAACAAGGCAAAGCTGCTTGTTGCTTCCCTTCCAGACTCCTCCTACAACTCCTGAAGCTTCCCTGCTGCAACATGCAGGCTCACGTTCACAGTTTGTGGCGTCTGTATGCGATTTTGGTGGCTCACATATCCACGCAGACATCCCAATCAGTCATTTAAGCAAGCGGAGGTTTGACTATTTTTATTCTGTACCTCATGATGATCTTCACCTTAATAGATCGACATCGAATTGGATTGGATTAGCCTTTATGAGTCTCGACGTGCAGAAATTGACATTTCACAGAAGCAAAGGGATGAAAGTAAGAGGAAAGGAAAGGAAGAAATAGAAAAACAAAATACGTAGCTGCTGTAAAGGCAGCCTCTCTCATGGCGCCATCTTGAAGTCAAAACAACCAATATAACAAAATAACAAATAATGTGACACAGCACAAAAGCCAATGACAGTCATTCAATATTAAGCATTTTATGCACCCTCTTTGTTGCATGAAGCAGTTTTAGATAAAAGAGGAGAGGATCAAAGCGTCTTTTTCACCAGTAGATCAGGGACGCCATGGTGAAATGTGCACATCTGCTACATGCTAAATGTTGAAAAAAAAAACACAAAGCTGTAGCATCCATTGACGAAAAGAGATTGTCTCACATCTCCCGTCCCACGTAAATCCGCTTCAATTCCAAGCCGCGACCATTCTACAAGCGCATTGGCGCTCTGCCCTGACGCTGTATTCTGCGTTTACATTTGTTTTTGTTTCTGCAACGGTTTGAGGAAAAGCCTCTTCTGTCAAGTCCACAAAGGCACGATTGGAGTAATTTTGCGACGGAACATTCAACCACAGCCCGATCGAACAACTTTTATGGGCTACTGATTCAAATTTTCAAATAAGAATGGTTGAATTAACTCCAGCCCTTGACCAATGACGCTAAATGTAATGCAAGTCCAATTAACATGTAGTATGTTAACTCATTCACTGCCATTCACGCTTTCTCGGCAAGCAAGAAAAAACAAAACCTGAACAAATTCTGGAATCGCGCTCCATGTCATATTTTCAATTCCTGAATAAATTCGGGAATGGCAGTGAATGAGTTAAAAAAAAAAACATTTCATTATCAACTACAGGCCTGGCGGCATTCAGGCCTGTGCAAAGAGGGAGTGTTTTGACGTCTTTGCTTTTGTTGTTGTTGTTGTTGTTGTTGTTCAGGTCATGCATGTCAAGTCGGGTTTATTTCTGTTGATCTTAATCAGAGGAGTCTCATACATGTTTTCAGGCCCGCTGTTGTTAAATACTTGGAGAAAACCCATTTGGAAGAAAATAGCAAGAACCTCAAGAAGGATCACAGAGAATCCCCCTTCCAGGATGACGCTGTGGATTGTTAGTTTGAAATTTCATTGAAAATTCATTTAATGAAATGTACTACAGGTTAATACCACCTAGCCCCCTCTTTGAGAGGGATTAGAGTAGAGATGAGAATGGGCACGAAAACAGGCCAAACCCTACATGTCAGGGGTTAACGGAGGGCAAAAGACATATTTCGACAAGGCTTGATATATTTATTTCATGCAGAGCACTTTTTCTAAGGTAGGCTAACAGTTAGCTTATCTGATACAGTAAATATGCATAGCAGTTGCAACTTCTTGTCCTTGTGGTGACTGACTTGTGTGATGGCTTACTTATATACAGTGAGACCTCAATTTACGAACTTAATTGTTTCCCAGACAGAGTGTGTAAGGCGAAAAGTGTGTATCTCGAAAAAAAATTCCCATAGGAAACCATTAAAATGGGAATAATCCGTTCCCGGGTTTCCATAAAATATACTTTTCAACTAAATAAGCCTAAAAAACTACACACAACATACCTTATTCTATGTATAATACATGTGCTATTGTATTGTAATGAAAGAAATACACTGCATTGTATCATAAAGTCACTTTATTTACATTTGTGATGGTCATTGATGGCTTGATGGAATGGCATTGGAAGTCGAAGGTCAAAGGGAATTGCTGTTTGGAAAGAGAGGCACATTACATGAGGACTGTAATTAAATAAATAAACTGTGCTGTAAAATAAAGTTTTATTTACCTTTTTGATGGTCGTTGATGGTTTATGGAAGGAGAGTCACCTTCCATAAGGACTGTTGGTAACTTAACCTCTGGTGCTGTTCGGTCGTGTGCTTCCGCCGAAGATCACTCCGCCAGCCGTGGTGGGTGTGTATTATGAAAATAGTGCTTATTGTAAGGTTTAATTTTCAGAAATTTGACGTTTGTAAGACGAAAAGTTTGTAAGATAAGGTGTTTGTAAGTTGAGGTCTCATTGTATTAGTACAGACATTCCCCTACTTACAAACATTCAAGTTACGAACAACGAGCATTTTTGTGGGTATGTCGAAAGATGTTCAGACAGAGCTTCTATAAATTAGATTTTATATTGTGCGGCTTTTTCAGAGTAGCGCTTCTTTCCGCGACTAATACCGACGTAAGGCGCTGTGAGACCTCATTCAGCATCCACCTCGCATCCGGCTTCCTCTGCCCAGTTCGTGGCAGTGCCCGAGTGTGTAAACGTACCTTCAGCGTGCTAAGAACTTTGACATTTTTATTGCTAAATATCATTCAACTATCTCTCTTTCTCTCTCTGTCTCTCTCTCTCTCCCTCTCTCTCTCTGTCTGACATATGTAATATTCTCTCCAGTTGTACAGTACATCTACATATCTTTATCCAGCGTATATTTTATTACATGTTTATTTTTCAGTACAAATTAATACAGGTATTTATACAAGCCTTAAATACTTATATAGGCCTTAAACAAACATTCTATACAAAATATAGCACTGAAGCAACTTACGAACCAATTCACCTTATGAACAACCGTTCGGAATGTATCTCGTTCGTAAGTTGGGGAGTGTCTATTTATAAGAGCACTTTTAGGTGATTCTAATTGGCTGACATTCGATTATAATCTTGGAGTCTATGGTTCGGTGTGTTTGAAAGTGCACCATAAATACAGTTGAGTTGAGTCGACTTGAGTTATCACCTCTGATCTTTGGCCCTGACTGTTTTTGAGTAAATTAGGAAAATCACGCTACAATAAAATTACTCTGGATACTCTTTTAAAAACCTCGAACAATCCGCATTTGCTGACTTTGAATCGAACGTTCAAGAATACTCAAATTGAACCCAGTTATCAGTAAATATTTACTCAGTGTTAATGTTCCTCCCTCGTTTTTGCCTGTGGCAAAATGCAATTGATTTTTCTTGAAAATGGAGAGGTGCTTTCTCATTCGTCTTTGGTCACAGTGTGTTTATTGGGAAATCGTAATTCACAGCGCCGAGAGATGTCGCGCAGCTTTCATCTGATAAGAACCTGGCCCAGTTTTGTCGTGTGCATGCACGTTACTCATTAGTCGTATAATTATGTTAACGAATGGTGACGTCCAGTGGAAAGCTTTGACTGTAATTATTTGTACATTGCTGTGGTTTTTCTCTTCTATCTGATGCTTATTTTAATTTACTTTCAAGATTATCTTTTTTTCTAACAAGTACATCAAATTATATGCCAAGATGTTTAAATTAATCTACCGGTCTGCAGACTTTACTGGCACATGATTAAACTACTTCACACATTAGCGCCGCCTTCTCAGACAGTGTTCAGTTGGCGGCTTAACCGTTTATCACCTCGCAGTGTGCATCCACATCAAAATAAGACTGCAGAGTCATGAATGCAGACTAAATGATCACATGGTCTGCCATCACTTTCCTCTGTTTGTGATTCAAAATGGGATAAAAAAATGTTATACGCATCGTTGTCACCAAAGGCACTGAAGGAGAATTTTGGGATATACACGATAGGTCTAAAAATAACATCTTTGTTTTTTTTTTTTAATCAATCTAGCGATTCTAAGCGACCATGTTAATTTGGTGAATCAATTTTATTACGTTGAGGAAAGTGCAAATTAGCATGAAAAGAAGCAGAAAGAAGAATAAATCAGATTATTTCTGCCCGGTCGCATGCAAAGCACAGTGGATGCCAGATTGTTGTTTATTTATTTATATATTTATGTATTTATTTATTTATTTATTTATTTAAACTCATTCACTGCCAGATGATGTGCAAAAATGTATCCACTCCAGTGCCGGGGTTTTTGTCATTTTTCACTCAAATTGCAGGGCCCACAGAATATTGAGTTTTAGGACTACATAATCAATTCAGCATAAGAAACCTTAGACTCTCTTCTTTCATCAGAAAAAAGAGTTAAGTTATATGGGTCTGGATTTTTCTGAGCTTGAAATGGGGGCAGCTGTACAAAGCACAATACTTACACATTGATTTATATAGCGCTTTAACAACAACTGAAGCTGTAACAAAGCACTAACATGGACAAAAGGCAAATACTGCCGCCACTAGGAAGGGAAAAACATTGCCCGAGGTCTGACTAGCGCTTTATCGGCACCCCTCCCGCCAGAAAAACCAAAACAAATTCGGGAATGGTGCTCTGTCGCATTTTTCAATTCCCGAATGCGTTCGGGAATGGCAGCGAATGAATTAATGACACACCAATAATAATAATAATAATAATAAATACAACTAACCCTCGTTTATCGCGGGGTAATGTTCGTGACATTTTTTATTCTGCTAACGACTGCAATGCAGATGTCTTTTTCTGAGAGAAAAATCTGTTGGTAATTTTTGGAATATATATTTATTTATTTATATTTATTTTGTCCTCATCCAAAATTTGTTTCATCTGCAATTCACCGATGCCACGACCAAAAAATGACAATCTGCAACACCGGGAAATAAGCATTTTAAAACGTTACACGTGCGATTGTTTCTGCTCTTAACACGCTGCGAAAAGTGTGTCTTATGCGTGACATTGGCTTCTCCAAGCACACCAGAACGCCTACATGTGCAGTGAAGTTGTTGCTCAATATCATGCAGACATTTTATCAGTTTTGAGACTCTGGATGATCAAAATCGTGAGAACCTCTGGTGAAAATTCAAAGTTCAAAGGCAGAGTGTAGACTGCAAGTTTAAAATAGCCCATCAATCAGGCTCCACAAACAACCCGCACAAGACATCTGTACACTTGATGCAAAAAGCTATCAACCCAGCTTAACAAAACACAATTGATGAGGAACTAGATAAAATTATCACAGAGAAAAGCTCCTACAAGGGATCATTCCTCAAGATGGTAAAAGAAGAAGGTTACGTTCCTCATTAAGTGCTGAGGAAACCGGCTACTCCATTCCATCAAGCCATCAACGACCACGTAAATAAAACGACTTTATTATATAGTACAGTTTATTTCTTTAATATAATACCATAGCACATTTTTTATTATACATAAAATAAGGTATATTTTGTGTAATTTTAAGGCTTAGAACATTAGAAAGTAGAACATTATGTTTTATGAGGACCTGGGAACGGATTATTCTCATTTTAATGGTGTCCTATGCGAAATTCATTTTTGGGATACACACTTTTCGCCTTACACACTCTGTCTGGGAAACAATTAAGTTCTTAAGCCAAGCTATCACTGTATGTAGTATTCTCTCCAGTTGTACATATACATATCTTTATAGAGCATATATTTTACTAAATGTTTATTTTTCAGTACAAACCAATACAGGTTACTAGCCTTAAAAATACTTATATATGCCTTAAACATACATTCCATACAAAATATGGCACTGAAGCAACTTACGAACAAATTCACTTTATGAACGACTGTTCGGAACCTATCTTGTTCGTAAGTTGGGGAGCGTCTGTATACCATGTGAACTTCTGGGAAAAAAAATGGAACATTTGAAAGTACTTTCTATGTCCATTACAAGACAAATCAAATATGAATCCAACTTTGGGCCATTTTGCGTGTATGACTGCATGCACTTTACTGACACATGAATGATGTGACTTCTTCCCCTTATAACCTTTAATCCATCTTTTCACTCTTGCTCCATTTTACATCTCACTGGTACCCTCCCCCGTTCATGTCATCTCGTCCTGTGTAAACACAGATGATTAATTAGGCTGTGTGTGTGTGTGCGTGTGTGTGTGTGTGTGTGTGTGTGTGTGTTAGGATAAAGTTGACTGTCCTGTTTACAGAAGGAGCCCATGAGACCCATGCAATGCCTCCCTCTTCTCTGATTGGCTCTGGCAGACTTTTTTTGGGGAGGGGCGTTGGGATTTGTCGCTGGCAGAGATCTGCATGCAAAAGCACAACTCTGCCAGTTTGTGTGCAAGCAGTAGTTATAACTCTAGCGTCATATTTTTGTTTCGAGAAAACTGACTGCAGTGATTGGGGTTTTTAGATGGACCGATGAATAAAATAATTTGATCGTTATGTTTTATTGAGCTGTTGCTGCTGTGACAAAGAAATAGAGTTGGCCAATCATTTTATTGTCAATGTCTACAATTCTGTGTTCGGCTGATAACACGAACAACATTTCTTACCTGCCAACACACGCAGACATTGTAAATCGAGTCAATTTGCGGAGGATCATGTAATGTTGGATCAGGAGATAATTACAGTAAAGTCTCGTTATATCGATATTCTCGGGAGTTGGAAAAAATATCGATATAACCGGACTATCGATATATTCGATCCTGCGGCATGTAAATTTTCTCCTTGTGGTCATAGAAATAGTATCGTAATAAGCAGTACTATCGATATAACCGATATCGATATAACGAGACTTTACTGTAACTCATTCACTGCCATTCCCGAATTTATTTGTGAATTGAAAATATGACCTAGAGCGCCATTTCCAATTTTTTTCGCGTTTTGGTTTTTCTTCCTGATAAAGCGCTGGTCATACCTCTGGCAATGTTATTTTCCCTTCCACGAGTGAGCAGTGTTTCCCATGTTTCCATGTTAGCACTTTGTTCCAACTTCAGCTGTTGTTAAAGCACTATATAAACGAATATGTATGTATTCCATTGCATTTTGGAAAGCCACCGGCATTTCGAGCTCGTATAATTCCAGACCCATATAATTTAGGAATTAACTTTTTTTTTCTTCGGAAAGAAGAGATTCTCAGGTTTTTTATGCTGCATTGAATGTTTATGTCATCCTAAAACTCAATATTCTGTGGGTCCTGCAATTTGAATGAAAATGACAAAAACCCTGGTACTGGAGTGGACACATTTTTGCACATGTCTGGCAGTGAATGAATTAAAGGACAACCGACGTCACTTTTTTGTTTTTTAACCGACACCAGAACAACTTTTTATAGCATCTAAAATACCCAAAACACGCAGTATGATATTTTTAGTCAAAGGCAAAACACCAATAAAAATGATTAAAAGTGTCCAAAATCTGCAAAAAATTGAGCTGCGAATTGGGCATTTTCAGAAAGTCCCGCCCCCATTTTGTGACGTCACTCCAAGACGTCTTGCATTGCTTGTGAATCAAAACAATGGCTTCAGATTCGGAGAATATGCTTTCTTGTTCCACATCCAGTTATGAATATGATTCAAATAGTTCTGAAGAGGAAAGCATACATGCTTGCAATCGATTAAAGAATGTATTTGGGCCATTTTGAGGCAACATTGGGAGGAAATCTCTCACAAAAAAAGAGGCACAAAATGGCGACATCCTGTGGCCACCTCCGTTTCCACAGGCTGATAAATTGTTAAATGGCGCTTGGACGCCCTCTGTCGGCTTTTGGGTGCAACACGATGTCCCCAGACCAAACAACTACAGCAAAATACATTGACGTGATGGAAGGACAATGCGTCCTTTTCACGGTCAGCAGGCGGTCCTTTTCTGACGTCACGTGAGGACTCGTCACCAACTCAAAAACAAGACTTCCTGAATGTTCAGCGCAAGTCTTAAAACGTAAAATATAGCTATATGCGGTGGAATCTTATTAAAATACGCTCAGTAGAAGTCATTTGAAGTGATTTTACAAATTATGGACACAACTTGTCCGGGGACGTTGGTTGTCCTTTAAGATTTTGATACCGTTTCAATGTCTCCTCATCACACCGGGTTGCATGGCTAATTTTAGACTTATTTTATAGCGTGTGGTCGCCACTGCATCTGGCTGAGTAGCCTAACTACGCAATCGAGTTTGAATGGATTTTTAATTATAGTTTTGTTGAAAAATGTGTCATCATCAAAAAAACAAAAATAACCACCCAATTTTATCGGAATCGTAAATTAAGTTCACTTTTACAGTGGGATAACTACATAGTATGTAGTCCAAAGTGATTTTTTTAAATATACCAATGCGCTAACAATGATACAGCATCAACCATTTGTCATGATCTGGTTGGCGACAACGCAGCCTCGCAGGTGCTGGTTGTTATAATCAATGACACTTAAAAGGACACCTGGCACGATCATCCGGTGCCGATTCATTGTTTGTTTGCTGCTTGGTTGCAGCATGCATCGTGTACTTTTGGTCTTCTTTTGCTACTTTGTATTCTTATCATTTTGATGTTTTACATTTTGTTACTGCTGACCTTTATTTTAATACAATTTGTCAAACAACCTCCTGCTCCTGCCTGCTTTTTGGGATCCGAACACCATTGGTCGAAAATAACTCCACGATCCCTCACCTTCAACTGTCAAACAGTAAAAAACATTTTTTGAAGCATTTACCTTTTGGACTAATTTAAAATCTATTTGCCTGCTCTCAAGGTACTATATAGCGCTAAGCTAACCCAAGTATTTTCGTCGCCTGTTACCAAACATTCTTTGTATTTTTCTTTGAGATCCCAGCAGGCAAAGCTATCAATAAACTTATTTTCCCAACTTCTGTGACTGTTTAAGACTCTATGATTGGCTAGTCACTTGCAAAATATTGTTTGCGAAAACTGCTCTTATCACAAGCCGCTAGTGACAAGAGCATACTGGCCAGAGCTAGCACACTGTAGAGGTAGCGAGCTGTATAAGCAAATATATTGTGTTGATTTAATAGCAGGCATAATGGCAAAGGAGAAGAAATGGATTTTGTTGGAGATTTACTGTTAAAGCCATTTTCTTTTCAAGGAAAATATGGATATCTTTAAGAAAGGTCAGTCAGTTATTTCCTGGCTAATGGTACCCTGTCGTAGACTTGTAGTAAATCACAACATACTTTTTTTCAGTCTGGATTGATTCAGACGTAGCACTACTGAAGGCCCCGCAATGAAATCCACCGCCCGCCACTGCTTAATAGCATTATTTTATAATGTATAATTTCTCGATAACTATGCTATACCGATCAATATATCTGCCAATATCAGCAGCTTGCCTGAAATGTACAGATTTTGTTTTCTTTCTCTAAAGAATTGTCCCTATATTTTATATCATATTAGGTCCCCACCCACTGCATTTATTTATGACCGTATTGAAAGTGACCCCCTTGCTAATTTTAGGCACAGCACGATACTATATCACCTAAATACCGCCCAACCCTAGTATTATGTTTCTCTTCATCTGGCACTTCGCATGGTTCTTAAACATCCATCCATCCATTCATTTTCTGATCGGCTTTATTCTCACAGCGGTTAGGGTGGGGGGGGGGGGTTGCTGGAGCATATCCCAGCTATCTTCAGGCAATAGGTGGTAGACACCCTGAACCGGTTACATACATTATAGTGTTAACATACCTTATAGTTGTCACGTTTTGCGAGGTGGTGATGGCGGGTTCGGATCCCAAAAAGCAGGCAGGAGGGAGCAGGAGGTTGTTTGACAAATTGTATTAAAATAAAGTCAGCAGGAACAAAATGTAAAACATCAAAATGATCTGAATGGAAAAAATACAAAGTAGCAAAAGAAGACCAAAAGTTAAAGCCCGCCAAGGTTAAACAAACACGTACACGATGCATGCTGCAACCAAGCAGCAAACAAACAATGAATCGGCCCCGGATGATCGTGCCCGGTGTCCTTTTAAGTGTCATTGATTATAACGACCAGCACCTGCGAGGCTGCCGGCAGGGCTGACGTCGCTACCCGCTGGTCGCCAATCTGATCGGGACGACCAGCACCTGTGCAGGTGCAGGAGGGGCCGACAGCGCCCCCCGTTGGTCGCCAACCAGATCATGACAATAGTGACCTGGTGTTGTCATTTTTTACTACACGATAAGGATTGGGGTTAATGAGTCTGTCTAGGGCACTGGTGTCAAAGTCAAGGCCCGCGGGCCAAATCCGGCCCGCCACATCATATTTTTCGGCCCGCGAAAGCAAGTCAAACTTGTTAAATTCCATGATGATTGCTAAAATCTGAGCTAACATTTCATATTTTTGGATGTCAACCACAATAAAAGTCATTATTCTTGACTTCAGATTTGAAAACGAGTTATTCATTAATTTGCTGTGTGCTCTATATGTAATATTTGAAGGGATTTAAACATTCTAATGGGTTCCCCAAATTCATAACGGCCCTCGAGAGGAAACCATAACTACAATGTGGCCCGCGGCAAAAAATGACTTTGACACCCCTGGTCTAGGGTGACAATATGTTGTCATTGGGGCGAAATAAGCCATTAAAAATGGCTTATGATTACTTAGCCACCACCGTACGTAGTGCCCCTGAAGACTAAATTTAGGATCGTGCAGAGGTGAGCGGCAGCTGTGTGGATCCACGTGAGAGTACATCCCGTCTCTCTCTCACACACGCATACACACACACACAACTTTGACGAAACTATTTCAATGGCCACCCATATAAACATGACTTAGTTTTCTGATGGCATCAGATCATTTGTCTTGGACTCATGGGCATTCGATAGTCGATGTTTCTGGACATCGGCTAATAAAATCTTCTGTCCGATCTTTGAAAAAGTGAATGTTATTCTAGCTTTTTTTCTGTCCATATATGCATCATTTGACATCTTTTTTTTTGTCATCCGCTGAGTAAAAGTGACAGTGAGATTGATGAAACCTTAATGAGCCCAAGGATTAAAAAGAGCTGCAGACTAATTTGGAAAATAATTGTTCTTAAACGGAGCTTCACTGTCAGGACAGATGAGTTAATGGCTGGATAGCTTTCTGGCTGGAATTCTTGTATTGTATGACTCTGGAATCTTTCCACACTGCCTCCCTCACACAGACACACACATTCGATGATTTATTGCTTTGTTTCTTTCATGGTTGACTGACAGATTTCTTGCTTTAAATGATTTATCAATGTCAAATGAATTGCATTTTTATGTTTTGTTTCTGGGCACCGTATTCGTTTTCACGGTCTGCATACAAACTGCTGTGCTGAGCCAGTGTAAATTTTGTATTTTGCTCATGCTTTAGAGAAAGAATTTTTTTGGGGGGTGCCTCCATGTTTGGAAAATGTGTCTCTGTTCATCACATTGTAACAGGATGTATATGGCGCTATATTTTTACCCGCAAACAGTGACTGTCTGTGGTGAGAATGAAAAGGGTGCTCTGAGAGAATTAATTGGTGATTGGTGTTTAAGAAAGTGCGCCTCTTGGATGCCCTTTTTTTTACCTCCACAGAAACAAGTCGCGGGGACAAGGCTGTAAATAGCCATGGGTGTGGGCAGAGTTTGGCCTATATTTGGATTTGACTGATTGAACTCGGACTCTGTAAGCAGACGTTTATTTACTTGGACCAGGCACTGCCTGTCTATATTGATGACTGATGCTATACAATTACGTTTAACAGTGTTATGTTTCACGTATTGAGGTTCAAAATGACCAGTCATTGCCCAGACAATGGCCATAACAAGGACTAAATGTTTACATGGAATATAAGAAGTGTTAGTCTTTAACTCATTCACTGCCAGATGTGCAAAAACGTGTCCACTCCAGTGCCAGGGTTTTTGTCATTGTCACTCGAATTCCAGGACTCACAGAATATTGCGTTTTAGGACTACACAAACATTAAATGCAGCAATGAAAAGGTTTCTTCAGCAGTTATCTGTACTTCTTTGAAGGTGTCGGATGTTTTGCTTCTCATCCAAGAGGCTTCGTCAGTGAACTAAAATGTTGCTGGTTTTAGTTTGCTGATGAAGCCTCTTGGATGAGAAGCGAAATGTCCGACACCTTCAAAGAAGTACAGATAACTGCTGAAGAAACCTTTTCATCGATGGACCACTCCTGTACGACTGAGAGCTTACACAGACATATTCAATGCAACTTGAAGAAAGAAAGAAACTTTAGACTCTCTTCTTTGATCAGAAAATAGAGTTAATTCCTAAATTATTTGGTTTCTGGAGTTATATGAGCCTGAAATTTGGGCAACTATCCAAAATACAATGCAATACATACAAATTGGTTTATATAGCACTTTAACAACAGCCGAAGCTGTAACAGAACGCGAACATGGAAAAAAGGGAAATGCTGCCCCTTGTGTAAAGGAAAAACACATTGCCATAGGCCATGGCCAGCGCTTTATCGGCACCCAAACAAGAAAAAACAAAACCCGAACAAATTTGGGAATGGCGCTCTACGTCATATTTTCAATTCCCGAATAAATTCCAAAACTCCATATACCATAGGACATATTGACAACATCAGGCAATGAAGTTAAGCTGTTATGTTTATGCGGCAATTAAACTTGAATAAATACATACTCTTGACTTGAATGAAGAACCATAATTTGCAGACGACAACATGCACCTGATTAAAATCCGCAAATGACAATGCTATAAGACTAAATGTATACATATACTGGTGACTTCATCTTAATAACTGCTATGGGGGATTTGTATTCTGTCCTAAAGACTACAGAGCACAGCAAGTTACACTTCAGTGTTCCAAAAACTCCATCTCACTTGTTATCAATGAATACGGGCTTCATCAGAAAGCAACACCCACAAGTCCGTGGCAACGCAGCTTTGAGAAAGCCATTTGGTTTGTTTTTGGGGAGACACAGGGGATGTTGCCCCATAGCCAGAAATGGCCTGTCATCAGTTTGGTAGGAGTTGATTGCCAAACCACAGAGAGAAGGGGATCACATTAAAGAGATGGATGGATTTATGGCAATTAGTCTCTCTCTCTTTTTCTCTCTCTTTCTCTCTTTTTTTCTCTCTTTTCTCTCTCTATCTCTGTCTGTCTCTCTGTCTCTCTCTCTCTCTCTCTCTCTCTCTCTCTCTCTCTCTCTCTCTCTCTCTCTCTCTCTCTCTCTCTCTCTCTCTCTCTCTCTCTCTCTCTGTCTCAAAGTCCTTGTCTCTCTGTCTCAATCTCTCTGTCTCAATCACTATGTCTCTCTGCCCCTCTCTCTCTCTCTCTATCTCTCTCTCTCTCTCTCTCTCTCTCTCTCTCTCTCTCTCTCTCTCTCTCTCTCTCTCTCTCTCTCTCTCTCTCTCTCTCTCTATGTCTCTCTCTCTCTCTCTCTCTCTCTCTCTCTCTCTCTCTCTCTCTCTCTCTCTCTCTCTCTCTCTCTCTCTCTCTCTCTCTCTCTCTCTCTCTCTCTCTCTCTCTCTCTCTCTCTCTCTCTCTCTCTCTCTCTCTCTCTCTCTCTCTCTCTCTCTCAATCTCTCTCTCTCTCTCTCTCTCTCTCTCTCTCTCTCTCTGGCATATCCACAAAAAAAATCAGTTTTAGTTGCAGCACCAAAGTTTTTTTCACATGCACATGCCATCTTGAAGGTAATTATAATTACTGTGTTACCCATTCACTCTTCTCTCTGTCCCCAGCATCATGGCAACAGCGTCCTCGCCCTCCTTGGGCCTCCTGCTTTTGATCCTCACACCCTGGCTTTTGTCTCCGGCCTCGGCCTTTGTCACCGACTGGCACGACATGACACCATCGGGTAGGCAACTGCAGTTTTTTTTTGTGTATTTAATTTTTTGTGTACCTTTCATTTTGACTCATTTTTTGGTAGTTTATTTCACGTTTTCTATGTCACAAGTATGTAAAGTTGTCGGAAATTACCCAGTGAAATCTACCAAATATTGGGCAGGTTTTGAACAACTTAAAAAATATTGTGAGATACCTTTTAAAAAAATACCTTGATTATATTAACTCATTCACTGCCAGACATGTGCAAAAATGTGTCCACTCCAGTGCTAGGGTTTTTGTCATTGTCACTTGAATTTCAGAACCCAGAGAATATTGAGTTTTAGGACTACATAAGCATTCAATGCAACCTTAGACTCTCTTCTTTCATCAGCAAAAAAAGAGTTAATTCTCAAGTTGTATGGGTCTGCAGTTATCTGAGCTTGAAATTGGGGTGGCTGTTTAAAAAGCAAATGCTTTCGCGGGCGGAAAAAAAAATTAAGTGGCTTGACTTTGACACCTGTGCCTTAGACTCTCTTCTTTCATCACAAAAAAGAGTTAATTCCAAAATTATATGGGTCTGGAATTATATGAGCTTGAAATGAGGGCAGCTGTCCAAAATACAATGCAATACATACATATCTGTTTATATAGCGCTTTAACAACGGCTGAAGCTGGAACAAAGCGCTAATATGGAAAAAGGGTAAATGCTGCCCCCTTGTGGAAAAAAAAAAACAAAACATTAACCAGAGGCCATGGCCAGCGCTTTATTGGCACCCAAGCATGAAAAAACAAAACCCGAACAAATTCGGGTATGGCGTTCTACGTCATATTTTCAATTCCGTAATAAATTTGTGAATGGCAGTGAATGAGTTAATTGTGCTAATCACATGTCTGGTTAATCTAATTTATTGTAGGTGAAACCGAACCTTCCTGCTCGAGGTTATATGTTAGCACCTGGTTCTAAATAAACAGTGAATGTGTCAGACTGTCTGCACGTGACTTATCAAACATTAACACACCCGTTTAAGGGCAACGCTTATGTCAGCCGTGAATTGCAGAATGCTATGTTTGCGCCGATGCATGTGGAAAGGTTGAGCGTTGAGCAAACGCAGCGATTTCCTGATCGATAGTATTGCCTCGGGGGTAAACGCACAGACGGCCCCCCCAGTCCGCACGATCAAAGTCCAGGGACTGCTCAATTCGGGTACACGGTGCGGGGGTAAATGTCACTCAGCCAGTTGAAACATTTACATAAAAGAATGATGGGATTCTGCACGGAGGGGAAAAAGTTTGTGATTTGGCATTGCCTTGACAACGTCAATGTCTGGAGGGCTGGGGGTGCAGACAGTGAGTGGAGAGAGCACTGTACATGCGTGTGGGTTTTAAATTTCCACCAAAAACCCCAAGTACAGGCAAGAGCATTAAAACATGCTATCGTGTCAGTGCGACCAGATTAAATTTCTACCACACACACATACACACATATTCACACACGCACACACATAAATGAGATGGGGGCATTTTCGAGCATAATGGTCACAGTGTGCGAGTCCCTCGAGTGTGGCTTGGCATCACTTTCGTCTCATAGCCCAAAATTTCATTTAACAATATTTCTTGACAGGAAAATACTCTTTGCTGCTCTGCACAGTTTAAATTTCAGTTTGCGCCGCAACATATGAATATAACAACGATGATGAAATATGGTGTCATGTTCAAATATATGAATATTTTTCAACATTTTAGAACTGCAATTGCCATTTTAGAACTGCCATCTTTCTTGATGGTAGGTAATGAAACAAATTGATCATCAATTTTAATCATTGACTACTTTTTTCAAGACCTACTTTCATTTCAAATTGTCCAAATCTTCTGAATTGTCTTTAACTAGTAAATATTTTGAATTTCTGTCCAGGAACCCTGCATCTTATTTACTTGGTGTTGAACCAACCTCCAAATAAACGAATAAATGCAAAATTAAATAGATAAATAAATGAATACATAATAATAATAATAATAATAATAATAATAATAATAATACATTTTATTTCAAGCGCCTTTCAAAGCTCTCAAGGACACTTTTCAGTCACAGACAAGCATAGATACTATAATAAATAAAATACAATTATAAAACGAATACAATAAATAAAATACAATTATGAATAGAAACAAGAGATAGAGCTACACATAAAATGCCATTTTAAATAAATAAACACAAATAAATATACAAATAAGTAGATACATTAATTAGTTAATACATACATTGGTATATTAACAAATACATAAATAAATAAATAAATAAACAAACAAACACAAATAAATAAGTACACAAATAAGTAGAGAAACAAACAAATAAATAGATTAGCAACCAAATGAGTAAATAAACAAACACATAAATACATAAATGAATACACAAATAAATAAATAAATATACAAATAAGTAGATAAATTAATTTGTTAATACATAAATTGGTATATTAACAAATACATAAATAAATAAATAAACACAAATAAATAAGCACACAAATAAGTAGATAAACAAACAAATAAATAGATTAGCAACCAAATGAGTAAATAAACAAACACCTAAATACATAAATGAACACATGAATAAATAAATAAATAAATAAATAAATAAATAAATAAATAAATAAATAAATGACTGAAGAAATGAATAAATGAATGAATAAATGACTGAAAAAATGAATAAATAAATACATAAATAATAAACACAAAGAAATAAGCACACAAGTAGATAAATAAACACTTAAATAAATAAATAAATAGATAGATAGAGAAATAGATTAACAACTAAATGAATACATATTTAAACACGGAAATGAATAAGCACGCAAATAAATACACAAATAAGTTACTAAATGAATAATAACTAAAAATACAAATAAATAAATAATAAAATGCAAATATTTGCTTTTACTTTGGAAAATAATGTCTGTTTTTGAGTAAAAGGGTGGAAATTAAAACATATTTTTAATCAAATTATTTGATCAATCGACATCATGATGAGAACATTCCACAGTGATTACAATAATTGCAACCTTGACGCATTTCATTTAGCAACGGTGTAAGGTACTAAAAGAACAACTTCAAAATAATTTAAAGTTCAATTTGTCTCGCGTGTTCATTCCTCAAAGTTTTGGATTGATTGCTTTGGTGAAGAACAAAGAATAACGCTTTTAGCTACAAGTGCTTCGAATGCAGATTGGAGGTCATTTTCCCATTGGACAAAATCAATACAAGTTAGAACAACATGGCCATAGAGGTTATGTTGGTTTTGCTGTCTGTTTGTCTGCTGGACTTGCAACAGGATTACACAAACTTTACCGGGACAATTTTCTTGGAATTTGTTGGCATTGTGTTGTGCAGGCGATTGGTGCAACAAAACAAACACAAAACACACACACAAACACACACACACACACACACACACACAAAGGAAATGCTGTTCAATTTAGTGGTTTGGCTGTTCTTTTATTTTTTTGTTCCTTCTGTTTTTTTGTCACTCGTTTCCAGTTAAAAGTTCAGTGTTTTTTTAGAATCACAGGCTAAGAAGCGCTACATAAAAAGTTTGTTCTTGATTCCTGTCAATTGTTTTTCTGACCAGTATAATACCAAAAGTGGGCATTTGCTCATTCCCAGTGAAAGGCGCTGAAAATGAAATGCACAGTGATATCTTGGCTTACGAACTTAATTGGTTCCCAGCCAGAGTGTGTAAGGTGAAAATTGTGTATCCCAAAAATTAATTTCCCATTGGAAACCAGTAAAATGAGAACAATCCGTTCCCAGGTCCCCATAAAACATAATTTTCTATTTTCTAATTTTCGAAGCCTTAAAACTACACAAAATATACCTTATTTTATGTATAATAAATGTGCTATGGTATTATAATTAAAGAAATAAACTACTGTATAATAAAGTCATTTTATTTACCTTTGTGATGGTTGTTGATGGCTTGATAGAATGGAACACTTGATGAGGATCATAACCTTCCCATGATCCCCTGTAGGTGTTTTCTCTGTGATAATGTTATCTAGTTCCTCATCAATTGTGTTCTGTTTAGCTGGGTTGATAGCTTTTGCATCAAGTGTACAGATGGCGTGTGCGTTTTTTTTTGTGGAGCCTGATTGATGGGATATTTTAACCTTGCAGTCTACATTCTGCCTTTGAACAAATCAAAGTATCAAAGTTGAAACTCTCACTGTCATCTGCCTGTCTCTTTAATATTTAAACCACCCCCCTCACTGCTGCATTCTTGACCAATCACGTGGCTTTAACTGAAAACTGGGGGCGGATAATAGAGGACAAAAACAGTCGGCTTCCATTTTGTTGTTGGAAGAACGGGCTCGTTCGCGAACGACACATCACTCATTGAGGCAGCTCCGTGTACGAAAAAGTGTGTATGCCAAGGTAAAGTTCGTAAATTTGCATAAATGTCACGTTCGTAAACCGAAAAGTTCGTAAGCCAAGGGCTTCGTAAACAGAGGTATCACTGTCATTATTATTATTATTATTATTATTATTATTATTATTATTATTATTATTATTAATGCGAGACTTTGCACAATTACAATAAATAAATAAATAAATCAATAAAAACACTCCCACAATACGACACTGATTTGGCTTATCAAAATTGTGCGCGTGATTATGCAAAGTTAGTCGAAGTTGAATATTTATTTCAAGACAGCATGTCCACACCCATAAAAAAATGACTTGAGTTTGAGCATGCATGTTCTGCGACTCGTCTTCTTTTTAGTTGCACAAATGCACCTTTGCATCTTTGTAACTATCGGATCCCCGATAGCAAAACTGTCAAACAGCTGGTTCAAATGCCGGTTTTTCTGGATTTGAGCGTTTGCGCTGTGGAGGTATGAGACACACCCGCACCTGAAAACTATTTATAGTACGGCGTAAATGTGCGAGGATCAAGTAGGATGATTAATCCACGTTCTTACAGGGCCTTACTGGCAAATTTGCCTCACTGGCAAAGTTCTACACACTTGTCAGCCAAGCAGATTTTAGTGCCAAAGACGAACGAACGACTTTGTTGTCATGAGGGAAAATGGAAAGTAGACATGTTTCTTATGAAATATGGTGAAGCTTTTGGGCTGATATGGTGTTGAGCTTTTGGAAGAATGTGCTGAGGAGGGGTTTTTTCTTGATCCGAAGTGCCAAGATGAAATAGTCCTAACTACGGTGGCTTTGACTCCATATGGCACGCACAGCGCATTCTGGGTGAGGATAAATTGTTTTTTTTTTATAGTTAAGATTTGAGCCAAAGGTGGATGTGTTTGTCGGACCTCACTATTTATATATACAAAAGAACAGAATATTTACTGAAGAAAAGCACATTTTAACGTTAGGAGGGAAAACAACTGAAATACAGTCATACCTCGGTTTACAAACCCCTTGGCTTACGAACGTTTCGGTTCACGAATGTTAAATTTATGAAAATTTTACCTTGGCATACAAACTTTTTTTCGGGATACACACGGAGCGCCACAATGAGTGATGTGTCGTTCGCTAACGAGCCCGTTGTCCTGACAACAAAATGGCAGCCGGCTGTTTTTGTCCTCTATTCCCCGCCCCCAGTCTTCGGTTAAAGCCACATGATTGGTCAAGAACGCAGCAGTGAGGGGGTGGGGGTTACAGACAGAGAGAGACAGAGAGAGAGTGAGAAAATTGAAATAAAGCAGTGACATTTGGACTCGTTAGAACTTTGATAGTTCAAAGGCCTGTGTCTACTGCAAGGTTAAAATATACCTTCAATCAGGCTCCACAAACCATCTGTACACTTGATGCAAAAAGCTATCAACCCAGCTAAACACAACTCAATTGATGAGGAACAAGGTCAAATTATCGCAGAGAAAGTACCTACAAGGGATCATTCCTCAAAATGGTGAAAGAAGAAGGCTGGGTTCCATATCAAGTGTGTAATGCTGATGAAACCGGCCACTCCATTCCATCAATCCATCAACGACCATCACAAAGGTCAATAAAACAACTTTATTATATAGTACAGTTCATTTCTTTACTTATAATATCATACCACATTTATTATACATAAAATAAGGTATATTTTGTGTAGTTTTAAGGCTTAGAAAATTACGAAGTAGAAAAGTATGTTTTATGGCGACCTGGGAACTGATTATTCTCATTTTAATGGTTTCCTATGGGAAATTAATTTTTGGGATACACACTTTTCACCTTCCACACTCTGTCTGGGAACCAATTAAGCTCGTAAGCCAAGGTATCACTGTATGCCAACCTCTCTGAATGTACAAAAATATTTCTATGTTTTATAGATGGGGTGTTTTTTTTCCACCTTGCGCCATTGACGCATTTTGACAGCCACAGATGCAACTTTGTAACTCCACTGCGCCAATACCGGCACAAGTCTACGACGATTATCGCATATTTCTGTGTTCTGCGGCATATATGAGATACTTATGTTCAAATAGCTAAAGAAACAAATTTAGTTAAACAGCAATTGAAAACTGTTTGTTTTCCTTCAGAGGTTTTACCTTTCGTCGTCTGCTGACATCTAGCCTTACCAATATTGAGCCATAATCACCTTGTATTTGTTTCAATGCTTTCCAAAGTCGTGGTAGAGGATATTTTGCGCTTTTCCGTGATCAGTCGGAAACTGCCGTAGGAGATAATTAAACATTCTTTTACCCATGATGCATTGCAGTATTTTCATTGAACATGGCGGATGGTTCCAATATGGAGCGTTAGAACAGGAGTAAAACTCTAAAATATATTAAAAATAGTTACCAAACAAACATATTCTCATTTTTTAAGCACCAATCAAATAAGTTTGCAGAGAATAGTGAAAACACGTGCCAGCAAACTGCTGTTAATGATTCCAATTTAGTGGCTAATGGGAATGATTTCAGAGGTGTTGCAGCACATTGTAAATCTTCCAATATTTTTTTAAAGTCGACACTAGTAAGAAATATTGTCTTAAGTCTGTTCTCTCTGTCTTCTCTGTAACACCATAGAATATCAAAATAGCACAGGATTGATTGTGTAGTAACTAAAGAAAATTTAAAATGTGTGTTTATTTTATGTCTGAATAAATTCTGTGACTTAATTTTTTTTTTTAATATATTAGAAAAATAGATTTTAGTCAAATAATGTTTTTTCATTTGGAATTTAGAAATATGCTCCAATTAAAGGACGAGCGACGCCTTCGGACAAGTTGTGTCCATAATTTGTAAAATCACTTCAAATGACTTCTACTGAGCGTATTTTACAAAGATTCCATGGCATATAGCTATATTTTACGCTGAATATTCAGGAAGTCTTGTTTTCGAGTTGATGAGAATGCCTGACGTGACGTCACGTCTGGAACGCCCCTGACCGAGAAAGCGACACACTTTGGGTACTTTGTTTGGTCTAAAAACTTCGTGTTGATCCATGTTGATGGTGAAATTAGAAAGAAAACATAACTAACACGATGGTGAATCATTGTGTGTTGCACCAAGACTACTACAGTAAAGTCTCGTTATATCGATATCGGATATATCGATAGTCGCAGTTATATCGATACTATTTCTATGCACGCACAGAGAAAATTACATGCGAACAGGGTCGGATATATCGATAGTCCCGGTTATATCGATATTTTTTCGGACTCCCTTGAATATCGATATAACGAGACTTTACTGTATTTGATACTAGTTGACACAAATTCCCATCAGACAAATCAGCCCATTTCCAACGGAGCTTGGGCGCCATCTTGTGCATTTTCTGGGACGCTACATTGGAGTCCTGACGGCTCGAATTGATACGGAAGGACTTCTTTTATCGATTGCAAACATTTATGCTTTCCTCTTCAGAACTATTTGAATCATATTCTGAACTGGTTGAGTAACAAGAACGCATCTTCTCCGAATCTGAAGCCATTGGTTTGATTCTAGAGCAAGGCAAGACGTGACGTCACGAACAAGGGGGGGGATTCTGAAACTCGACATCTCCGAGGTCATTTTGAAGTAGTTTTCGGACACTTTAACTCATTTTTATTGGTGTTTTTCATTTGAATAAAAATATCAGCCTGCGTGTTTTGGGTATTTTATATGCTATAAAATGTTTTTCTGATGTCAGTTAGGAAACAATAAAATGGTGTCGGTTGGCCTTTAATGTGTTTTGGTTTAGTTCAAACAGTTTTGTATAATTCGACAAATTAATTCAATCATGTCCATTAATTTTAGAATTTGGCCCCCTTTTCAGACACATTTTTAAATTTACCAGCTGCCTCCTTGCAGAGAGGACGCGGCCGGCACCTTTAAAATCGAGTTGAACTCCAGAGATTAAATAAAAAATTATGTAGAGAGTATTTTCAGAAAGAATGCAAAGAAATGACAGGACCAAAGGCAAGCTTGACTGAAAGAGACTGGGCTAAACTGATTGTTACTAGCCTACAATTGGGTCCAGCAAAATATTTATGAGATCTGTCATTTCCGATTGTCTGCGTGATCATGAAAGTAACTGAGGCTGATCTATGATTGGATGAGGTAGTCGAAGGGGCGGGGACTGAGGAAGTGAAACCGGAGGCAGAAAGAAGACTGCCACAGTTTGATTGGAATGCAAACATAAATGTTCGTGTCTTGCACGCTGTGCAGTCATATTAAATATTATAAGTAAAGGCGGCCCAGGGGTTAGCGCGTCGCCCTCACGATGCAGAAATGCAGTGTTTGACCTTTGACCTTCCTGTGCGGAGTTTGCATATTTCTTCAGGTACTCTGGTTTCCAGGCAGGCTGATCAAATACTCAGTCAAAATTGTCCTTAGCTGTGATTGTGAGCGCGGATAGCTGTTTGTGTATGTGTACCCTGCGATTGGCTTGCAATTAGTTCAGGGTGTCCCCCGCCCTCTGCCCGAATACAGCTGGGATAACTCCTGCACTTCTCACGATCCTTGTGAGAATAAAGTGGATTGGAAAATGTATGGAGGAATGATGAACAAACCCCTGCTTCATTTTATTTTCAATGAACGCTTAGGCCTACTAGGCGACTTTTAATCTTTATTATGATGGTATTGTATGGAGAGTCTGTTAATTGACTGTACTTGGCGTTAAACGTTCAAGAACCACTGGTTTAAATCATTCAGATAAATCTGACGTCTTACTAGGCCCTTTGGATTCGTCTTCCAAACCGTTTGTATACCTCATTAGGTGCCACTGTTTTTGTTAGCAACAGAATCCAAATGGGCTTCACAGTTCATTATTTCATGTTGCCGTGCGAAAAACAACATTAGCGATTGACAACTTGAGTCTTGAAAATGTAGGTGGAAAATGTTTTAGCTGGAAACACATCAGCACCCAACTGTACTTTTTCCCTAAACTGCAGCACACTTATCCTTATCTCCAGCTTGCGTTAGCTTCTCCGATCAGCCTTCAGACAAACCATGATAACACCTGGAACGAATCGACCGTTGTTGGTTAAAATGGTGTCCATCAATCGCTGTTCTGTGCTGACGTTCCTTAACAAGCGTTAAAGCATCTGTAAACAAGTCGTCGACACTGATAGGGCGAGCAAACAAAAAAGCACAGCTTGTACTTTTCCCAACCTTATGCCTGTCCAACCCACGTGTTTTTTTCCTTATAAGATCAGTTTGAGCAAGATGGTGTGCCGCTCTTGCACACCCTTCAAAAAAACAAACAAACAAACAAACAAACAAACAAAAACGGCACACATGATGAAGAACAAAAATCGGTATACAGTGACACTCAGACAGAGTGTGTGAGGCGAAAAGTGTGTATCCCAAAAATTAACTTCCCATGAGTGATGTGTCGTTTGCGAATGAGCCCGTTTTTCTAACAACAAAATGGCAGCCTGCTTGTTTTGGTCCTCTATTCCCCGCTCCCAGTCTTCGGTTAAAGCCATGTGATTGGTCAAGAACGTAGCAGTGAGAGGGGGTGGAGTTTACAGATAGAGAGTGAAGCCGTTCTCCAAAAAGATAATGGATGCCGACGTTTTTTGTCCTCTATTGCCCGCCCCCAGTCTTCGGTTAAAGCCACGTAATTGGTCAAGAACTCAGCAGTGAGGGGAGGTGGTTTAAACATTAAAGAGACAGGCAGACGACAGTGAGAGTGTTTCAACTTTGATAGTTCAAAGGCAGAGTGTCGACTGCAAGGTTTAAATATCCCATCAATCAAACAACCCGCACAAGCCATCTGTATACTTGATGCAAAAGGCTATCAACCCTGCTAAACAGAACACAATTGATAAGGAACTAGATAAAATTATCGCAGAGAAAGCACCTACAAGGGATCATTCCTCAAGAAGGTAAATAAAACGACTTTATTTTAAAGTACACTTTATTTCTCTAATATAATACAACAATACATCAAATAACGTATATTTTGTGTAGTTTTAAGGCTTAGAAAATTAGAAAGTAGAAAATTATGTTTTATGGGGACCTGGGAACGGATTATTTCCATTTTAATTGTTTCCTATGGGAAATTATTTTTTGGAATACACACTATTCGCCTTACACACTCTGTCTGGAAACCAATTAAGTTTGTAAGCCAAGGTATCACTGTATTTGTCATTGTGTTGTTTGTATGTGAAATATTCCCAAAAACACACCAAAAAATGTCTCCCCAATTTGATTTGGACGTTGTCATGCAAACTTATTCTCAAATCAGTCCCAGAGCTGGAAGACGTGGAGAAATATCCAGTTAACGCTTGCCTTTTTTCCTTTTTTTTTCTTTTCAACCCCCACCCTCTGTTTGTCAAGCCTAATGATTGATGCTGCTGCATGACACTGTGTTCCACACCACAGAGGTGGTAACCAGCAGCAACCACAGACACGGTCACTAGACCCGGCCTGTGAATGCATTTCCACACAGACGTGTTTTGGGGTGTGCGTTGACAACAAGTACAAAATAATAAAAATTTTATCTGTATATACACACAGATGGTTGCAAAAGCTGAGAAAGTGGCTAATCACAGAGTACTGCAAGACTATCTATTTGAGTTATTCTGGGTTGTTATGCAGACTTGGAAAGCCTTTGGAATTTTTCTGTCTCGTATTCCTTGTCAGCAACCCTTTTCTCTTCTTCCGACCTAGGTCGCTTTTTTCCCCCCCGTCACACGCTAATTGCTAATTGGATTAGCCTTTATTAGTCTTGCAGTGGAGAAATTTACAGTTCACAGCAAAAAAGTGATGGAAGTAAAAAGGAAAGGAAGAAGTAGAAAAACAAAATACAGGAGCTGCTGTAAAGGCAAACACTCACGGCGCCATTTTAAAGTCAAAACAACAACAAAATAAATAATGTGACAGGACACAAAAGCCAAGACAGTCATTCAGTCTTAACTAATTAGCTCGCTAGGTTTCTATCTGAGTTACTTCCGGGTTGAGTGAAGGCCTCGCTCGCTGTCTGTTAACTATCTGTTAGCTAGCTAGCTTTCTATCCGAGTTACTTAGGTATCTATAAGCTGTCTTTTAGCTAGCTAGTTTTCTATCTGAGTTACTTCTGGGTTGAGTGAAGGCCTAGCTAGCTATCTGTTAGCTATCTATTAGCTAGCTAGGTTTCTATCTGAGAGACCTAGCTATCTATTAGCTGGCTATTAGCTAGCTAGCTTTCTATCTGAGTTACTTCCGGGTTGTGTGAAGGCCTAGATAGCTCTCTGTTAGCTATCAATTGGCTACCTAGCTAGTTTTCTATCTATCTGAGTTACTTACCCTGGGACTGTAAAGTGACCTTGAGAGTTTTGAAAGGCGCTTATAAATGAAATGTTTTATTATTATTATTATTATTATTATTATTATTATTATACACGATTGTCACGATTTGCAAGTTGGTGGGTGGTCTTTAGAGTCTTAAAATGTAAAATATAGCTATATGAGGTGGAATCTTTGTAAAATACGTTCAGTAGAAGTCATTTGAAGCCATTTTACAAATTATGGACACAACTTGTCCGGAGACGTCGGTTGTCCTTTAAGTGTGATGCTAGCTACATTTAAAACGGTTGCTTGTCTTGTGCGATGATGTCACACATTCTGCTGCGCGACGCCAAGAGGAATGTACTGCACGCATTGTGTGTGCAGGAGCAGGTGGTATGTTTAAAATGTTCCCGTCGATGTGATCAAAGTAAATGTATGCGGGGAACTTTTAAGGTAACAGAGGTAATTAACAAACCTGATTTTCTTCAATTGGTGGCTTTTAAGCTAATAGATGCCCTGCCCCATGGGTCAGTCACTGGGAAAGACAAATAAACACTCCTCAGATACGAGGCATCTATTTACTCAGCATGAAAATTTACCGGCGAGAAACTGCACATAAAGTGATACCTCAGCTTACGAACTTAATTGGTTCCCAGAAAGTGTGTGTAAGGTGAAGTGTGTCTTCCAAACATCAATTTCCCATAGAAAACCATTAAAAATGAGAATAATCTGTTTCCAGGTCCCCATAAAATATAATTTTGGACTAAATAAGCCTTAAAACTACACAAAATATACGTTATTTATTTTATGTATAATAATTGTGCCTTTGTATTGTAATTAAAGAAATTAACTCTACTGTATAATAAAGTCGTTTTATTTACCTTTGTGATGGTCATTGATGTAATTGCTTTTTGATATTATCCGAGTAAAGTTGCCATGCTTTCTCGGTGATAATATCCTCACTAACATGGTCGCCTGCGAGCTGCTTTTCGTTAATCCAAATCAACAGAAGTGTTTCAACCTCTTCTATTGCCTGAGACCGTTGCTTAGACAACACAGAAACGGCCATAGCCACACGTAGCAATGGTCGACTGAGCATACTGGTTCTGGGACGCTAACTACTGGGACGCTAAGTCACAAAAACCTCATTTGTGTTTTCTTTTGTGTCCCCTTCGGCTTCACACTAGCCTGTGGTGGGGTCTTTTTCAGTCCCATAACAGCAAAAGTACTCCACTCGATAACAAACCATGTCTGCACTCAAAGAAAGTGGGTCTGGAAAAGTAGTGCGGCAGCCACAGTGGCGCTGTTCGGTCGTGGGGTTTGGTGTTCTTCTGCCGAAAACTAGTCCGCCAACCATTGTGGCGCTCCGTGTGTTTCCCGAAAACTAGTTCGTATGCGAAGATTATATTCTCGCAAATTTAATGTTCGTAAGGCGAAAAGTTCGTTAGCTAAAGCGTTACCGAGTGTAAACCGAGGTATCACTGTATCATTAGCACGTAGCATCTGTGGCTATTTGAACTCACTTGCGAACCAAAAAAAAAGCAGCACCGACATGGGCTCGTCAACAGTTTGTGGATGAATTAAAGTGTTGTAATGTCTGTTTCCATTGAAACGTATTGCAAGCTGATTTCATGTTACGTGGCGACTGCATCGTCAAGGAAAATGAGTGCATCGACCAATTCTAACACCGACATGTTCCTGAAAGCTAAAAACATTTGTTGGAGCCAGTTCACAAGTGATTTGCTCCACAAGTGGCATTTTTTTCTCTGCCTTAACATATTCATATACTGTACCGGTAATTGCATTATGGTCCACTATTGTAAAAGAAACAATGTAGCAGTTGTTGTTGGTGGGGGGCCTTCCCAACCTCCCTTTGGCCCCTCGCCCGCCCTCCAAAGGTATTTCGGCATTTGCACAATGGGACTTTAATGTTCATCACGGCCTTTTGTTTTGAAGGGGCAAATTCACATCATGCTGACATCTATTTATATCACTTGTTTATGTTGCCTTATGTTTTTTCGTTTGTTCGTTCGCAGGACCTTTTCTTGACCTTTATAGCACTTTAAATGATTTTTTTCTTTGTCCTTGTAATTTCTCGTTGATCAAATCTTCCCAGTCTTTTCCATTCACAAATCCCTTCTAAATGTACAAGAATGCACTTTGGCCAGCCAAGTGGTGAGAGTTGGACGGGCGATTCTTTCATGTCACTTTTGTCAACTAGTATGCATCTGTTAACTCGGGGGCTGGCAACACGTGGCTCAAGAGCTGCATGCGGCTTTTTAACACCCCCCTAGTGGTCCTTTAGAGTTTTTTTCAAAGATTTTAGCAAATGGAAAATGATTGGAGGAAATTGGAAATTTATCACCATTTCGTCAATAAATATTTACGTCATTGCCTTACTGATGTAACATAAACAAATAAATCTGCATGGGCATCTTGGGGTGGTTTAAACATTAAAGAGACAAGCAGACGACAGTGATAGAGTTTCAACTTTCATAGTTCAAAGGCAGAGTGTAGACTGCAAGGTTAAAATATCCCATCAATCAGGCTCCACAAACAATTTGTACAAGCCATCTGTACACTTGATTAAAAAAGCTATCAACCCAGCTAAACTGAACACAATTGATGAGGAACTAGATACAATTATCACAGAGAAAACACCTACAAGGGATCATTCCTCAAGATGGTAAAAGAAGGTTACGTTCCTCATGAAGTGTTTAATGCTGATGAAACCGGTCACTCCATTCCATCAAGCCATGAACGACCATCACAAAGGTAAATAAAACAACTTGATTATACAGTACAGTTTATTTATTTAATTATAGTACCAGACAGTGACGTGCAGTCAGTGGAGGCAGGTGAGGCAGTGCCTCACCTGCCATCATGGAAAGCTGTCATGGAAATATCAAATGAAAAAATAAATTAAACCGTTAGATGTATTGAGTGATTTGTACTTTAAAGTTCTTGTCCATTTAACTTCACTGTTTTAGGATTTTTTTCAAAATCGCTGAATTTACCGTTCAAATACTACGTAGAGACGAGTGGTGACATCATTGATGACGTCAGTGCCTCACCAGCCATGAACCTCACCGCACATCACTGGTACCAGAGCACATTTATTATCCATAAAATACGGTATATTTTTGTCGTTTTAAGGCTGAGAAAAGTAGAAAGTAGAAAAATTATGTTTTATGGGGACCCTGGGAATGGATTATTCTCATTTTAATGGTTTCCTATGGGAAATTATCGTACTTTCCGCACTATAAGGCGCACTGCATTATAAGGCGCACCTTCAGTGAATGACATTTTACGTTTTCCATATATACGGCGCACCGAATTATAAGGCAGTAGAGGCTGTGTCATGATCTGGTTGGCGACCAACGGGGGGCGCTGTCGGCCCCGCCTGCACCTGCACAGGTGCTGGTCGTCCCGATCAAATTGGCGACCAGCGGGTAGCGACGTCAGCCCTGCCGGCAGCCTCGCAGGTGCTGGTCGTTATAATCAATGACACTTAAAAAGACACCTGGCACGATCATCCGGTGCCGATTCATTGTTTGTTTGCTGCTTGGTTGCAGCATGCATTGTGTACGTGTTTGTTTAACCTTGGCGGACTTTTACACTTGGTTTTCTGTTGCTACTTTGTATTTTTTCCATTCAGATCATTTTGATGTTTTACATTTTGTTCCTGCTGACTTTATTTTAATACAATTTGTCAAACAACCTCCTGCTCCCTCCTGCCTGCTTTTTGGGAGTCACCACCTCGCAAAACCGTGACAGAATGAATCGGCCAACCATCGGATCCCGCAGGTACATCGGACCCGTCTCATTTCCACCCTGTGCCTGGCAATGCTACGTCCACGTTAGCGAAAGCCTCGTCGCGTTTGAATCGCGTCACTCGACGAGCCGCAACGTCCACGTAAACGTCCGGCCGAGACCTCCTTCCAGGTGGCCGTCCAGGGTGAAACTGGGTGACTGGCATTGCACGCCCACGTCCAGCCACGCTGTCGTCGTGCATGACGAATTGATTCTCATCCACGACGAGCCGTGCAACGTCCGCGTCAACGTCAGTCCGAGACCCCACTCACCGCTGGATCCCGGAGCGGCTCTGGACCCGTCTCGTTACCCCGGAGCCGGGCAGTTCACGCCCACGTCGGCGTCCGGCCGAGACCTGGTCCCATACGGCCGTACGGGGTGCCATTCTGCGCCTGGCAGTCGACGTCCACGCAGAGCCATGCGCCGTCGCGTGAACGTGCGAGAGGGATCGCGCTCACGCCCACGGCGATCCGTGCCGCGTCTTCGTCCACCCCAGGCCGAGTCCCGTTCCCATCAGGCCGCCGCCCGTCGTATGCTGGAGAGGCAGCGGTTGCCCTCTCCACCGACCGTTCCCTGGCGAGTGGACCTTTTGGGAGACTGTTGGGACTTCTGGAAGCAGCCCCTTGAAGGGGGGGTACTGTCATGATCTGGTTGGCGACCAACGGGGGGCGCTGTCGGCCCCGCCTGCACCTGCACAGGTGCTGGTCGTCCCGATCAAATTGGCGACCAGCGGGTAGCGACGTCAGCCCTGCCGGCAGCCTCGCAGGTGCTGGTCGTTATAATCAATGACACTTAAAAAGACACCTGGCACGATCATCCGGTGCCGATTCATTGTTTGTTTGCTGCTTGGTTGCAGCATGCATTGTGTACGTTTGGCGGACTTTTACACTGGTTTTCTGTTGCTACATTTTTTCCATTCAGATTTTTGATGTTTTACATTTTGTTCCTGCTGACTTTATTTTAATACAATTTGTCAAACAACCTCCTGCTCCCTCCTGCCTGCTTTTTGGGATCCGAACCCGCCATCACCACCTCGCAAAACCGTGACAGGCTGGAGTTACGTTATGCATTCGTTGCTAGATTCTGCTTCGTCGGTGCAGCGCTAAACGGAATGTCAACAAAACAGTCAGAGAGGTCAGTCAAACTTTATTAATAGATTACAAATCAGCTTTCTGACAACTCCATTCACTCCCAAAATGAATAAACAACTGTTTTATTATTTTTTTTTTGAGGTAAAGTATTCGTATTTACATGACACAGTTTATCTTTTAACAACAGCTAGGTCGTTCTAGTAGTGGAGGGCAACGTTTCCTCCATTCAGAATCATCTTTATTGCCAAGTATGTAGAACACACAAGGAATTTGTTTCCGGTAGAACACGCTGCACTAGTAATTCAGTAAACATGTAAAAAACATTCTGATGCTGTTACGGTAAATTAAACGTAAGTGCAATCACAATATACTAACACTCTTAATAGTTCAAAGCAATAACAATAATAACTCGAAATCAATAGCATAATAACTGTTGTTCACACGTTAATGTCCATATTCACAATATGACCAACCTTGTTGAACTGTAAACACACAAAGGAAACACGTAAAGCTCACTTTATCAGTTCATTCCTCATGTTCGAATCCCTGGAAATAATTCTATTTCTTCTGTGTTCGAATTGAACGGCTGGACGAATGTGGCATCCGTCTCATCCAAGTCATCATTCATGGAGTCAGTGTCACTGTTGTTGTCGGGCGTTGAGTGACAATTGCTGCCTTCCTATCAGCTCAGGCATTTACGATCCACTGGCAGATAGTGGCGTATGTCGTCTGGCGCTGTTTCCCCGTTTTGGTGAACGTGTGTTAGCCTTGTGCATCCACTGCTGCCACGCAGTTAGCAGTCTAGCTTTGAATGCAGCATGCACCGCGCACTACTTCTTCTACGGGGGAGAATGGAATCTCGGCCGCTTACTGTAGTTACGAAAAAAATTAATAAATAAAAAAAATAATACTAATAATAAAACTGTAGTTACGAGACCTGTTGCGGCTCAATATTGATCCATATATACGGCGCACCGGATTAAAAGGTGCATCGTCAGCTTTTGAAAAAGCCTTGTAGTTCGGACTATACAGTAATTTTTGGTGTTAGGAAAGTTAGATTGTATCCTCATTTTGTGAAATGCTGTAATACTAAGCTGATCTGGCAACCCAGCTACTACGTGACATCACATGATTTAACAGCGATTAAAGCCAGTTTATTTGTATGTGTTTGACTTTTCGTACGACGATGAGCGCAGCGGCTGCTCTCTGTGCTCCGGCAAATAAATATCCTACTTGTATGATCTAAATAAGAGGACCATCTTGACTCTTTATTCTCCCAAATGCATCGCGAAAGCGCTGAAGATCTCAACATTTGGGATACACACTTTTCGCCTTACACACTCTGTCTGGGAACCAATTAAGTTCCGAAGCCAAGGTATCATTGTATGTTGATAGCATGCTAACAGAGGTCATATAGATACTTAGAGCATGTGTTGCATTCATTATAACGCTTTTTATTTTTTACTGCTCCAGACATATTTGTTTTTTGTTTATTTTGGTCCAACATGGCTCTTTCAACATATTTCTGTTATTCAATCGACCTTCGTCAGCTCCAGATTTTTTTTCTTCCGACATGCCATGACCTCGTGTTTGACTTCAACCTGCAAAATGAGCCAGAAGATGAATATAATGTATGCCGGCGGTGCCTCACCCGCTACCACGGACCATTTCACAATATGGCGACCGATGTAGCCTGACTGTGGTGGAGGAAGTGCCTCATTAGGGCCTTTCAAAGTGTGGCACTTAATGGGTAAAAGGCAACCGCTCAGGTGAAAAGTGGCTTCCTGGCTACTTTAATTGATTGAACGACTCATAAATTAACTACATTGGGGATGGGAACTTCATGTTGGAGCAAGATGGCAGTTTTCATTTGAGGTGTACTGATTTTTTTTTTTTATTTCGGGCAATGAAGGACTCACTCTGATCGCAGCTAACTAACATTTCATCTAGTAGTGATTTGTGATATGACCACTAAAAGGACAACCGACGCGTCCGGACAAGTTGTGTCCATAATTTGTAAAATCACTTCAAATGACTTCTACTGAGCGTATTTTACAAAGATTCCACCACATATTGTCAAGAAGCAGGCAGGAGGGAGCAGGAGGTTGTTTGACAAATTGTATTAAATTAAAGGTCAGCAGGAACAAAATGTAAAACGTCAAAATCATCTGAACAAAAAAAATACAAAGTATCAAAAGAAGACCAAAAGTAAAAGTCCGCCAAGGTTAAACAAACACATACACAATGCATGCAGCAAACAAGCAGCAAACAATGAACCGACACCGGATGGTCGTGCTGGGTGTCCTTTTAAGTGACATTGATTATAACGACCAGCACCTGCGAGGCTGCCGGCAGGGCTGACGTCGCTACCCGTTGGTCGCCAATCTGATCGGGACGACCAGCACCTGTGCAGGTGCAGGCGGGGCCGACAGCGCCCCCCGTTGGTCGCCAACCAGATCATGACACATATAGCTATATTTTACGTTTTAAGACTCACACTGAATATTAAGGAAGTCTTGTTTTCGAGTTGGTGACGATTCCTGACGTGACGTCACGTCTACAACGCCCCTGACCGAGAAAGCGACACACAATGCATTTTGGATACTTTGTTTGGTCTGAAAAGTTCGTGTTGATCCGTGTTGATGGTGAAATTAGAAGGAAAACACATAAATAACGCGATGGTGAATCGTTGTGTGTTGCACCAAGACTACTATTTGATCCTAGCTGACACAAATTCCCAGCAGAAAAATCAGCCCATTTCCAACAGAGTTTGGGCGCCATCTTGTGCATTTTCTGGGACGCTACATTGCAGTCCAGACACTTCAAAATGACATGGGAGGACTACTTTAATCGATTGCAAACATTTATGCTGTCCTCTTCAGAATTATTTGAATCATATTCATAACTGGATGAGTAATAAGAAAGCATCTTCTCCGAATCTGAAGCCATTGTTTTGATTCTCGAGCAAGGCAAGACGTCTTGGCATTACGTCACTAACAAGGGGGCGGTACCTTCTGAAACTGAAACTTTCTGAGGTCATTTTGAAGTAGTTTTGGCACACTTTAAGTCGTTTTTATTGGTGTTTTTCATTTGACTAAAAATATCTGCCTGCGTGTTTTGGGTATTTTAGATTATATAAAACATTTTTCTGATGTCACTTAGGAAACCAAAAAAATGTGTTGGTTGTCCTTTAAATTACAGTTGCATATTCGCTGTTTTACATTTCCGGCTTTGCCTGATATTTTGAAGGCAATCAACCTCCTGGTCAAGTCACTTTTTGTACAAACTCCTCAATTCTTGTGGAAACAGGTTCAACAAGCTTGGATGGTGTTGACTGCAACCTCCCTCCCCACATGTTACCCTATTTGAACTGGAATAAAAGTTGGCATTAAAGTCAGCGTGTTACATTATGACAACCTAGTGCCTTTTTTTCACTCAAATACACTCATGAGAAAATGGAAGCCATTATGAATTCTCCTGAGAAACAGGCTGCTTAAATTTATGGCCTAGTGGAGGAATTTTTTAGGCTTATTCGTGAATTCCTGATTTTCCTGTTTTTTCTCTTTCCCCCTGCGTTGTGATGTTAACACGTTGCAGAGAGGATAGCATGACTTGCTTGAAGTTCTTGAGTTTTTATTTTATTTTTTGGAGGCAGAAATACAGAGAAATTGTCACTTGTCCTGTGAATGCTGCTTAGCAACAAGTGACGTGTAGTGAAGTGTAAACATGAAATGTGATAAGATAAAAGCTCTGATTTGTTGTGTTATCTCTCCGTCAATCTCTCTGTCAATCACATTGCCGATATAGGACTGGATTGGATTAGCCTTTATTAGTCTCGCGGTGGAGAAATGTGGCGCCATCTTGAAGTCAAAACAACAACAAAAACAAAATATGACACCACAAAGCCACAGTCATTATATAATAATAATACATTTTATTTCAAGCGCCTTTCAAAACACCCAAGGACACTTTACAATAAAAACAATAGAACACAGCACATAACAATAAAACCATAAGTAAAATGATAAATAATAAAATAGCAGAGAGAATTAGACATTGAAAGCAATTTTAAACAAATGGGTTTTGAGATGAGCCTTGAAAATAGGGAGGGAGTCAATATTACGGATGTTGGGTGGGAGTGAATTCCAGAGTTTGGGAGCAGAGCGGCTGAAAGCTCTGCATCCCATCGTGGTGAGACGGGCAGAGGGCACATAGAGGTGAAGGGAGGATGAGGATCTGAGGGACCGAGAGGGAACAGAGATTTGAAGGAGGTCAGAAAGATAGGGAGGAGCAAGGTTATGGATGGCTTTGAAAGTAAACAGAAGTATTTTGAATTCGATACGATGTTTAACCGGTAGCCAGTGGAGTTGCTGGAGTACAGGGGTGATGTGGTGAAAGGAGGGGGTTTTGGTGATGATCCGGGCTGAAGAATTTTGGACGAGTTGGAGTTTATGGAGAAATTTCTGATTGACACCGAAGAGAAGTGCGTTGCAATAATCGATGCGGGAGGTGACAAGACTGTGGATAAGGATAGCAGCGGAGTGAGGGGTGAGTGAGGGACGGAGACGATTAATATTACGGAGGTGGAAATAAGCAGACCGAGTAATGTTATTAATATGGGAGTGAAAGGAAAGTGAGCTATCGAGGATGACACCCAGACTCTTGACCTGAGGGGAGGGGGACACGGTAGAACTGTCAATGGTGAGGGAGAAATTGTTAGTTTTGTGGAGGGTGGATTTGGTACCGACAAGAAGAAGTTCAGTTTTTTCACTGTTGAGCTTGAGAAAGTTATGGGAAAGCCAGGATTTAATTTCTGAGAGGCAACATGAGAGGGATGAAGGTGGAAGAGAAGCGTCGGGTTTGCTGGAGAGGTAGAGTTGGGTGTCATCCGCGAAGCAGTGAAAGTGAATGCCAAACTTACGGAAAATATTGCCAAGAGGAAGTAGGTAGATAATAAAGAGAAGTGGCCCCAGGACAGACCCTTGAGGCACACCAGAGGACACCGGAGAGGACCGTGAGGTGAACGAGTTGATTTGGATGAATTGTGCGCGATCAGAGAGATAGGAGTGAAACCAGCGGAGTGGGATGTGGGTGATGCCTAGGGTGGAAAGTCTGTCGAGAAGGATAGGGTGGGAAATGGTGTCAAAAGCTGAGGTCAGGTCGAGAAGAATGAGGATGGAGAGTGAACCGGCATCGGCTGCCATAAAAAGATCATTCGTGATTTTTATGAGAGCCGATTCAGTACTGTGGCGGGGGCGGAAACCAGACTGGAATTGTTCGTAGAGGTTATTGTGAGTGAGGTGTGAGTGAAGCTGGGAAACAACTGTCTTTTCAAGAATTTTGGCGATGAATGGAAGGTGGGAAATTGGACGTAGGTTATTGAAATCGTTTGGGTCTGAGCCAGGTTTTTTCAAGATTGGAGTGACAGCTGCGGTTTTGAGTGGGATAGGAACAATTCCAGTTGATAATGAGGAGTGAATAATAGTAGAAATAAATGGGAGAAGAGAGGGTAGGCAGGACTTGATAAGGATAGTGGGGAGGGGGTCGAGTTGACAGGAGGAGTTCTTGGATTTAGTGATAATGTCTGAGATTATAGAGGGATGGGGGAGTGCAAAAGCGGAAAAAAGTTTGGAAGGAGTAGAAAGGCTGGGAGAAGGGGGGCGGACAGAGGACCCGAGGTGCTGATGGATTTTGTTGATCTTTTCGCTAAAAAACATCAGCAGAGTGTTGCATGTCTCAGAGGAATAAAAGTGTGAGGGGAGAGAGATAGGAGATTGTGTGATTTTGTGATAGAGGGAAAAGAGGGCCCGTGAGTTACCAGAATTTGAATCAATGAGTCCAGAGTAATAAAGCGATTTTGCGCGTGAGATAGAGTCCTTATAAAGGGTAAGGTGAGTTGCATACATGTCCTTGTGGATAGTGAGCCCGGACTTTCTGTAAAGTCTTTCAAGTTGGCGAGTCTTTGTCTTGATGGAGCGGAGATGGGGGGTGAACCAGGGTGCAGGTCGGGTAAATTGAACAGACCGGGACTTTACAGGAGCAAGGGCGTTGAGGGTGTTCGTGAGGTCCGCGTTGTACCGGGAGACAAGTTCATCAGGAGAAGAGTTGTGGTCCAGAGTCAGGGTGGCAATCATCTCAGCAAGGGTGGCAACGTTGATGTCCTTGATGTTGCGATATGTGATGACACGGGGTGGTTTGGGGAGAGAGAGAGTGATGGAAACATTGAATGAAACCAGGAAATGGTCTGTTATAGGGATTTCATCAGCTGTGCAATTCTTAGGGGTAAGGCCAGACATGCAGATGAGGTCCAGGGTGTGGCCTTTTATGTGGGTGGGAAAATCCGAGAATTGGTGCAGACCAAGGCTGTCGAGTGAGGAGGTGAAGTCTTTAGTGAGGGGAAGAGTGGAATTGTCCATGTGGATGTTGAAGTCTCCGAGAATAATTACATTCGGTGACAGGGTGGAGAGGTGTGTGAGGACCTCAGAGAATTCTTTTAGAAAGTCACAAAGTGGTTTTGGTGCACGGTATACAGTGGCTATGATGGTGGGTGAGGGTCCAGAAATTTTACACGCAAGACATTCAAAAGATTGGGTTTCCTGGATAGAAACTTGAAGGATTCTCCAGTTCTTGCGGTAAAGTATCGCAAGTCCACCTCCGCGGCCTGAGAGGCGGGGCTTAGCAATGTAAACAAAGCCTGGTGGAGTTGCGCCATTGAGCTCGGAGAAGTCTCCCGCCGTTTGCCAAGTCTCAGTTATACAAAAAAAGTCAAGCTTACGGTCAATTAGAATGTCTTGGATAAGACACCCCTTTCCCGTAAGCGAGCGGACGTTGAGGAGGCCGAAGTTGACGCTGGTGGCGTCCCCACGACGAGGCGCATTAGCCGACCTAGCCAGGCCGGCTAACATACGGTGGTCGATCGTGCGGCTACTCCCTCTGCGCGGCTGGCGGACGGATGACCACAGGGAGGTGATATCCTTGGAGCCATCGAGGTGAAAGCCTCGACGTGATCCGCGGTGGATATACCTCCGTGAAGGGCGACGAGCGATTTCCGGAAACCGGAGAATCGCCGGTGGCACGCTCGTCCATCGGGAGCGGAACTTCAGCAGCTCCGCCGCCGAGTACTGTAGCCGCCCAACAGGTCGATGGAAAAGCGCCATGATATTCACCAGCAACACCCAGAGGGAGGCAGCGGCCAGGTAGCCCTCGACAGCGGGAACAGGTGGGTGGAGATGATAACGCGGCTTCGTCAGTGATCCGGATAAGCGACCGGAATCATGAGATGGATCGATAGCCAACGTTCGTTTGGTGACTGTCTGGTAATTCCAGAGGTTCGTGAACCATAAAAAAGCTAAAAAGAGGTTTAAAAGGCTAAAAGAAGGTAAAAAACAGGTAAAAAACATTACGCGGGAAAGCAGCGGCAGCCAAAGCGCGCCAGCGTCCGCTCGTCCCGGAAGTGACGAGTTCATTCAATCTTAAGCACTTTCGGCACCCTCTTTCTTGTATGAAGCAGTTCTAGATCAAAGAGAGGATCAAAGCATCCTTTTCACCAGTGGATCAGATACGTCATCGTAAAATGTGTACGTCTGCTATGAAGTTAAATGTTGAAAGCAAACACAAAGCCGTAGCATCCATTAGCAAAAACATTGTTTCACATCTCCTGTTCCACTGAAATCCGCTTCAATTCCAAGTAGCAACAGTTCCACATATGCTTCCTTTCGCCCCTTTCTGTTCATCGCGGGCTCCTCAAGCCATGCATCCATCCAGCCGCAGACTGTCCAACTGTAGACTGCACCTAGGTCTGGGTGATGTATAAAAATGCAAAAAAAATGCATCCAAAAATAACAATGATTCGTACAGTGGACAGGTGATCATGTTAGGTTCCATGTTTTCATTGTTGGTGCATGAAAGAGTTACAAGAGGATTGTTTTACAAGTTATCCTCAAGCCATTTTTTCTCATAAAATGCTATTTCATCCTCTTCGAGTGGCATCTCAAAGACATTTTGAAATGTTTTTGTGTTGGGCGTAACATGTTTCTGTTCCTGCTCGTGTGTGATTCATACAAGCTGCGGCCACCAAAAGTAGAAAGCGGCCACGGAAGAAATCAATGATGCCTTCACTTGCTTATTAATGGCTGCAAACAAGTTCAACGTTTCTGCGCTTGATGAGAAACAAGGCGGTGGCGGTGGTGAGTTGTGGTGAGGGGTTTGTGAACCAAATCAATGTGCGCTTGAGCGTGCGAGAGAAAGAAAGAGAAAAAAAAGTACTTCAACAAAGCCATTTGTCATAAAAGGCTCCATTTAGTGGAATACACCAAAAGGCTCTTTCGTTCAGGTCTTTTATTAAATTGGTTGAGAGGAGAATAATCAGAGTCAGCTACACACATGAAAGTTGTCAAAAGAATCAACTCATCATCATCATTATGGTCAGACTTGCATGTATGTTCTCTCCCAGCAACCGGCAGCTCCAAACGTTTGTAAACATTTGTAGTCTGTCCTTTTTAAGGAACAGCATTTTGTGAATAACCATTGAGGTTGAAGACGAGACGTTGCGGGGTGACCTCAGATTTTTCAAAGGAGATGACGGAAATAGAAGTACCGGGACTCTCTGTATCTAGCTAGCTAGCTATTAGCTATGTAGCTAGTTATCTATTAGCTAGCTAGCTTTTCTATCTGAGTTACTTCTGGGTTGAGTGAACGCTGGCGCGTGTGACTGCCACTGCTCACCCACAGAAAAACTTATCGTGTGACTGTAATGTGACCTTGAGAGTTTTGAAAGGCACTCATAAATATATTATTATTATTATTAGTAGTAGTAGTAGTAGTAGTCGTCTTAGTAGTAGTAGTAGTCTTATTATGTTCAAAGGTGCAAAGCTACCTTTATACTGTTTTTCATTGTGTTGCTTCAACTGTGTTTTTCATCTAAATATTTACAGTAATAAAGATTGCTAAAGGTTGGTATTATGTCGTATTTAAGCTTGATATAAATTTGGGTTACTTTGCCGACAACCCCAATAGCATAACTTTGACACGTACATGTTTGTTTTGTGATTACATTTGTGCATGAATTCCAGGAATGTTAACTCATTCACTGCCATTCACAAATGTATTCGTGAATTGAACATAGGACGTAGAGCGCCATTCCCGAATTTGTTTGGGTTTTGTTTTTTCATGCTTGGGTGCCGAATAAACGCTGGCCATGGCCTCTGGCAATGTTTTTTCTCTTCCACAAGGGGGCAGAATTTCCCTATTTTTCATGTAACTGCTTCATTATAGCTCCAGCTGTTGTTAAAGCACTATATAAACCAATATGTATGTATTGCACTATATTTTGGACAGCCACCCTCATTTCAAGCTCATGTAACTCCAGACCTATATAATCGAGGAATTAACTCTTTTTTTGTGATGAAAGAAGAGAGTCTAAGGCACGTGTGTCAAAGTCAAGGCCCGGGGGCTAAATCCGGCCCACCACATCATTTTTTTCGGCCTGCGAAAGCATATCAAACTTGTGCAATTCCATGATGCTTGCTAAAACCCTAAACTAAAATTCATATTTTTGGATGTAAACCACAATAACAGTCATTATTGTTGACTTCAGATTTGAAAACTAGTGCTTCATTACTTTGTTGTGCTCTCTATATGTAATATGTGGAGGGGATTAAACATTCTAATGGCTTCCCCAAATTTATAACGGCCCTCGAGAGGAAACCATAACTACAACCTGGCCCGCGGCAAAAAATTACTTTGACACCCCTGGTCTAAGGTTTATAACGCTGGATTGAACGTTTATGTAGTCCTAAAACTCAATATTCTGTGAGTCCTGGAATTTAAGTAACAATGACAAAAACCCTAGCACTGAAGTGGACACATTTTTGCACGTCTGACAGTCAATGAGTTAACAGGAATTTCACATACTTTATTTTCAAGGTATTTCTTCAGTTATTTATTATGATATTACTTTTTTCTATCTATCTATCTATCTATCTATCTATCTATCTATCTATCTATCTATCTATCTATCTATCTATCTTGCTAGCTCGCTAAATCGCTAGCTCGCTAAATCGCTAGCACGCTAAATAGCTCGCTAGCTAGCTATTATTTGCTTATTGATTTTTATTCACTCTAGATTATCTGCACTTTTAATTCATGAGTAAAAACAATATATGTGATCTATCTCTTAATTTAGTACAGATTTGAATGTTAAAACGTTTTGTAGTTCACGCAGGTGAATGAAGTTGTTTTAATGTATTGTTATGGATTCCCCCCACCCCTGTTGTCATTGCGTTCTTCAGCTCCTGTTGAACCACACTTCACCAAGTGTACATCCCAAGATCAAGTGACATTCAGCTGCTGGTGGAGTCCCGGCAGTTTCCATAATCTGTCTGACGCCGGAGCACTGAGGGTCTTCTATCAGAAGCGCATTATAGAGTGAGAGAAAAACTGACCCTGCCAAAAAACTAAAAATTGTCTGCCATGAAGCGGACAACTTAACTGTGACTGTCATGCGGCTTTTTTTCCTGCCTCAAGCTCCTCCACTAAGAACGAGTGGAAAGAGTGTCCAGAGTATTTCCACTCGAGGCGAGAGTGCTTCTTTGATCGGAAGCACACAGCCATTTGGACCACCTACTGCTTGCAACTCCGCAGCCGAGACAACGTTACCTATTTCAACACGGATGACTGCTTCTCTGTGGAAAACATTGGTTCGTATCGCAAATTTATCGAATTTCGATCTCTGATTTTTTTCTTTAAGTTCAAAGTGATCAATGCGCATCCTAAATTTTGCTTTTAAATTATAAACTTATTTATTGGTAGGACAGTCGACTCTCGCATTTTCATTGCTCAATATGTATGGTGTTGAAATATTCCCTCATGATTTCTCTTTTTTTGAATGGGGGGGCCTCAATTTCTTCTGGAAAATGTATATTTCATGTTTTATCATTTTTTTGATTGGATTGGATTGGATTAACCTTTATACATCTCACAGTGGAGACGTTTATATTTCACAGCAGCAAAGTGATGAAAGAGGAAAGAAAAGGAAAGGAAAGGAAAGGAAAGGAAAGGAAAGGAAAGGAAAGGAAAGGAAGAAGTAGAAAAACAAAACAAGGAGCCACTCTCTCGACGCCATCTTGAAGTCAAAATTATTATTCAATCTACAATCTATTTTTGGGGTTGGGGGTTTAAAATAAGTAAACACAATTTCCAATTCATAATATGGAGGGACACTGAAATCAGTGTCCCTTCAATATATGCAGATTTTTGCGATTGTAATGAAGAGTACTTCATTGTTATGCTTATCACTGCACGTCGCTGAAAGAGGTGGGTGTAAGTCAGAATTGAATGTCGTGATTTGAACATGTAAGATGTTTATTTATTTATTTAGTTTCAATACCGTATTTTCCGGTGTATAAGGTGCGCCGGAGTATAAGGCGCACCCCAATGAATGGTGTATTTTCATTTTTTCCCATATATAAGGCACACCGGATTATAAGGCGCACCTTCAATGAATGAAAAAAGTTTTCGAAGTACAGTAAAGTCTCGTTATATCGATATCGGTTATATCGATAGTACTGCTTATTACGATACTACAGTAAAGTCTCATTATATCGATATCGGTTATATCGATAGTACTGCTTATTACGGTACTATTTCTATGAACGCAAGGAGAAAATTTACATGTCTCAGAATCGGATATATCGATAGTCCGGTTATATCGATATTTTTTCCGACTTCCGAGAATATCGATATAATGAGACTTTACTGTATAATATATAAATATATAAAAGTTTTCCAAATATAAAGCACACCGCATTATAAGGCACTACAGTACACAGTGGGGTTACCACTTGTTCGTGTACAGGGGCAAATGGAGTCGGCGGCTGCTGACAGTAGTTGCGAGACCTGTTATGGCTCAATATTACTTCACATATAAAGCGCACCTGCGTAGAAGCTCCAGGGTCATCTTTTGAAAAAAATCAAGACGTTTGGGTGCGCCTTATACACCGGAAAATACGGTAATTGGTTTGTTGTATTGAATTGCAGATGATACAATAGAATTCAAATGTACAGCTCAACATATTTTACAGCAAATGTTGATTCCTGGCATCTAAAATGGCATCTTTCATTCCTTTCATCACTTTGCTGCTGTGAAATGTAAATTTCTCCATTGTGAGACGAATAAAGGCACATCCAATCCAATCCAAATGATGTCTGGCTGCATCGGGTGCCATGGCATCTTCCCAAATTTTCTTTGCTGAAATTTCTCTGCAATTTTTTCTGGCAGTGCGTCCTGACCCTCCTGTGGCTCTCAACTGGACCTGCCTGAATGTGAGTCCCTCTGGGCTGACTTATGACGTCATGGTGACATGGGAGCCACCCGCCTCGGCTGACGTCGGGGTGGGCTGGATGAACATCGTGTACGAGGTCCAGTACAGAGAGAAGAACAGCACCACCTGGGAGACAGTGAGTTGTCTGTTGTAAATTCCATAACACTTCGGTGCAACAAACGTACACTCCAACCGTAAAGTGGAAGAGTAGTTTCATGTTTATTTATTTTTATGGGCCGCCTAAACTGATCTCGTGTGCCAAATCTGGTCCCCGGGCCTTGAGTTTCACACCATGTTGTGGAAATTGGCGTTTTCGTGTTCATCATGTTTGTTGGGTCCGAGAGGACAGTCATTTCATCTGTGCTGTATGTCATGCATATTAGCATATTTGACAATAAAGCTGACTTTGACTTTGATCTCTGCTCCAAATTACAGATGGAGGTTCAGCTGCAGCCTCAAACCCAGCAGACTATCTACGGACTCCATGTAGACAAAGTATACGAGGTGCACATCCGCTGCAGGATGAAGGCCTTCACCAAATTCGGAGACTTCAGTGAATCTGTTTTCATTCAAGTCTCTGGTAGTCCCAACAAAGGTAACCTGCCCCGCAAAATTTGCTGCATTTGTAGTTTTGCTTCCTTGGATGGGTTGCGATACATTTTTTTTTCATTTTGTTCATCTTTGTTAGATGCATTTTCCCTGCTCACTTTGGTGATTGTTTTGGGGGTTGTGGCCGCCGTCATACTCATCATGTGGGTTGTTGTCTCACAGCAGCACAGGTAGGAACTCCGATGCGCAGTCATATAAAACATATTTTGATGTTTAACCAAATGGGATTTCCTGTCTTTGCAGATTAATGGTCATTTTATTGCCGCCGGTTCCGGCGCCGAAAATTAAAGGTGTGGATCCCGAGCTGCTAAAGGTACCTCAGTTTTGTTTAGTTATTTATTTACCATATTTTCCGGAGTATATGGCGCATCCCCAATGAATGGTGTGTTTTCATACCTTTTCCAAATATAAGGCGCACTGTAGTATAAGGCGCACCTTCAATGAATGAAAAACATTTTACAAATATAATACATAAATATATAAATGTTTTCCAAATATAAGGCACACCACATTATAAGGTGCTACAGTAGAGGCTGGGGTTACGCACTACTTCTTCTCCAGGGGGAAATGGAGTTGGTGGCTTGTGACAGTCGTTGCGAGACCTGTTGTGCCTCAATATTACTTCACATATAAGGCACACCTGCATATAAAATGCAAGGGTCATCTTTTGAAGAAAATCAAGGCTGCGCCTTATACACCGGAAAATATAGTTATTTATTTAGTTAGTTACTTTGTTACTCGGTTATCTATTTTGTTTATTTGTTAGTGTTTTTGTTTATTTATTGATTTATTTATTTGACTTTGTTGATTTGTCGGTGTTTATTTATTTATTCATGTCATTTTTTTGGGTAATTATCATGTATGTACTTTATGCCCCCTTAATTCAAATTTAAAAATCATGCCGTTGCCCCCCCTCTCAAACGCTACAGGCCTGTGTCTCCTCAATGTGCTTTAACTCTACCACACTCAACCTTCAACTGTCAATCAAATACATCGGGAAAATGGCTGCTTTTTATTTAGGCTGCAGGTCTAGCTAGCTTGTCTCAATTGCGCCAGATGATGCGCAAGTTCTGACATATTGCGGAAGGAGGATAACTCCTGCCACCCTCTAAAGTTAGTCATGCAGCACACTTTTTGTTATAGCCCCACTCTGCCCCAAAACAATCTGGGAAAACCAAAAATAATGAAAAAACATTTTATGTTGTAGCTCCACAAGTGAAGACTGTCGTTCTCATTCCTGGCACGTTTCCAGCAATCACTTTCTTCAAACATATTTCGAAACAAATGACTGAATCTCCAATGCCTCATTACTAAGTGAAGATGAAACATAAAATGTGTTATGTAACGCGTTTTGTAAATAGCATTTCTATTGATTGGCTGGTATCATTGTTCATCACAATGCCCACTTATCCTCGCTCACCACATCACTCGCTGTTTATTGTGTGAGGCCTGTTATTAAGCAAAAAAAAAAACCGAATAGAACGAAATTTGTTATAAAACACGTTCTTTTGGACAGCTCTGTTTTTAATTGTGAGGAATGAAAATGAATAAATAAAGTTTCACATTGTGCAGCTCTCAGTGTAAAACCATAATAACACACATTTTGCCAAATATTTGCATCTGTGTAAGCTCTCTGTCGTACAGGAGTGGTCCATCGATGAGAAGGTTTCTTCAGCCGTCATCTGTACTTTTTGAAGGTGTCGGACGTTTCGCCTCCTATCCAAGAGGCCTTCAAAAAGTACAGATGACGGCTGAAGAAACCTTCTCATCACTGGATCTACAGTGATACCTCAGCTTACTTACTTAATTGGTTCCCAGAATGTGTGTAAGGTGAAAAGTGTGTATTCCAAACACTAATTTCCCATTGGAACCATTAAAAATGAGAATAATCCATTTCCAGGTACCCATAAAAAATATAACTTTCTACTGAATAAGATTTAAAACTACACAAAATATACATTATTTTATGTGTAATAATTGTGCTATTGTATTGTAATTACAGAAATAAACTGTCCTATATAATAAAGTCGTTTTATTTACCTTTGTGATGGTTATAGATGTAGTTGCCTCTTGATGATATCCGCGTGAAGTTGCCGTGCTTTCTCTGTGATAATATCCTCACTAACACGGTCCCTTGCTATCTGCTGTTCGTTAATCCAAATCAACAGAAGTTTTTCAACCTCCTCTATTGCCTGAGAACGTTGCTTATAGACAACACAGAAACACCCATAGCCACACGTAGCAATGGTCGATTTAGCATACTGGTACTGGGACGCTAGCTACTGGGATGCTAAGTCACACAAACGCACACCTCCTTCGTGTTTTCTTTTGTGTCGTCTTCGGCACTAGCCTGTGATAGGTTCTTTTTCGGTCCCAATATCAGAAAAAGTACTCCACTCGATAACAAACCATGTCTGCACTCAAAGAAAGTGGGTGTGGAAAACTAGTCTGCCAGCCACCGTGGCGCTGTTCGACTGTGTGGTTTGGTGTTCATACACCAAAAACTGGTTCATTAGCCAAGACTATATGCTCGCAAATTTAATATTCGTGAGGTGAAAAGTTCGTGAGGTAAAGCGTTCGTTAGCCGTGACATCTGTATATTTGATTTTGCAAGTGGACCGAATATTATTGTTTGTTTCCGTGTAGAAAGGGAAGCTGGATGAGCTGAATTTCATTCTTGGCGGTGGAGGTCTTGTTGGCGGCCAAACGTATTCGCCAGACTTTTACCAAGATGAGCCTTGGGTGGAATTCATTGAGGTGGACGTGAAGGATCCGGACACTGGGGAGAAGGAAGACAACCAGGCTTCGGATACCGAGAGGCTATTAGGGGGTTCTCATTCAGGCGGACACCGAGACGGGTGCTCCGCTACTTTCAGGTACTTTTTAATCATTTCTACAGAGAACCAAAGTCAGAGTTTTATAATTTTGAAGACACAAAAAAGGCCTTGAAAACTCCAAGTCGCACCATAAGGCAAAGATTCTAATACAGTAGTGTACTAGGCCCAAATGTTCATGTAAAAGCAAACCAAATGTTTATTCGTATCGTCGCCACTTTAAGTACATTTTTGGGGAGAAAAAAAATCCATCATGAGGTTGAAGGTCGTGCTGTAGCCTATCGCTGTTTGTCTTGAAGGTGAGGACCACCTTTAAAGGACAACCGACTACATTTTTTTGTTTCCTAACTGACATCAGAAAAATGTTTTATAGCATCTAAAATACCCAAAACACGCAGGCTGATATTTTTAGTCAAATGAAAAACACCAATAAAAATGAGTTCAAGTGTCCCAAAACTACTTCAAAATGACCCCAAAAATGGCGAGTTTCAGAAGGTCCCGCCCCCTTGTTCGTGACGTCACGCCAGGACGTCTAGCCTTGCTCTTGAATCTAAACAATGGCTTCAGATTCAGAGAAGATGATTTCTTGTTACTCATCCACTTATTAATATGATTCAAATAGTTCTGAAGAGGAAAGCATAAATGTTTGCAATCGATTAAAGAAGTTATTCCGTGTCATTTTGAGGCATCTGGACTGAAATGTAGCATCCCAGAAAATGCACGAGATGGCACCCAAGCTCCATTGGAAATGGGCTGATTTGTCTGCTGGGAATTTTTATCAACTAGTATCAAATAGTAGTCTTTTTGCAATACACAATGATTCACCATCGCATTATTTATGTGTTTTCCTTCTAATTTCGCCATCATGAGGCTGAGTAACAAGAAAGCATCTTCTTCGAATCTGAAGCCATTGTTTTGATTCTTGAGCAAGGCAAGACGTCCTGGTGTGACGTCACGAACAAGGGGACCTTCTGAGACTCAGCATCTCCGAGGTCATTTTGAAATAGTTTTGGGACACTTTAAATAATTTGTATTGGTGTTTTGCATTTGACTAAAAATATCGGCCTGCGTGTTTTGGGTATTTTAGATGCTATAAAACGTTTTTCTGATATCAGTTAGGAAACAAAAAAATGGTGTCCGTTGTACATTAACCAGAGCTGAAGCTGGAACAAAGCTCTAACATGGAAAAAAGAGAAATGCTGCCACTCGAGGAAGGGAAAAAACATTGCCAGAGGTCTGACCCGTGCTTTATCGGGACCCATGCATGAAAAACAACCCTGAACAAATTCGGGAATGGCGCTCTACATCATATTTTCAATTCCTGAATAAATTTAGGAATGGCAGTGAATGAGTTAACATGCATCTATGCTGCTCTCCCATCAGCTTTCCCGATGATGACAGCGACCGCCCTTACGCCTCGAATGATCCCGATGAAGACGGCGCGGCACTCACGTCCACGCTACTACCGGGCCAACCCGACGACAGGGAACCTTCCCCCTACGTGGACTCGGCGCGAGAGGAGAGACCCCCGACGCGCTCTCAAAACGGAGTTCCTCAAACTTGGGTCAACACGGATTTCTACGCCCAGGTCAGCAACGTCATGCCTTTCGGGGGGGTGGTGCTGTCGCCCGGCCAGCAACTACGAACGCAGGAAGGCGGCCCGGCTTCCAATGAAGACGCAGAGGAGGGGAAGAAAGACTGCGCGGAGGAGGAGGAGAAGCAAAAGGAGCTTCCGTTTCAACTCTTGGATTTGGAACCGGAGGGCGAAAGCAGCCCCCCGTCTTACTGCTCCATGCCCGACGACAGCCATCAGCAGAGCGAGCCTCGGCCGAATGAAGCCTATCCGTCACCTTACGTATCCCCCGAGTCCCCGCAGGTGCAGCTTTTTTCCCCCGTAGCGGACTACACGGTTGTACAGGAGCTTGATAGCCAGCGTAGCGTTCTGCTGGACCCGCCTCCCGTCCATTCAGCGCCATTGTGCCTGTCGCAACGCCCCCTCAAAGCCCTCCCCGCCATGCCCTTGGGGTACGTCACCCCAGACCTGCAGGGGGCGCTCTCACCTTGAACGAGACACATTTTGACTCGGAAGTTAGCGGACTCCCATCGGAAGCCGATTAAAGGGGAGTTGAACTTGCCACCCCCGCCGTCTTTACATTCGCGCCGCCGAAATGTATTTCATACGCTTCGTGTGTTTCCTCGCAAGCGACGTGGGAGACGTTTTTCAAGAAGCTAATCATTTTGACGCTTCCTTAGGTCATCGCCGAAGTCTTAACAGTGCAACAAGTAGTGCGGTTGCCCCGGCCGGCCTCGTCCACGGTGGGAGAAGAAGCGTTTGTCATTGTTTACTTTTAAATAGTGCACATAATTGACACAACCTTATAACTCTTAAAGGACAACCAACGTCACTTTTTTGTTTTTTAACTGACACCAGAAAAACCAGAACAACGTTTTATAGCATCTAAAATACCCAAAACATGCAGTATGATATTTTTAGTCAAATGCAAAACACCAATAAAAATGACTTAAAGTGTCCAAAATCTGCCAAAAATTGAGCTGCGAATAGGGCATTTTCAGAAAGTCCCGCCCCCCTTTCGTGCCGTCACGCCAAGACGTCTTGCATTGCTCAAGAAACAAAACAATGGCTTCAGATTCAGAGAATATGCTTTCTTGTTACACACCCAGTTATGAATATGATTCAAATAGTCCTGATGAGCAAAGCATACATGTTTGCAATCGATTAAAGAATTTATTTGGGCCATTTTGAGGCAAACGGGCGGGGGGGGGGGGGGGGGGTCTCAAAAAGAGGCAGAAAAATGGCGACCAGTTCCTGTGAGGACTGAATCAGCTCATTTCCACAGCTCTGATACATTCTTTCCATGGAGTTTGCCTCCCTCTGCAGGCGGCTTTTGGTTGTAAGACATGGTTTAAAAAAAACAGTACAGCAAAATACATTGACGTGATGGAAAGACGCTACAATGCTTTTACGGTGAGGAGGCGGTCCTTTTCTGACGTCACGTACGGACTCGTCACCAATTCAAAAACAAGACTTCCTGAATGTTCAGCGCGAGTCTCAAAACGTAAAATATAGCTATATGCGGTGGAATCTTATTAAAATACGCCCAGTAGAAGTCATGTGAAGCCATTTTACAAATTATGGACACAACTTGTCCGGAGACGTCGGTTGTCCTTTAAGACATGTCAAATGATTCCTTGTTAATAGCTCACATCGAGCAAGAAACAAGGAGGTTTTCCTCCTCATAATGCAAAACTGCATTATTTTTTTGGTCATTATCCCTGGGCTGGCCAAATGTCAAGGTAGTGTTTTTGTTGGATTTGTGATTTTATTTTATTGTTTTTTTTTTGTGAATAATGTGACAACAAATGATCCAGCTAAAGGATTGTTATTCCATCATGTTTTTCCTATTGCGCTTGTTGATTTTAGCCAAAATCACAGCCGAAACCTTCACGTTTAAAGGACAACCGACACCATTTTTTTGTTTGCTAACTGACAACACAAAAACGTTTTATAGCATCTAAAATACCCAAAACACTCAGGCTGATATTTTTAGTCAAATGCAAAACACCAATAAAAATGACTTAAAGTGTCCCAAAACTGCCACAATGACCTTGAAACTGGGGATTTTCAGAAAGTCCCTACCCCAGCTCGTGATGTCACGCCAGGACGTCTTGCCTTGCTCCAGAATCAAAACAATGGCATCACGGAGTTCAGATTTGGAGAAGATGCTTTCTTGTTACTCATCCAGTTATGAATATGATTCAAATAGTTCTGAAGAGGAAAGCATAAATGTTTGCAATCGATTAAAGAAGTCCTTCCGTATCAATTCGAGCCGTCTGGACTCCAATGTAGCGTCCCAGAAAATGCACAAGATGGCGCACAAGCTGTGCTGGAAATGGGCTGATTTGTCTGCTGGGAATTTGTGGCCCCTTCTATATGGTGTTACCGCAATTGGTAGTCTTGGTGCGACACACAACGATTCACCATCGCGTTATTTATGTGTTTTTCCTTCTAATTTCGCCATCAACACAGATCATCACGATGTTTTCAGACCAAACAAAGTACCCAAAATGCATTGCGTGTCACTTTCTCGGTCAGGGGCGTTCCAGATGTGACGTCTCGTCAGGCATCGTCATCAACTCGAAAACAAGAATTCCTGAATATTCAGTGTAAGTCTTAAAATGTAAAATATACCTATAAGCAGTGGAATCTTTGCAAACTACGCTCAGTAGAAGTCATTTGTAGTGATTTTACAAATTATGGACATAACTTGTCCGGAGGTGTCGGTTCTCCTTTAAAACATAGACTGGGAATGATAAACATTATTCATCAGTGCTTTTTTTTCAACATTAACTGTGATAAAGGAGCTTCTGTGTGGCGTCATCGAGCCTTGCAAGAGGTCACTCCTTGAGGTATTCCGTGACGCTAAGGAAATATCCTTGGAGGATGACCAAAGGGAAATCCTGAAATGTGGTTCACGGACTGGAATGGAAAAAATAAAACTATACATTGACAGCTGCTGTACATGAAGCCAATGGACACACACACACATACTACCAACCTACACCAGCTACTACATCCATACAATGTTTTTTTTAATGTGCTCATATGTGTTTATGTCAAATAATTCAGGGATGGCGAATAGATTGAGTCGAAAGAATGTGAAGGTGTGCCAGTCGACACAGCGTGAACAACTGCTTTTTCCATGGTTGCGTTCAATGCTTGTCATGCCTGTTTTAACAAATGTTTAAGTTGTAGTAATTGTTAGGGGCTTTAGACTATAGGCTGGAAAAATAATAATTGCAGAGGCGGCAATGTGTTAAGGTGAACTGGTGAAGCATCTTTGCGTACATGTTCATAAAATACATCCATCCGCCATTTAATCTAATGAGATCCGAGGCCGTTCTGTAGCCATTCCCAGACTTTCTTGGCCCAGTCGGTGGGTTACACCCTGAATTGGTTGCCAGTCTGGGCTCACAATGATAAAACAAACAACCACAGTCACAATCACACCCAGGGACAATTTAGAGTGTTGCATTAATCTACCATGCATTTTTCGTTATGTGGGAAGGAACCGGAGCACCCGGAGAAAACCAACACACGGAAACCTGAATGTTGGTCTAAAAATTGGCAACCGCTGTTACAAATATACAAATACTGTACAAAAAAAAATCAGTTCTGAACAGGTTTTTGTTACTGTAAATCGGGGGGTGCTCACACTTTTTCAGCATACTTTTGAAATGACCAAGTCAAAAGAATCCACCCTCTATATTTATTGAGAAATATATTGAGGAATCTTGCAACCTATTTTGATGTATAACCGCACATGTTGCACAACACAATATACTGTAATTATGTACATTTTTTGCCATGACCTGAGTCCATTCACTCTGATAACTAGCAAACGAGACAAATGCACTTTGAAAATGTCATCGTGAAAAAACGTCCGACTTCCATTCCGTATGAAAGTGATACTTTTTTCTTCTTATTTAGTCCAGCTCCCCACTCATTTTTATACCCTATATTGCTATATTAAGAGGAAAAAAACGATCGAAAAAAATAGGATGTAACTAACGACGAGTTTAGTTCTTTGCAACGCTCTTGGGCGTTTTAACACGCAGTGTAATCTGATTGGTTGTCTGGTGTATCAATCAAGTGAAGGGATGGCTGATTGGCTGACGTGTAGTTTAATTCCAAACAACTCAACTGTATAGCAACTTTGTACAGCGTCAGTTCATGACAACGTCACAGCGAATTTAAAGCAGATTCTTTACTTACAGACAGTGTATTTCAGGTGTTCAAATACCTGACATCGATGAGAAGGTTTCTTCAGCCGTCATCTGTACAAAAGTGAAGGTTTCGGACGTTTCGCCTCCTATCCAAGAGACTTCGTCAGCGAACTAAAGTCTGACTGGTCGTATCGGCCCCATTTATATATCCCTGTTTTTTTTTTTTTTTTGTAAGCTCTCAGTCGTACAGGAGTGGTCCATCGATGAGAAGGTTTCTTCAGCCGTCATCTGTACAAAAGTGAAGGTTTCGGACGTTTCGCCTCCTATCCAAGAGACTTCGTCAGCGAACTAAAGTCTGACTGGTCGTATCGGCCCCATTTATATATAAATGTCTGACTGGTCGTATCGGCCCCATTTATATATAAATGGGGCCGATACGACCAGTCAGACTTTAGTTCGCTGACGAAGTCTCTTGGATAGGAGGCGAAACGTCCGAAACCTTCACTTTTGTACAGATGACGGCTGAAGAAACCTTCTCATCGATGGACCACTCCTGTACGACTGAGAGCTTACAAAAAAAAAAAAAAAAAAAAAAAAAAAAAAATACCTGACATGTTTCGGCGTATACTTCCGCCTTCTGCTTTAAATTAAATCAAGTAGACAGGATGAACTTGAGTTTTTATTAATCCAACTGTAGCAGCGATTAAAAATACAGTACAATAGTAGCGACATTATTGTCGTTTGCTACCAGAAGCAGGTCTTTGTAAGATCGGTTCACAATTGCAGTTCTCCCCTGTATCAAAGTTGTATTACGCCGTACATTATTTTAAATTAAAAAACGTATACAATAAGGGGGAAACGTATGAATTGACAGGTATGCTCAATCAGATCGACGTATTGTGCACCCCCTGCTATAAAAGAAATAGTAAAATACAGAAGTTGTATTTATGTTGCTTCTCTTGAGAGGAGCATTCAGTGCCCCCGGGTCTATCTTTTACTTTTAATTCGACAATGTCATCATTGACATTCACTGTCACCTAAAAAAATCCGAAAATAGTTCACTGTTGTTAAATTGAAAGAATTTTCTTTCAGTTGTACCAACTTCTCGCCAGTAGAGGGTGCTAACATACATATACAGTAACTCAGTGCCGAATAATCCTCATCTTCACATTTTCAACATATAAATAAACCTAGCGTCATTCTGACATGTCAATTACAGTGAAACCTCGGTTTACGAACCCCTTGGCTTACGAACTTTTTGGTTTACAAACATTTATGAAAATTTTACCTTGGCATACGAACTATTTTTCGGGATACATACGGAGCTGCCACAATGAGTGATGTGTCCTTCGCGAACGAGCCCATTCTCCTAACAAGAAAATGGTGGCCACTGTTTTTGTCCTCTATTCCCCGCCTCCGGTCTTCGGTTAAAGCCACGTGATTGGTCAAGAACGCGGCAGTGGGGGATGGCATTACAGAGAGAGAGTGAGGCCGTTCTCCCAAAAACAAAATGGCGTCTTTGGTTAAAGCCACGTGATTGGTCAAGAACCCAGCAGTGGGGGGGTGGGGGGTTAAACATTAAAGAGACAGGCAGACAGAGAGAAAACACACACACACACCCGAAAGGGTGTGTGTGATGACAAAAGATGACAAAAAACAAACAAAAGTGAAATAGTGAGAACATGGACAGAAAACAGTGAAATTTGAACCCATTTCAACTTTGATAATTCAAAAGCAGAGTGTAGACTGGAAGGTTTAAATATCGCATCAATCAGGCTCCACAAATAACCCACACAAGTCATCTGTACACTTGATGCAAAAAGCTATCAACCCAGCTAAACAGATCACAATTGATGAAGAACTAGATAGAATTATCACAGAGAAAGCACCTACAAGGATCATTCATCAAGATGGTGAAAGAAGGCTATGTTCCGCATCAAGTGTTTAATGCTGAGGAAACCGGACACTCCATTCCATCAAGCCATTAACGACCATCACAAAGGTAAATAAAATGACTTCATTGTACACTACAGTTTATTTCTTTAATCATAATACTATATCACATTTATTATACATAAAATAAGGTATATTTTGTGTAGTTTTAAGGCTTAGAAAATTAGAAAGTAGAAAATTATGTTTTATGGGAACCTGGGAACAGATTATTCTCATTTTAATGGTTTCCTATGGGAAATTAATTTTTGGGATACACACTTTTCGCCTTACATACTCTGTCTGGGAAACAATTAAGTTTGTAAGCCAAGGTCCCACTGTATCTGGAGTGGCACCTGGGTGTCTCCAAGCAGATCCCATGGCTAGCACTTCCTCCGACCCTTCTTCATTCCCTTTATCTCCGCCAACGATGCGTACCTATACTAAATACATGCGGAAGTGTATGTACGTATGCTAAAATAGGACCATGTGCGTATGTCAGTGGACTTTGACAAGCTTGTCATTCGCAAGATACATGTGGATCAGTTTTCCATTGTATGGCTAATATCCACCTACCCACCCCAAAAAATGGAGGAAGTTCCCAACAGGGATTCCTGTTGGCTGCAGTTTCTGTTCAGGGTAGTCAGTATGCACGTGTGTTAACTGGAATACAGTAGAATACTGTATATATGCAATGCAATCAATGACGAGCAGTCTATAGATCATTTCTTCGAGATCGGTGGGCAATTTTTAACTGTTCGTGTGTGAGGAGGTGGGGGGTGCCAACCCACAACGTGTTCATTTTAGCCTCGTGCAGATGGTCATAGCATTTTTTTTCAAAATGTGACGGACACTTTGTTAGACTGAGCACTTTGTACACATTCGACAGACAATGCGTTCGCGTGAGAATTTAGTAGGTTTATATACAAAGGGTTGATTTTTCAAGAACGTTTTTTAATTAAATGTGGTTTTGTTCGTTTTTCTATTTTTATTTACTTTCTATTTTTAATGGTTTTCTATTTGAGAGTTCTCAAATTGATGGATCGTATACAGTTTAAAACGTTGCATATATTCATTTTCTTTTTTAAAGAATTTGCGCTATCACGTTTCCACACAAAATAATCACGTAAAGGCGAGAAATGTTACTTTCTGGTGCTCTAGCAGCTATAGTCTGTAAACAAATTCGGTGTGAAGTCTTGGCTGGCAATATGCTTTTGGTGCCACATGGAACTCGTTTTGTTTAAAAAAAAAAAAATCATACGTTGTACATTTGGTTTCAGGGCGAGTATTTTTGAGCCTCCATGAGTATTGTTCTTAAATTCTAACGAAGTGGATCACGACTTTGAGACATTAGGAAATACTACATTTTGTCAAATGGAGTTATTCAATGTCTACATGTTTCCACTGTCATGAGAATTCATTTGGTTTGCCATTTTTCCACAATACTCAATTGGTTTCGAAATTGTTGGGAACATTTGTATGTGGTTTTCCTGAGAGGGTTTACTTATGTACTCGTAGTCACGACGTTGGATTACAAACCATCTGAATTCAATATGTTGTGAAAACACGACCAGGTTTACCTGAAATGTAGAGGGAAAAGTTTTTTTTAATGAAATAGTTTTACAAAAATGCCAGCTTGGTTTACTTTTAGATTATATTATCGATTATTGAAAACTGGTACTTGTGTGTGTAGATGGAGGGTATTATTTTTAGATTGATTCTCATAAGAATTGTAATAATAATGTACAGTTTGTATTCAGTGAAAAACGTTATCTTTATTTAGAATTTTGAAATCATGTCCCCATTGTGTTAGGTGATTTAGTTTTTAATTGTTTATGTTTTTTGGCCGTCTTGTCATTTACTGTTGTTTTAATATTATCATGCTAAATTCACAATGAGACATGTCCATCAACACATGCTTAAATAATATTTTGACGTTGACATGTTTGCCTTTTTTTAAAATCATGATAGAATGAGGAAACTTTATTATCAATAAACTTCAATTGTAAGCCTTCGAGTTTGTTTTTGCACACAAAATTTTATACTACCAGATTAATGGAATCCTATACTGTGATGTATGTATGTACATAATAATTTGCTTCAAATATGAATGAATAGTTGGATGGAAGTGTAATCTGCTTTCACACGAATTTTCGAAGCCAGCATTTTGCCGTGGGGCAAAACGATGTGGAATTAAGGTAATCCCGGGGGGCACTGGCAGTGGGCTCTCTCTGAAATAAAACAACTTGACACTGACGTCTCCCATCCAGATAGTATTTGATGTCACAAATACTATGTGATTGTGTCAATATCTCACTTTTCTGTTTGTTTGTTTTTTGTTTTGTTTGTTTGTTTTTGTTTTTGTTTTTGTAAATGCTTTAGTTTCAATATAGTTACACTGCAAGCATTCTTACGTCCTTATTCTGCTTGGTTATTATTATTGTTTCCACATTGGCTTTTTGTCGTGAGGCTGAGTGACATGTTTGGAGCTCCAGCCTTTTATTGATGACATATTGTGCAATTTGGCCGTTTTTTTTCTGTTGTTGCTTCATGATTATGCCAACCAGGTTCGTGCTCAGCAACATTGTTCATCAATAGTATCTTGACTCAAATTTAATTTGCTCCTTGTCCACAATTTAAATTTTAAATCACTAAGATCTCGTAGAAACGTTCCCCAATGACATGAATGAAAATCCATTTCATAAAAAAAAAAAAAAAAAAAAGAATGGATTGGGGGGGGGCGCTTCATTCAGTGGATGTGCGGCTCCTGGTGGTGTGCTCGCGACTTGGCTAATAGTCGTCATTATTCGCAAAATAAAAAGAATGTGAGTACTATGTTTTCTGTGTTTGCAACATTTTTGTCTAAATAACAGATGTTCAAAATTTATGATACAACCACAACAGAACAATGCTGATTTTGTTAGCTATTTCTGTGGGTGATTAGCATGATCTTCTAGCAGCAAGCTAGCAGACCTTCGTGAGTAAATTTATGTTGTTTAGTTAAATACACATCATGAACTGTCTATGTTTAATGTTTCGTTTAACAGTTAACAGCTGAGATTGGAAAGAAAGTCATGAAACTAGCAGACTCCTTTTTTTGTTGTTGAAAGAACGCCTTACTACTGTAACTGCCAAACCGCACACAGCATGCTCCGGGGAGGCAGAATAGACATCATGGTTAGAGAGAAACTCACTCGTAAATCCATTATTTTTTCTTGCAAAAATACCCTATTTAAATTGGGAAACTTCTCACAAGTACCATTGTAGCTTTTTTTACAATTGCATTCATATTTGTAGCATCCATCTTGAGGGGGACTGGACCGCTAAGAACAATGTTGGACTTCATTTATATGACATTCTTAGCAGTTAAACCTTGTCAGTGGTATATCTGTGCTTGATTAGCTTGTGATACAATAAATGTAAATTTGCCTCATTTTAATCAAACTGATACTTTTTTTTGTCCGGGCATTTGTCATGAATGGAGATGTCAGAGTCTTCAGTTGTGTTATAAGAATACAGGCTTGTTTGTGATGCACATAGAGGAACATTGTGCGAATGGGTTCACGTATTGTGTGTGTGCTTCATTCTCACTCCCAGTCCAGAGTGTTGGTGGAGAACATGGAAGAAGGGAGCAGCAGCCAGCTGGAGAAAGCTTATTGGCCAATTAAGATGGAGGCTGTATACCGGTGCTCTGTGTGGGGGGCTGATTGAATCACACTGACCGCCACTCACAGAACATTGAGGCTAATTACCCATAAGTCACTCTCCCCCTTGTATTAGATCTTCAGCCCAATTACACCCACATAGGCAAGGCACATTGGTTTAACTCATCGCCTCTCTTTGTTTGTTGACCTTTTTGGATATCCAATTTTTCAGGGCATTCAGGTGCACGAATCCAAGCTGAACATGATGTACTTTGCCTTTATAGAGTGTATCATTACTAAAATGATTTAAAAAAAAGTAAGGCTTAGCTGTCACTAATTGGATAAAAAGGAACCTCTTTTTTATGAGTAAAATAATTTAACACTGAAAGGTTACTTTTAATAATCACTCGATGCAGTCTTCCATTCAAACAGCAAAAAGTAACCATTATAATAATTTTTGTGTATACTCAGAAATGTTTAAAAAAATTACTTGGTGAGCTCCCAAAAAAATCTCAACTATTAAAAAAGTATATAATCGTAAACGTGCTTTTTTTAAAATTGTGGTTATAAATACATTGTGTTGTTTGTAGAATTGCACTGTGTCCTCTCTCTTGTGCGTTTAGTGGACAGCAAAATATGACCAAAACCAACAAATAAAATGGCTTTTTCAATCTCATTATAAATTACAAGTGTACCTAAAATAAAGTGCTTTGCGAACCCATTTTTTTTTAAAGATCCTGAAACGTTTTATTTGAGCAAATGATGTTGATGTCAGGGCGGCCCGGTAGTCGAGTGGTTAGCACACTGGCTTCACAGTGCAGAGGTCGCCGGTTCGTGTCCCGGTTCGGCTTCCCTGTGTGGAGTTTGCATGTTCTCCCCGGACCCGCGTGGGTTTTCTCCGGGTACTCCGGTTTCCTCCCACACTCCAAAAACATGCATGGCAGGCAGATTGGCCACTCCAAATTGTCCCTAGGTGTGAGTGTGAGAGTGACTGTTGTATGTCTTTGTGTGCCCTGCGATTGGCTGGCAACCAATTCAGGGTGTCCCCCGCCTCGTGCCCGAAGACAGCTGAGATAGGCTCCAGCAACCCCCGCGACCCTAATGAGGAATAAGCGGTACGGAAAATGAGATGAGATGTTGATGTCTCTTTTGTGAAACTTTCTTGCCATCTGCTGGACAATTTCGGTACGTTTGTCATGTTATCAATTCGGATATAAAATACAGGTATATGTAATTGTAGTCGTGGTTGTTAGTCATAATACTCAACACACAAAGCCTTGAGATAAAACTATTTTGTTTACCAGTGTTATTTTTAAACAAAATTACAAATTTCTTTGAGACTACTTTTTGTGAACATATTTAAACAATTCATGAATTGCCATATTGATCCAAAACGCAGAAACACAAGCGATCCATTCAAAGTTTATTCCACTGTCCATTCACGTACTGTATAATTCATACACTCAATTTTCAATACATTGCTCTGTGGTGGCATCAGATTTCTAGGTAGTATTTCAAAACCTTCCCGCAGAAACCGTCATGAATCACAGGGTGTATTAAAAAAAGTAATTCTTGATCTATTCTTCTCTCTTTATGACAGTGGAGTCGTTTAGCGTTGTTTTAATGTGTGCAATTTGCAAGAAAATACAGTTCAAGAAAGGGGGAGGTTGAGTCCTGGGTATGAAAAAAAAAAACAATATTTAACCTTTAAATGAATGTCCCTAAGTGGGTTTGATGTTCTTTCGTGGTGTGTGGTATGTAGTCATTTTAAGTGTAGGTGTATGGAGGTATGATGAATGATACAGGGGTGTCTATCCTACACCCATCACTACTAAACTTTTTGTGCCCTTTCTGTAAGACCCCAAGAACTGTTTACAAGAAAATCTTAAAAAAAAAAAAAACTTAAAAGGGGAAGTCAAGACAAATTTTTCTTCACAATATCGTCGATGCGCCCCCACTAGTCTAATCACGGTAATCCAATTTATTTTGTATTTGCAGATTTATCAGAAAAATCAAAGCAATTGTCTCCAATGAAGGGATGGCGATTGTACCGTATACTGATGCATGCCGGTAAGTGAAAACGACATCAGATGCTCAACATCACATGACCAAGCCCAGAAAATAGGTGACTATTACATGAATGCTTTGCACTGTGATGGCGCCAGTAAATGAAAGAAAGAAAAAAAAAAACGTTTCGCTTTGAGATGACTAAAAAAAATAAAATAATGGATGAATGTTGCTACTTAATACATATTTTAATCAGAATACCATGTTTAGACTAGTGGATTGTATGGAACATATTGCAAAAAAACATCTTCCCCTTCCAGAGTGGTGTCATACCTTTGTGGCATCTTTGGATGTTTTCATAAAATACACAAAAACACCAGAGGTTTTCAATGAATAGCGCTCGGTGTGTGTGTGTGTCTAAAAAGAAATACCCTACAAACAAATTGTTTAATTTGCAATCTTTGACAAGGTGGAGAATAAAGTGTTTACATTTTTATTTGGTGGTATGTTGTGAGACTTTCCAAATGAAATATGTGCTTTGGCTGAATATAGGTTGGAAAACTCCACTCAAAAAACTGAGTCCACCATGTTCCAGAAGAACTCATCTCCCATCCCTGCCATCCTGACTTCAACCAGACGCCACTAGAGCATAGTTTATGCGCCTGATTTCATAAAAGATGGAAAGGTCCAAAAGTAGGAAAGAGTCATTTTTGAAACATGGTGGCCTATCTGGACCATGGGTGAAGTGAGCTGGTGTTCTTACTCGAGAATGACATCACGACCAGCTTTACAGCTGGCCTCATTCTCAGCTCACGACCCCCGGAGGTCAGGCTCACTGGTCCGGCTGAGGTGGCTGTCAGTCGGCCGGAGGCGAACGTCACTGTCAGGTCTCGCTGACGTGATTGGCCTCGATCTGCCCGTGTCACTGTCATGTGGCGGGAAGCGCCTCCTGACAGCGTCACAAGCTCGGCTCGCCTGTCTCGCCCAACAGCCTCCGTCAGTGTCAGCATCAGCTGGCCGCAGTAGCGGCATCACTGTCGGATGCGGCGGCCCAATGTCATTCGTGTTTTGATTTTCACCCTGACTTCTCGGGTGCTCACGGTCGCTGCATCACCGGCATCCCTTGCGCCTCTTGGGGAGCCACGTGTGAGTGCACCTGACTAGCTTCTGGCCCTAAACTGTGGTGACTTTGGCTTTGCATCTGCTGGTTTCCATGCTGGTTATGACCCAGACTATGATCATGGCTGTGGTGCCCGTGCTGAACATGCTGATGATGATGGTGATGACCATGATGGTGTTGACCATGGTGTCCAGTTTCTGCATCAACTGCTGGGGCAGCATCGGGACGTTCTTCTTCTGTAGTTACTTGACACTCTGATGGGATTTCAGCACTCTGTGGAAATTCCATATGAAATTGGTGAGCCTTTGAAAGCGAGTGAGAGAGAGAGAGAGAGAGAGAGAGAGAGATTGACAAAGAAAGAGAGCTAGAGATTCAGAAAGAGACAGAGACATTGAGAAAGGGAGTGAGAGACATTGAGAAAGAGAGAGATTTTGAGAAAGAAAGAGAGAGCCATTGTGAAAAAGCTAGAGAGACGTTGAGAAAGAGGGAGATTGAGAGAGTGAGACATTGAGAGAGAGAGACATTGAGAAAGAGAGAGACAGACAGTTTAATAAAGAGAGAGAGTGATTGTGAAAGAGAGACATTAAGAGAGAGATTAAGAGAGAGAGAGAGAGAGAGAGAGAGAGAGAGAGAGAGAGAGAGAGAGAGAGAGAGAGAGAGAGAGAGAGAGAGAGAGAGAGAGAGAGAGAGAGAGACATTAAGAAAGAGACGTATAAGCTTGGCCAAAACAAACATGCGAATTAAACCTCTGAAGATGGAGGACACTGATTCGCTGTGGCGAACCCTTGAAGGAAAAAGCTGAAAGATAAGAAGAAGATATACACATATATAATGATAATAATAATAATACCTCATATGTGCAAGTGCCACACAATCGCTTGCAGTAAGTGTCTTTGATGGCATTCTCAATGTCGCCCTGGCCAATGATGGAATACGGAAGGGAGATTTTGCGCGCAAGGCGTCCACATCTGATGATCAATAGGTTAAAAAAAAGGGACATGATTATGAATATGCATACAAAGAGTGCTATTCCTATTGGTACTATAATATATGACACTAATATAGTGGTTAAATCATAGTGTTTTTAATTTAATAAAAAACAAGAGTACCTCCAGATGATAGCATGATACATAGTGTGCCACATGTATGCATATTAGCTCAAAATCTGCTCAAAAACACTAATGTAAAATTGTATTTTACAAATGTATCACATCTACGTGTTGAAACCTGTCATAGATGAAAAAGTCATCCTTGGATCCATTCAGCAGCTGCCAAACATCCGACTGCTGCTCTTCTTGTTTGTAGAGTGCGATGTTAGCGGACAACCTCTGCGCTAGCATAGGGTGCAGCTGTTGTGCTTGCGCTCCCTGATGGTTGACCACCATGTAGGTCACATCTTTCAAACCCTGACTCTCCATCTGTAGGCGCAGGTTATCCATTCTAGAGGGGAAAGAGAATGAATTAAAAATATACACAGACTATCCCCAACTTACGAACGAGATAGGTTTCAAAAGGTCGTTCGTGAGGTGAATTCGTTCGTAAGTTGCTTCAGTGCTATATTTTGTCTGGAATGTATGTTTAAGGCTTATATAGGTATGTTTAAGGTTTATATAAATATATTTGAGGCTTGTATAAGTAACATGTATTAGTTTGTACTGAAAAATAAATATTGAAAAGAATATATGCTGTATAAAGATATGTGAGAGAGATAGAGAGAGATGGTTGAACGATATTTAACAATTCAAATGTCAATGTCTATCACAGGGCCCCACGTCGGAATTAGCGGCGGAAAAAGGCACGCAATACAAAATCTAACTTACAGCATCACTGTCCGAACATTTGTCAACATAAAGTGATACCTCAGCTTACGAACGCTTTAGCTCATGAACTTTTTGCCTCACAAACATTAAATTCGCGAGGATATAATCTTGGCTGACGAACTAGTTTTCGGCGGACGAACCAAACCACACAGCGCCACGGTGGCTGGCGGACTAGTTTTCGGTGGATGAACACCAAACCAAACGGTCCAACAGCGCCACGGTGGCTGGCGGACTAGTTTTCCACACATACTTTCTTTGAGTGCAGATGTGGTTTGTTATCGAGTGGAGTACTTTTGCTATTATGGGCCCGAAAAAGACCCGCCACAGGCTAATATTAAGCCGAATGGAGGACACAAAAGTATATTACAATCGAGCAGAAGTAGGAGATCATCGAAAAAGACGAACGAGGTGTGCATTTGTGTGACTTAGCGTCCCAGTACCAGCATGCTAAGTCGACCATTGCTACATGGGGCTAAGGATGTTTCTGTGTTGGCTAAGCAATGGTCTCAGGCAATAGAAAAGGATGAAAAACTTCTGTTGATTTGGATTAATGAAAAGCATCTAGCAGGCGACAGTGTGATCGAGGGTATTATCACCGAGAAAGCACGGCAATTTCACTCGGATACCATCAAGAGGCAACTACATCAATGACCATCACTAAGGTAAATAAAACGACTTTATTATTCAGTACAGTTTATTTATTTAATTACAATACAATAGCACATTTATTATACATAAAATTAGGTATATTTTGTGTAGTTTTAAGCCTTATTTAGTAGAATATTGGGTTTTGTGGTGACCTGGGAACAGATTATTCTCATTTTTTATGGTTTCTTATGGGAAATACAATAAAGTCTCGTTATATCGATATTCAAGGGAGTCCGAAAAAATATCGATATAACCGGGACTATCGATATATCCGACCCTGTTTGCATGTAATTTTCTCCGTGCGTGCATAGAAATAGTATCGATATATCCGGGACTATCGATATATCCGATATCGATATAACGAGACTTTACTGTAAATGTTTGGCAGACAATCTTTTCGCCTAACACACACTTTCTGGGAACCAATTAAGTTCGTCAGCTGAGGTATCACTGTACCTGCAAAAATGTTTATATGTACCATTGTTCGTAGCTCGGCTGTTCGTAAGTAGGGAAGCATCTGTCTATGTACAAGACGAGTTCAACCATGATACATACCTGGACGCCTGCACCAAACAGAACAGTCAGCTGGCCTGCAAAAGGGCCACCACCGTCACACGCCCCATTGTCGCCCTCATGGGTTCCACCCCATCGATCCTCCATTCGGGCGGGGGCTGACAGCGATTGCCGATGCCCTCCCCGCTCTCTGCCGCGCCCCCCTGGAGCAGGCCGAGAGTGAGGAGCAGGCTGAGGATGGCCCACATTCCTCTTGCGCCTCCTCGCCTCCCTTATCTGCAGAGAGAGAAAGAGAACATGGGAGATTAGATGACTCTTTGTGATAAATAGCCCTCATGTAGAGTGAAGCGTATTTTTAGGGTGTGGGATGGAAATTAGTGCGGCACCATAATATTCACCTTGAAGTTGATATAATCTGACAATGATCATTTCATACCCATGAAAAATGTAATTGTAGCTTTGATTAAAAAGCTATTTATTTCAAATTACAACCACACATTATTCGGTTTATGGAAGTTTCAGCTAATTCTGTCGCTTTCAATCAATCAATTTATGGCTTTCCCAAGATGTGTTCCAAATGTCCACCATTTTGTTGCAAGCAAACCTGTAAAAAGGGTCTTTCCCTCTCTTTCGGGAGGTTGACCCAAAAAGATGCGTCCTACTGAGTCCCTCACTGCAGCAATGTTTTCTCCCGAAAGAGGAGTGTGTAAAAGTGATTGACAACTTTGTCAGACGAGGACAGGTTTGCGTGCAACGTAATGGTGGATATTTGGAACACACCTTGGGAAAGCCATAAATTGACTAAAAATTGACAGAAATAACTGAAACTCTGGTGAATGGTCTTCCGTAAACTGAATAATGTGTGGTTGTAATTTCATCAGCATTAAACACTTGATGAGGAACGTAGCCTTCTTTCACCATCTTGAGGAATGATCCCTTGTAGGTGCTTTATCTGCGATAATTTTACCTAGTTCCTCATCAATTACGTTCTGTTTAGCTGAGTTGATAGCTTTTTGCATCAAGTGTACAGATGACATGTGTGGGTTATTTAAGGAGCCTGATTGATGGGATAGAAATGTAATGTATTATTATTATTATTATTTTAACCTAGCAGTCTACACTCTGCCTTTGAACTATCAAAGTTGAAACGAGTCCTAATTTCAGTTTTCTATCCATTTTGTCACGCTCTCTGTCGTCTGCCTGTCTCTTTAATGTTTAAACCACCTCCCCTCACTGCTGCGTTCTTGACCAATCATGTGGCTTTAAGCGGCGACTGGGGGCGGGGAATAGAGGACCAAATCAAGCCGGCTGCCATTTTCTTGTTAGGAGAACGGGCTCGTTAGCGAACGACACATCACTCATTGTGTCAGCTCTGTGTGTATCCCGAAAAATAGTTTGTATGTCAAGTTAAAATGTTCATAAATTTAACGTTCGTAAACCGAAAGGTTCGTAAGCCAAGTAACCGTACACTCAATAAATAGCTTGGCAGAGGGCTACACAGGTTGGGCTTCGGTCAAAGAAGCGCACACATAGTGGCTTCGTGAAAATTGCGCCCCCTGCTGGCAGTAAAAGACAATCTTCCTGTGTTCGAGCCTTTGTTCACAGTGTCTGAACAAACATCTCTGACAGGAATCCAACATGTAAGTTGCTACAAAGTGAAACAAATTCCAGAGCAACAAGGAGAGAACATGCAAAAACCCCACTCAAGAAACTACCATGCCACACGGATTACTTTCGGCAAGCCATCTGTTTTTCTGTTCTTTCCATGCAAATAATCCGAACAAATGAGTCCTAAAATGCCCCATGTGCCAAAAAAATATACTATATATATTTCACATGTGGCAAAATCCGCAAAGCTACATATGTTCATTCACATCATTCACAAAAAAAGTGTATTTTACCTTTTAGTGGAAGGTTTGCCTCTACGCAGCGTTGAGTTGCAGCAGCCCCTTTTACAGAAACAAGTACGCCCTTCAGCTGCTCCCCCCTCGTTTTATACTCTGCCTGTTTTCGTCCCACCAAAAGCAGAACAAAGGTCAATCTGAGCTTCTTTTTTTCTTTTCTTTTTTTTCCTTTTTTTTTTTTGCTGAGCGCAACACTTTTTTATTTACCTTGTAAATCACATCAGTGTGACCGTGAACATCACTTTTGGTTGAAAATCAAAGCCAAAGTCAACTTTATTGTCAAATATGCTAATATGTATGACATACAGCACAGATGAAATTACTGTCCTCTCGGACCCAACATGCAAGGCACTTATTACTAATTACGTTAACAAACATAATATGATCAACAATCGCTAGCAGGCTAACAAATAAGTAAGACAAGAAGACGTCGGTGCTGCATACAATGCATGCATTTGCTTTGCGATTTTAGAAGCAATATCTTGACTATTCAGCTTTTTGTAGGCATGGAGGTTGTTAAAAAACAAGTTGTGCAACACGTTTGTAGAGAGGACAGCTGGAAAAGAACATGGGGGTGGATCTCTGGTGGGTGGCCAGAATTTGTGTGCAAAGTCCATATAAAGACAGGCAGATTCAACTCCTCAACTTGTGGTACAATTACGTATTTTCTGGTATACAGTGATACCTCAGCTCACAAAGTTAATTTCTTCCCAGAAGTGTGTAAGGCAAAAAGTTCATCTGCCGAACATTTATTTCCCATAAGAAACCATTAAAAATGAGAATAATCTGTTCCTAGGTCCACATAAGACACAATTTTCTACTATATAAGCCTTAAAACTACACAAAATATACCTTATTTTATGTATGCTAAATGGTCTATTGTATTGTAATTAAAGAAATAAACTGTACTGTATAATAAAGTCATTTTATTTACCTTTGTGATGGTCGTTGATGTAGTTGCCTCTTGATGTCCGAGTGAAGTTGCCGTGCTTTCTCGGCGAGAATACCCTCACTCACACTGTCCCCTGCAAGCTGCTTTTCGTTAATCCAAATCAAAAGTAGTTTTTCAACCTCTTCTATTGTAAAGTTTGATAAAGTTTTATATTTTTGTTTATTATATTTGGAAAACTTTTTTCATTCATTGATTGTGCACCTTATAGTGCGGTCGGTACGCCTTATACATCAAAAGGTTTTAAAAATACCGTACACAGTTCCTTGGGGTGTGCCTTATACTCCGGTGCGCCTTATATACCAGAACATATGACATATAAATGGATTTATTTAGACAAAAACGTTTGATCTTAAAAGCATTAAAATACCAAAAACGTAATTTTTTTCGTTGTCATAAATGGGCTCAAAGTCTGAGCTGACATGTTAAGTGCATGCAGAGGCAGGCTACGATGAAGTAATGGAAGGGGGTGGAGGCTTAACTGCAGTCAAATATAAGAACTGTGTTCGACCCTTTTTTTACAGCAGAAGCGATAAACGAAGACATCAGCAAGTGAAAGTAGACATTGCGCTAAACCTTGACGATGACGTGCGGACAATATGGCGTCTTGCTTCTGACTTTTCTAACTACAGTGGTTGACTTGTGAAATTCTACAGCATCATTATTTTATTTTATTTTTTTAAGCCATTGCTGGATTAGATGTTCCAGAGAATTCATTTATTCCAAGCTGGGAGTCATTATGAAGCCTCGTGAATTTTACCAAAGTATTGCGTATCACTCAAGTTGACCCAGTGTAACTGATTAGAAGGTGAACGAGGACACTTGGTGTAAAATTATGCAACTTTCCTGCACAGACAATCAAAGTTCTTGTCTGAGTTTATTTGGATCATAAAAGAGATTAGTCCAATGAGAATAAAAGAGACAGCAGTGCATGACATGATCCAAGCTTTCCATGCCAGAACAAGATAACTCCTGAATTTGAATGTCACTCATTGACAAAGGTTGGCATCGCACAGGCCACATTGACCAAACAAGCATCACATTCAGCACATCTGTGGCCATTTGTTCGACGTCAGTGCTTTCTCATACCTTGAAAAAAGCCCCTCTGCTCATCAGAGACACCGGCCTTTGGTTTAAAGCAGGGGTCTCAAACACAATTTACCCGGGGGCCGCTGGAGGCAGAGTCTGGGTGAGGCTGGGCCGCATCAGGATTTCCACAAGAAAATCACAGATAAAACATTCCAATGTTCTCAAAATCTTTATTTTTAACACACAAAAAATTAATTAAATGGAAAAATGAATAACAAATAAATTAACCAGTAATAAATAAATAAAATAATTATAATGATCATAAGGCAGATACAGAGGACTGAAAAAAACTCATTATAACTAATTATTTTAATAAAGTTTCAAATGTCTGTATTCACAGTTCTTTAACCTTTAACTTTCTTAACAAAGAAAATATTGAACATGAACTAAACATGGCTTCTTTTGCCTTCTTGTTCAGCTCCACACACAAGTTTTATTCATATCAATCATGCGGGCCGCACTAACATTAATCTTTCGTCAAAAAAAAAGTATTAGAATGTCATGTTGTTATGTGTAATATGTGACTATGAGAAATAATAGAAATATAGCAACTTTCAAAATTATCAAGAATCTCAACAACTGTACACCTTAAAAACCTTTAATATCATTTACATGTGGAAGCTGATTACAACCATAGGATATCCAATAATAAGCTGAATAGGCAACAGATAATGTTAGAATATGAAAGTGTTTTCATTGAAACATTTCTCTCTGCTGCCCTTAACAGACTACTGGAGATTAGCAGATTTAAAAAATGGAAGAACTGGTTAATGTTTTACGCTCAACACGGTTTGTTGGTTTAAAAACTAAGCAGTCAGCAAATTAACGGTGGGTCAAATCTAGCATCTCGATTTGATTCATTCAAGGTAAACAATACAAAGTTGTCGCCAAGCAACGAGGCGTCCTTTAAGGCCGCAAATGCTTCTGGGAATCGGAGGCCTTTGCGTCCAACGACCGCCCTTTTTGGAGCAAGGGAGACAAGCATAGCCAGCGCTACATGCGTCGAAGGAATGATCACCGACAAAGAATTCTCTAAAGCACCATAAACGACCCCCGAGGTATGCTTAACGATGCGTTTCGTCGCGTGTTGTGATCTGTGGCGGTCGGAATCGGAATGTGTGTCCGGGAAAAAGTGCATTTTAATGCGCGGTTTGATGACGTAATGCTGATTGTCAAACGCAAAATGTCGAGCATGCTAAGGGGCCTGTGCATGTTATCCTGAATACTTAGCTGGTGCACGATGGTTATTTTGACCATGGGCAGTTACGGGGATGATGGCATAAACGAGTTGCACACAGGTGAGTCCATTTGGATGATCTTATTATGGAAAGTTACTTGGATGTTGTTTTGTATTCGGCCGCGCTAACGTGAAAGTGCTGTCATACTAGCACGGTGGTATTAAATATGTCGCGCCATAATTAAATCCTTCTTGTCTCTTGACAGCCAAGACACACAGGTTTTAAATAGTCTAGTTTTAAGTTTAATCCGATATTTTTTAACCCCTGTGGAAACAACACTTTCCTGATTTACGACCAGGGTCTCGTTTGTTTGTATACCATTCCACTTAACCGTATTTCTTATCGCGGGACAGTATATAAATACTACGCATATTCTGGTAGGTGACCTAAACAGGTGGTAAATGTAGTCGCGCGATTTAAAAATCATACAAATAATTATACACACAATAATTTCCCTCTTATTAACGTTTATATGCTCACTGCTTTTCCCAATGTTGTTTTGGTTACTGCTCCCTTTCTTTACATCTTTAAGTCCCCTGATCTAAATAAATCATTTTGGATCGCCGCCGTGATGGATTTTAACTGTGTCTGTTTTTCTACGTCGTATCTTGATCCACAGTTGGAAAAATAGATGCCCATTGTGACAACGTTCACATATCAATTTTCAAATGAAAGTACAGTAGAAATAATAACATCTTATACAAAAAATAAATACAGTGAGACCTCAACTTACGAACTTAATTGATTCCCAGACAGAGTGTGTAAGATGAAAAGTGTGTATCTATAAAAAAAAAAATACCCATAGGAAACCATTAAAATGGGAATAATCCGTTCCTGGGTTTCCATAAAATATACTTTTCAACTAAATAAGCCTTACAACTACACACAACATACCTTATTCTATGTATAATAAATGTGTTATTGTATTATAATGAAAGAAATACACTGCATTGTATCATAAAGTCACTTTATTTACATTTTTGATGGCTTGATGGAATGGCGTTGGAGGTCAAAGGGAATTGCTGTTTGGAAAGAGAGGCGCATTACATGAGTACTGTAATTAAAGAAATAAACTGGGCTGTAAAATAAAGTTTTATTTACCTTTTTGATGGTTGTTGATGGCTTATGGAAGGAGAGTCACCTTCCATAGGGACTGTTGTTAACTTAACCTCTGGTGCTGTTCGGTCGTGTGCTTCCGCCGAAGATCACTCCGCCAGCCGTGGTGGGTGTGTATTATGAAAATAGTGCTTATTATAAGGTTTAATTTTCATAAATTTGACATTTGTAAGACGAAAAGTTTGTAAGATAAGGTGTTTGTAAGTTGAGGTCTCACTGTACTCCATTGTGCAAGTCAAGTAGGACTGTTACACATTGAGATCCTGTCTATAGATATTCCAATTTAGGTGATTTTTTTTTAATTTTCCTACATGAATGTGTTTATTTTTTTCCTAATAGGAAAGAATTTGGTGAATAATGGCGGCTGAAGTCATCAGTGGCAGTGAGTTCCCTGCTCACTATAAAGTCATGATGGACAAACTGAATGAACAGCGACAATTGGATCAGTTCACAGATATCACTTTGATTGTAGATGGTGGGTGAATCATGGATACATCCTTTGTGGTTGAAATTTCATTGCAGGCCCAAGTGGTCAACAATGATTTCCATATGACTTAAAATAAATAACTGTGTCATGCAAGTCTTAAAGTTTGTGCTGCTGCAATGTCCTAAACAAGTGTCTTTCCTTTAGGGCACCAGTTTCGTGCACATAAGGCGGTGTTGGCAGCCTGCAGTCAATTTTTTCACAATTTTTTCCAAGATTTTACACAGGAACCGCTGGTGGAGATCGAAGGTTCGCTTTTTGATACTTTGCAAATATCGCTTGTGTCTATTTGTTGTAAATCTTTTTAATCTGATGGGAAATATGAAAATAAAATTCTTAAAAATGAACGACCACTGTCAAGTTCTTGTTCTTTTTCAGGAGTGAGTAACATGGCATTCAGGCAACTGATGGAGTTCACGTACACGGCCACGTTAGCCGTAGCGTGTAAAGAAGAAGCCTTTGACGTCTGGAAGGCTGCGGAATACCTCCAGATGCAGGAAGCCATAAAGGCTCTCGCAAACAAGTGAGACTTGATGAACTAATTCATTCACTCATCTATTTATTTATTTTAAAAAATCAGTATCAGTAATGATTTCTATATGTATTTTTTGGTCATGGTAAAAACATTTTTACCATTTATTTATTTTTAAGAATATCGCTAAACATTTCAGGATTTTTTTTCCTTTTGATTCTTAATCTACATTTTTTCACAATAATGAAACTAATAATTACATATTCAATGTATTTCTTCATATTTCTGAATTAAGGGTTAGGTTCAGCAACAGATAACACCCCTGAAGCGCCATAGTTATAAATTACAAGTGCAGCTCTTAGTCCCCCTACCCCAAATTTGTTTGAAAAGGGTAAAAAAAAAATCAACATCAAAAATACATTTAGGGATATACAAAGCCATCTGTGATGATTAATAATGGACATATTCAAGATTATTTGGATTTTTTTAAACTCATTCATTGCCACACCATTGCCAGGGATTTTGTCATTGTCACTTGAATTCTAGGACGCACGAAATATTGAGTTTTGGGACTACATAAACATTCAATGCAGCGTAAGAAATGTTAGAATCTTTTTTTTCCTCAGGAAAAAAGAGTTAATTCCTAAATTATATCGGTCTGGAGTTATATGAGCTTGAAATGAGGGCGGCTGTCCAAAATACAATGCAATAATACATAGATATTGGTTTATACAACGCTTCATAGATATTGGTTTGTACAGCGCTCATTTTATTCGGCCCGCGAAATCAAACGTGAAATTTCATGGTGTTGGAACCAAACTTTGAAATTGTCGTATGTAAACTATAATAACTGTCATTATTTCTGACTTCAAATTTGAAAACCAGTGATTCGTTAACTTTGTTGTTGAGTTCACAAGATCAAACGAGCTTGTTTTCTTGCAGGATAAATGACAATTCTTCAGTCATGCCAAAGAGCAACAACAAAAAGAGGAAGATTGCAGAGACATCTTGTGTCATCACAGAAGCCCTACCCACGGTGGAAGGGGAACCGGTTCGTGTCCTTTAATTGTCAAGAGTTACAGTGATACATTGGCTTACGAACTTAATTGGTTCCCAGACAGAGTGTGTAAGGCGAAAAGTGTGTATCCCAAAAATGTATTTCCCATAGGAAACCATTAAAATGAGAATAATCCTTTCCCTGGTCCCCATAAAACATAATTTTCTACTTTCTAATTTTCTTAGCCTTAAAACTACACAAAATATACCTTATTTTATGTATAATAAATGTGTTATGGTATTATAATTAAAGAAAAAAACACTACTATATAATAATGTCGTTTTATTTACCTTTGTGATGGGCGTTGATGACTTGCTGGAATGGAGTGGCCGGTTTCATCAGCATTGAACACTTGATGAGGAACATGGCCTTCTTCTTTCACCATCTTGAGGAATGATCCCTTGGAGGTGTTTTCTCTGCGATAATTTTACCTTTTTCCTCATCAATTGTGTTCTGTTTAGCTGGTTTGATAGCTTTTTTAATCAAGTGTACAGATGGCTTGTGCGAATTGTTTGTGTAGCCTGATTGATGGGATATTTTAACCTTGCAGTCTACACTCTGTTGAAACTCTCACTGTCGTCTGCCTGTCTCTTTAATGTTTAACCACCTCTCCTCACTGCTGCATTCTTGACTAATCACGTGGCTTTAACCGAAGACTGGGGGCGGGGAATAGAGGACAAAAACAGTTGGCTGCCATTTTGACACATCATTCATTGAGGCAGCTCCGTGCACAAAAAAAGTTCGTATGCCAAGGTAAAATTGTCATAAATTTAACGTTCGCGAACCGAAAAGTTCGTAAGCCAAGCTGGTTCGTAAACCGAGGTATCACTGTACCACTTTTTGTGCAATTAATTTCTAAACGCTGAAATGGTATGAAGTTGGTTAACAAGATGTATGTTGTCGCAGGTGGAGATCGAGATGCTAGCTGACGGTGCCATCGAGGTGGAGGACTCGGGGCTGGAGGAGGTGGTGGACGCCGCAAAAAACGCCCAATCAAACGACTCCGCGTTGGCTCTGCTTGCAGACATCACCAGCAAGTATCAGCAGGGGGAACCTTCACTCCAGGTCATTAAGAAGGGAGACATCGAAGAGGTGCGTTGAGCTTCATTTTGTCCAGCAGCGATGTCGTCATTTCCGCTATAATGATCATTGTGATCATTATGAAGATGCTTTGTTGATATTGGTACAGGAAGTCCTCTATCAGGAAGAAACGGTGACAGCCTCCAAGGTACTGGAGAATGTGGAAGTGGTGGAAGTCCAAATTTCTCAAGTGGACAACGCGTTCCGGTGTAGCAAATGCAACCGAACCTTCAAGTTGTACTACCACCTCAAGCAGCACATGAAAACGCACCTCGGTCTGCTGAAGAAGCCGCATGTGTGCAGCCATTGCGGCAAAGCGTACACGCGAGAGGGCGCCTTGAATCAGCACCTGACCTCCTTCCATTTTGATGCGGAGGAGCAGGCTCAGAACCAAAAAACCCCAAAGAGAGTTCATGTTTGCGAGTACTGTAAGAAGCATTTTGACCACGTTGGACACTTTAAGGAGCATCTACGAAAGCATACGGGTGAGGCAGAAATGGGTTGTCAATAATGTTGACGTTTCGTGACTTTGTGTTACATTGCTTGCTTTTCTGCGTGGAATCTGTAGGTGAAAAACCGTACGAATGTCCTGACTGTCATGAACGCTTTGCGAGGAACAGCACGCTGAAGTGTCATATGGCGGCCTGTCAAAACGGAGCTGGAGCCAAGAAAGGACGCAAGAAACTCTATGAATGCCAGGTACTACCCCACATTGAGATCCCACATAAGTGAAGATGGAGCCTTAGATTTGTTGCATTGTTACTTATAATAATAATAATAATAATAATCATCATCATATCATAAGCATAATAATAATAATACTAATAACAATAATAATAATAATAATTAATAATAATACATTATATTTGAAGCGTCTTTCAAAGCTCTCGAGGACACTTTAGTCACAGACAAGCATAGGTACTATAATAAATAAAATACAATCACAAATAGAATGCAATAAATAAAATACAATTATAATTATATATCAATTTGCATAGGTACTATAATAAATAAAATACAATCACAAATAAAATGCAATAAATAAAATACAATTAGAAATAGAAACAAGAGAGAGATACACAGAAAAGGCAATTTTAAATAGGTGGGTTTTGAGATGGGACTTGAAGGTGGGAAGAAAATCGATGTTACAAATGTTGGGAGGAAGTGAGTTCAAATAACACGGCCAAACAAATCTTGTACATTTATTTATTTGTTTATTTATTAGTAAAAATCTGTATCACAAAATATTTTTACATTTTTCTTGGTCATGGTAAAAACATTTTTTAACTTTTGTTTATTTATTTTTTTAAATCAATCTCACTAAACTTTTCAGGATTTTTTTTTCCCTTTTGATTCTTAATCTGCGTTTTTTCATAATTATGACAATATCATAATTAAATATGGAATATATTTAGCCATTTTTCTAAATTAAGGGTTAGGTTCAGCAGCAAATAACCCCCTGAAGCGTCATAGTTATAAATTACAAGTGCAGCTCTTTGTCTGCCCTCCCCCTAATGTGTTTGAAAAGGTTAAAAAAAATTGAAATCAACATTAATACATTTAGGGATACATAAAGCTGTCTCTAACGATTATAAATGGACATATTCAAGCTTATTTTGATTTTTTTTAACTGATTCACTGTCAAACTGTGTGCAAAAATGTGTCCACTCCAGTGCCAGGATTTTTCTTATTTTCGCTCAAATTGCAGCACCCAGAGAACATTGAGTTTTAGACTCTTCTTTCATCAAATAAAAAGTTAATTCCTAAGTTATAGGGGTCTGGAGTTATCTGAGTGTGAAATGGGGGTGGCTGTTCATAATACATTACAGATTGATTTATAAAGCGCTTTAAGAACAGTTGAAGCTGTAACATGGCACTCCATGTCCTGTTTTTAAATTCCAGAATAAATTTGGAAATGTCAATGAATGGTTTGGTTGATTGCACATAGTATTTCAGGTACCCTTCTTTTCAAAATAAAATGTCAACATGGTGCAAATCAATGCAATTGCATCAGTCAGGGATCCCAGACGTCCGCTGTTTAGTGGAATTCTGCTATTTGTTTTCCACCCAAGTGATATTTTCTACTTTCACTTAAAAGTTCTTTTAGTTCCATATACAAGCGCGAGAATATTGGTTTTGAAGGGTGATAAGATGATCCGAATGCAAAATGTACTTGAGTCGGCATGCTCTCTAGCTTGAATAAGACCTGATGGGGGATGACCAAAGTTGGTTAAAAACCTCGAAAACATGTTAAATGGTATTTGTATCATTATGTAAATACATATGTCAATATTTCATTTTCCTCTATTTTAATTTCCCTTGGCTGGAATCCCTGATCAGTGCCACCTTTAGAAACACAAACAAAAGTTGATGAGGTAGTGTTTTTCACAAATTGTTTGTAAGAATTAACCTAATATGCAGTTTCCGTGTACCCTGTTGTCCCTGTTCACTAGGTATGCAGCAGTGTGTTCAACAGCTGGGACCAATTCAAAGATCATCTCGTGAGCCACACGGGAGATAAGCCCAACCACTGCACCATGTGTGACTTGTGGTTCACGGACCCCCAAGAGCTTAAGGCGCACCTCAAAGATGTTCACTCCATCGAGGATGAAAAGTCAATGGACGAACTGGCCATCACCGACGACACGGCGACGGCGGCGCTCACCATCACCACGCAGACCATCGGGGCTACGGAAACCGTGCTGCTGGAAGATGGCATCCAGGTAGAAAACATCACGGTGAACCCGATCGAAGTGATGGAAATGGAGGAGACGGCCACGATGGTGGTGGAGGACGGAGGCGTGGCCGACATGTGCGAGGAAGATGTGGAGAGACTGAAACAGGCCGGCGTCCGGATCCAGATGGTGCGCGTGTCCTCCAACGAAATGGACGAGCAGCAGGAGGCCCACCCTCAGGTGGAAGTTGAGTTGGAGGAAGAGATGATGAACATGGAGGAAACCGTACAAGCTGTGGTCGTATGAAAGCATGAGTTGAACAACGCATGAAGGATGATGAATTCCAATTTCCCATTTTTTTTTTAGCGATCGTGTTCTTACCCCTCGAACTCTGACAACTGGCCTATTGTTGATTCGCCCTGTTGTATTTATTTAAAAGCTGGCATCTTATCACAATTGGAGCTTTGAGTGATATTCATTTTCAGCTTTTTTTTCCTAACCTGGTAAAAAGATTTTGCTTTACATCTTAGTATTTCTCAGTGATTATGCTGCAGTTTTTTTCAAGCTATAACAAACATTTTTTTTGTAGAAATAAAACTGATATACTCAAATTCATAAGAGTTTCTTTCCCACACTTTTGACATACAACCAAACAAAATTGTCATACGAACTTTTTTGGGGATACACACAGCGCTGCCTCAATGAGTGATGTGTCGTTCGCAAATGAGCCCGTTCTTCTAACAACAAAATGGCAGCCGACTGCTTTTATTCCTCTATTCCCCGCGCCCAGTCTTCGGTTAAAGCCACGTGATTGGTCAAGAACGCAGCAGTGTGGGGGGGGGTGGGGTTTACAGATAGAGAGAGTGAAGCCGTTCTCCAAAAACAAAATGGCTGCCAACTTTTTTTTTTTTCCTCTATTCCCCGCCCCCAGTCTTTGGTTAAAGCTACGTGCTTGGTCAAGAACGCAGCAGTGAGGTGGTTTAAACATTAAAGAGACAGGCAGACGACAGTGAGAGATTTTCAACTTTGAACTTTAAAATATCCCATCAATCAGGCTCCACAAACAACCCACACAAGCCATCGGTATACTTCATGCAAAAAGCTATCAACCCAGCTAAACAGAACACAATTGATGAACTAGAAACAGAGAAAGCACCTACAAGGGATCATCGTTTATTTCTTTAATTATAATACCATAGCACATTTATTATACATAAAAGAATGTATATTTTGTGTAGTTTTAAGGGTTAGAAAGTAGAAAATTGTTTTATGGGGACCTGGGAACGGATTATTCTCATTTTAATGGTTTCCTATGGGAAATTATTTTTGGGAATACACACTTCTCGCCTTACACAGTGTCTGGGAACCAGGTTTGTAAACCAAGGTATCACTTTACTGAAATAATAATCTGGTCTCAATGTGATCTCGGCGCCTGGTAAATGAAGGGCAACGGTGAATCCAAAACGTTTACGATACCTCCTGCCATCTCATCGAGAAAGCGCATTGAACAGTATGCTTTATCGATTAATATATGATATATGAACAATGATATATTAATATATGAACAAGATGCTTTATCGATTAGCCTTTATGAGTCTCGCAGTGGAGAAATTTAAATTTCACAGGACCAAAGTGATGAAAGGAAGAGGAAAGGGAAGTAGTAAAACATACTCTGGTGATTAATAAATAAAAGTGGGTGAATTTAGATCATTTGCAGCAGTACACAAATGTTTCCAATGTGAGTAATGTATAATGATAATCAGATGTAATGTTTTTAATCAAAGATTGGTGGCGTTTGTTTTAATTCCCTACATCAGCAGAGACTGCCTCCTGACAATTCAGCCATCCTTATTGGTCGAACGCAAAAAAATACGCCCTTGACACATTCCGGAAGTTTGCTCTGATTGGCTCACCCGGCAGCCGCTCAAAACAATTTCCCCTTGGCAACAGAATCAACCCGGGTTGGTTGCAGCCGCGGCACCCAATGTCACCACCCGGACGGCAAAATGATTCTTCGGGAAATCCAGTGGAGCTTTCCCAAACAAATACATTAAGGTAACCGCTTTTTGTGGAACGATCACGAATTGACCCGATTGTTTGTGTTTTGAGTAGAAGCACTGGAGACACACGGGCAACGGCCACTGCGTGTGGGTGCTAACAGTTGACTCACCGGGCGCAATAGTAATGTACTTTGATGCGTGTTGTCACACTGCGTGAAATCAATTAATCTTTATTATTTTTTTTAAATACTGAAGACGTTGACAAGCCGCCTGTCGTATTTTTTTTTACCACAGAATATGTAATCGACTTGTATGCATCATCACCTGGCACACGCACACTAATCTAATTGCGGATCAGAGTGATTTTCAAGCTACCTTGGTGGGAACAGTTGGTCTCCGGCACCTGTTGCTTCCCCGGAGGCTTCAACAGACTTCATAATAAAAATGTTCGCTTTATTTTTATTTTATTCTAATTCGCCAGAAATACTGAAAATATTAGAAAACATTAATCGATGTCTGTTTTCTAAGTTTACAAGAGTCGACATGTAAATGATTCAAGAAGCTGGTCTGACACCTGTAAAACCTGTTGATTTCATTTTGAAATGGATGCCACTCAGTGTCCTCTTTTGTCAAGTATAATTCCACAATAAAACACGACAAGTATTTATAGTTTTTATTTTTTAATCACAAGAAGAGTTGAAGAGGACTAAAAAGTCCTTACCTTGATTATGACTTCCTATACAATCATTGGTGTTCGGTCAGAACCAGCAAGGCATTTCTGACCATATTTAAGACACACATCTACAATGTGAAACTTATTTCCAGTACTTTTTTCTCAGATATGTTAGGATTCAAATCACCCTCCCACCCCAATAAAATTATTGCCTGAATGTGGTGACCTGCATGTCAATGTAATATGTAATATGAGATTGGATTGGATTTGCCTTTATTAGTCTTGCAGTGGAGAAATTTACATTTCACAGCAGCAAAGTTATGAAAGGAATTAAAGTAGAAAAACAAAATACATGAGCTGCTGGAAAGGCAGCCACTCTCGCGGCGCCGTCTTGAAGTCAACTGTCGCGGTTTGGAATTGAAGCGGATTTATAAGGGACAGGAGATGTAAAACAATCTCTTTTCGTCAATGGATGCTACAGCTGCGTGTTTGCTTTCAACATTTAGGTTGTAGTCGATGTGCAAATGTTAATTTCCTCCACTGCGAGACTAATAAAGGCAAATCCAATCCAATCCAGCTGCAAACTGTCCAACAGCATCAACCTTTCCGCTGAACAAAGCGGGGCTGTGAAGATGCTGCCCATTACAGGTGCAAAAAAGCACAATGGCCCCAGAGCTGTCCAGCGATGTCAGTCGAATGGTATCGACATTCCTCCCATTCAAAAACAGTATTGGCATATTCATGCTGCCGAAAAGGCGCAACCGCTCAGCACAGTCTCCTCCTTGATGAATGTTGTAGCCAAAAATGCTGAACAACAATCCATATCCGTTCCACACGACGCACAACAACACAAAGTGACCAAAGAAAACACAAAACAAGACAAGAACAAAAAAAAAAACACAAAGCATTTCCACATGAAAGAGGAGATGATCAAAGCGTCTCTTCACCAGTGGATCAGGGACATCATAGTGGAATGTGCACGTCGACTACAAGCTAAATGTTGAAAGCAAACACGCGGCTGTAGCATCCATTGACTAAAAGAGATTGTCTCACATCTCCTGTCCCACATAAATCCGCTTCAATTCCAACCCGCGACAGTTCCACATACGCATCGCAATAGATGTATATTTTTGTGTTGCGCACCACACTGTAAAATAAGTAGTGCATAACCCCAGCCTCTACTGTAGCACCTTATAATGTGGTGTGCCTTTTATATATTTGTATATTATATTTGGAAAACTTTTTTTCATTCATTGAAGGTGCGCCTGATATACGGAAAAAGTTTGAAAATACACGCCTTATACTCCGGTGTGCCTTATACACTGGAAAATATGGTATCACATGTGGTTCATATTCAGTTTTTTTTTCTGCACTGTATGGTTTGCCAAGTATATTTCCGTTTGTTGTTTGATTCAAAACCTTTTGAATGCATGACATGCAAGCACAGAAGTCTCTCATGTCCAAATGGATGCTAGATGTTGCTGCACTGCCTTGCTAAGTTCGAGGGTCACTTTTTTTGCACAAGATAGTTCTTGCAAATGCTTCAGTGTCATTGCTCACCGTGTAGCTTGACGTGTCACTATGGATTCCAAAGGGGCTTTCCTTCCCCTTCTGTGAAGTCTCCATTGTTGCACCTCTGAGCTCTCAACCTTTGTCGTCCGTGCATTTCAATTAACACAACAAGGAGCTTTGGCATTAAGAGCGCCTGCTGCATGTGTGTGCTAGCAAGAGCACTTTGGTGTCTATATTTACTCAAGTGCACTTATTCAGCATCCAAATGCGTGTGTGTTTCCTTTACACCCAGATGCATACCTGTGGTGTGGAAATATTGGAATGATTGCTAAAAGTACACTGGCGCAAAAACAGATCCAATTTACACAGAGGGAATGAAAGCAAAATAATACAAATGGAACATTAGGCTGAAATGGAAACTCTGCTTCTTTTTTGATCCACAGCTGCGACGGATGGGCTCTAGTGTTTTCCATTGTTGAAGTGTGTGAAGAGGCTGCTGATGCCAGCAGTGTGTTCAGCAGCACCGCGCAAACCCCCCTCGGGGGAACCTCAAACAAATCACCTGGTGAGTAAGGAGCCCTTCTTGGCTGATGAAGGACAAGTGGACACTATTTGTGTGCCATCACAAGTGGTCGTCAGAAACGTTTGCAGTCAGTCGGAAGGTATATTACAGAATCCTTTATCATAAAATCTGCTGCAGACATTAGTTTTTGAGACAGTTTGGTGTGAAATTGACTCCTGTACTTTGCACAACGGCATAGATTTTTTTTGGTCATTTATTTTGTGTTTTTGACAGAGAAAAATTCTTCAAACAAATTTCGACTCTAATTATGACTTTTGCTTTCGTGTAGGTTAGTTACAGGGTTCTGTTTTGCATCCAAATTCGGGTTACAGTGATACCTCGGCTTACGAACGCTTTAGCTAACAAACTTTTCACTTTACGTACATTAAATTCGCAAGAATACAATCTTGGCAAACAAACTGGTTTTCGAGAAACACACGGAGCGCCACAATGGCTGGCGGACTACTTTTTGGCGGAAGAACACCAAACCACATGGCCGAACAGCGCCGCAGTGGCTGCCGGACTAGTTTTCCGCACCCACTTTCTTTGAGTGCACTCAGTGCAGACGTGGTTTGTTTTTTGGTGGTTTGGTGGTTACTCTTTTGGGACCGAAAAAGACCCCACCACAGGCTAGTGTTAAGCCAAAGAGGACACAAAAGAAAATGACGGTCGAGCAGAAGAAGGAGATCATCGAGAAACACGAACAAGGTGTGCGTCTGTGTGACTTAGCGTCCCAGTACCAGTATGCTAAGTCGGCCATTGCTATGTGTGGCTAGGGGTGTTTCTGTGTTGTCTAAGCAACAGTCTCAGGCAATAGAAGAGGTTGAAAAACTTCTGTTGATTTGGATTAACAAAAAGCAGCTAGCAGGGGACAGTGAGTGAGGGTATTATCGGCGAGAAAGCATGGCAACTTCATTTGGATATCATCAAGAGGCAACTACATCACTGACCATCACAAAGGTAAATAAAACAACTTTAATATACAGTACAGTTTATTTCTTGCATGACAATACAATAGCACATTTATAATACATAAAACAAGGTATTTTGTGTAGTTTTAAGGCTTATTTAGTAGAAATTTATTTTTTATAGTGACCTGGAAACGGTTTATTCTCATTATTAATGGTTCCTATGGGAAATGAATGTTTGGAAGACACACTTTTCACTTTACACACACTTTCTGGGAACCAATTACAACCAATTAACCATGACATGTTTACATGTGACCGGCATGGTGGGAATTTGTCGAATTGTTATAATCAGTTGGTGATTTTTCTATTAACTCATTCACTGCCAGACAAGTGCAAAAATATGTCCACTCCAGTGCCAGGGTTTTTTGTTGTTTTCAGGCAAATTCCAGGACCCACAGAATATTGAGTTTTAGGACTGCATAAACATTCAATGCAACGTAAGAAACCTTAGACTCTCTAGAGTTCATTCCTAAATGACATGGGTCTGGGGTTATCTGAGCTTGAAATGAGGGCGGCTGTACAGATGGCAAATGCTGTCCTTTCGTGGAGGGGAAAAAACATTGCCATCGGTCTGACCAGCCCTTTATCGCACGCCCCCTGGCCCCGGAAGAAAAACCAAAACCTGAACAAATTCGGGAATGGAGCTCCACGTCATATTTTCAATTCCCGAATAAATTCGGAAATGGCAGTGAATGAGTTAATGCAGATTTTCTGCCAGAAATTTCTTGATAATTGAGCAAAATAAAGTTCAATTTCAGCAGAGGTACAGTATGTGCTGGACTGGTAGCCGTTTTACTTTCTTTACTGTTTTGATTTTATTCGTCATTATCATTGAACATGTTTCTCAAATCTTCTTTTTGACGAGTCCCCAAAACACTTTTTTTTGATTCAATCTATTTTTAATATCCATTGCAATGGTGAAAGTGAAACCTTGTTTTGCATCAAAATCAGCGCCACTTGCATCTCTTTCACTAATGCTCGTTTGAATGGAGTTGTGGATTTCAACATCACATCCCGGATGCTTTGTTGGTTTGCACTAATCCACCATCTGCTATATTTAACGTTAAAAAAGAAAAACGCTGCGGTTAAATGCAGCGACGTGCGACGACAAACATGGCGCTGTGTGCTCTCTTTCTTGACACACTCCCTAATGGTGGGCATTGGGTCCTCAGCTTGACAAAGGCAAACACCCTTGCCAAGCAACCTGTTGTTTCGGAGGGATCGAGCACCGGACGGCACGGAGAATGCTCCTCATCTGCATGCAGCGGGTGTGTGGAGTGCTATTTGAAACCATTATTGCAAAAATACACCCACCCTCATATTCCTTTTTTTGTCTTAATAGTGGCAATCCTCAAGAACATCTCATTTCCCCCAAGCTCCTTTTTAGTTCTTTATATTTACACACACAAAAGGCCGGTTATTCTCTTTTCATGTCCTTTGTCGGGTTGCTTGAGATCAATGCTGAAATATTCATCCGCGGTGTTTGATTGCGGAGAGACTGAGCATCTAAAAAAAGACCCTTTGATTTTTGTGGCACAGTTGTAACATGGGCTCATTTTAATATGGAGATGAATGAGAGAATCTCCCTTTATCTTGTCTTTTTCCACGACTCATGTAGCAAACAAACAATACATTTTGTTGTTTTCATCAAGTATATGGCATTTTAAATAGATGGTTGTGTAAATTGTCTGTTTTGATCCGTGTGTTTTACTGTACACGGATTGGTGAATTTTAGACCTCTGAAGCAGTGGAATTTATCGCCTTCAATAGTGCTACGTCTGAATCAATCCAGACTGAAAAAAAGTGTGGTGTGATTTACTACAAGTCCATTAGAGGGTGCTATCACCCAGTTTAATAACTGACCGACCTATCTTAATAATGTTAATGATGTTTTCCGTCTTGAAAATGGCTTTACCAGTAAATCTGCAACCAAATCAATTTATTCTCTTTCAGCCATTGTGGGTTGTCAAAACTGCTATTAAATCAACACACTATATTTGCTTATGCAGCCCGCTACCGATAGTGTGCTAGCTCTGGCCAGTAGGCTCTTGTCACTAGCGGCTTGTGATCAGAGCAGTTCTCTGACGTTGATACCCCTTTTGGGTTGCCATCTCGAAATCTGATTGGCTATAGCAACAGTTTGATTGACACATTTCATGCGACAGGGCCCGCAAAACTGATTGTGAAGGCGTTCATGTATATTTCTGACCCTGGTTACAAATGATAGCTGAAATGTGTTTGGTTACATGCTTAAGCACAAAAACACATATCTGGAAGCAGCGCAACAATGGAAAAGTAATTAAAGGAAGCTGAAAGACAATGTGGAATTATTTAATAAGAATTCATTGATAAAATATAATTAGCCAGCAGAGAAGGCTTTGCAGGCCTTGACAATGCGACTCTTAAGATGGTCACAGTTTGAATTGTATTGACTGTTTATACCCAAAACAAGTCACTGGGGATCTCGAATGTCTCCACTTAGCCGAAACCAAGCAAAGAGCACCAAGTGAGGAACTCAGAAATTGTCATCGAAACAAACCTGAGCTTGCCTGGGTAGTCGATCTGCTCTCACATCTTTTTTTTCCAGTCATTCTCCAAAGCACTAAGCCTCAATTCCAGATCAAGATGATGGGGAAAAAACAATGTCTCACCTTAATTTTGTGTCGGAACCAGCAATGGTCTTTGACTTGTATTTTAATTGTATCACATGATGAATTTCCCCTAACGGAGTGTGTAAACAAGAGGCTAGTTAAGTCGTATCTTTTGTTTGTTCTGGCTCTCATAGCAACCTTAGCCCGCTGTTGACGTTGGACGGTGTCAACCACACCTTCACACCAGCGCTGATCTCTAATTACCATTAATGTCTGGATTACAAATTAAAATCCTGACTTCACGGTTTTGGATTTGTTCCCAATCGTGAAAATAAATGTCCACAGCGCTGACACTATCATCTGTTCCATCTTTTTGCTACACCCTCCCCTACTCCGTCCCCCCCGCCCATCCCCTCTCAACCTCGTCTTCAATCTGTGTTATATTTAAACCCCCGGACACTCAAATGAGCCCATTTTAAGCCACACTGACCTCTTTGGTCAATGCCTCTATTGTGGATGACTCTTAACTCTCGCCTGTCTCCAGGTTCTTCGCCCACGAAGCAAAGGTTACGACTGACCGTCTGTCGCTGACTCATCTTGATTATAAATACTTATTATTTATTTTTTAATTTAAAATTAAAAGGAAAAGTGCTGCTAACACTTTGGGAGTGTGAACATTTTTATTAATTTGACAACTTTTTTTTTTTTTTTTAGGGCCAGACATTTGGATTTGGACACTGACACGATTCACATGCGAATGGCACATAAAGCTCAAGGTAAGGGTTTTTTTTTCATACCGTTTGCAACATTTTCTCGTCCATCGTTGTTCAATGTTGTTCTATAAACATACAGATTGTATTATACAATACAATACATATTAATTTATATAGCGCTTTAACAACAGCTGTATGTATGTATGTATATGTGTATGATATTGGAGTGGGAAGCTCAAAATCCAACGAGAAGCCATGGTTTTACTTGTATTTGTTTTTATGTTGTTTGTCAGTTGATAACGGTTAAATATGACTTCACACCGAGTCTGTAGAGTAATTAACTCATTCACTGCCAAACGTGAGCAAAAATGTGTCCACTCCAGATTTGTTGCATTGTACTTATTCTTCTTTTATTACTAGGTACTTATTGTACTTATTACTTACTTACTAGGATTTAACCAAACCGACTTATTTGTCTGGTTTTAGCCTTGTGAGCCTGAAGCATCTTCCTTAAGATATCGCTTTAAAAAAAGGCATCAAGATAAACGGAAAAAAAATGCAGGCATAAAACATTTTTTTTTTCAGGAATTTTACCAAATTTTAGAAAATAAAAGATCAAATACCATGTCTCTAATGATTATTAATGGACGTATTCAAGCTTATTTTGATTTTTTTTAACTCATTCACTACCAGACGGTATGCAAAAATGTGTCCACTCCAGTGCCAGGGTTTTTGTCATTTTCTCTCAAATTGCAGGACCCACAGAATATTGAGTTTTACGACTACATAAACATTCAATGTAGCGTAAGAAACCTTAGACTCTCTTCTTTCATCAGAAAAAAAAATAGTTAATCACTCAGTTATATGGGTCTGAGCTTGAAATTGGGGCGGCCGGCTGTCCAAAAGGCAAATGCTGTCTCCTTGTGGGCGGGAAAAACATTGCCAGGGGTCTGACCAGCGTGTTACCTTCCACAAGAAAAACCAAAACCCAAACAAATTCTGGAATGGCCCTCCATGTCATATTTTTAATTCCCAAATGAATTTGTTAATGGCAGTGAATGAGTTAAGCTAATTAGCCAGGAGCAAATTAACTTGATGCATTTTCCTAGACACAAGTGAGAAAATTGCTTGTGAAATTGGAGCAACCTCCATCTCAAAATAAATGACATTTTCTGTGTAGCTCTCTCTCTTGTTTCTATTTATAATTGTATTTTATTTACTGCATTCTATTCGTGATTGTATTTTATTATAGTACCTATGCTTGTCTGTGACTGTAAAGTGTCCTTGAGAGCTTTGAAAGGCGCTTAAAATGTAATGTGTTATTATTATTATTATTATTATTATTATTATTATTATTATTATTATTATTATTATTATTATTATTATTAATCATAGGGCGCAACCTATTGATCAGATTACACTTTGTATTATTTAGTGTTAATACCTCTGAAACCGAGTGTCATTGTAATGTACCGTATTTTCCGGTGTATAAGGCGCATCTGAGTATAAGGCAAACTGAGTATAAGGCGAACCCCCAATGAATGGTATACTTCACATAAAATGCGCACCTGCGTATAAGGTGCAGGGTCATCTTTTCAATAAAATAAAGGCTTTTGTGTGCGTCTTATACACCGGAAAATATGTCTTTTATAATCCCATTTTTGCATTAGTAAATTCCAACTTCATAAAGGCGCAGCAGAGAATACCCTTGAATTGAAATAACGACAACTGTTTCTGACATTATTGTCCTCAAGTGCAATATAAAACTGAAACGGTTTGTTTCATCAGCTGCCATGAGGTAAGCTCGTCCCCCTCCCTCCCCACCCAGGGCGTCCGTTGGCAGGATGACCGCCGTCTGCCCCTCAGAGAGTAGCCCAGAGGGGGCCGAAGCGGAGGCCGGGGCCGCCGCAGCCACGGAGTGCGACACCGGGGAGTCCGTTGAGGATTCTGTCGTAAGTTCTGTCGGAGACTCAGCGGTCGATGCTCACGGGCAGAAGGACTGCACCCAGGACAGCTCCGACATCAACACGGATGACGAAGGTGTCGCCGTCCGTCGTCTTACTCCGCTGGAGAGGCTCAACCTGGATATGTGCCAAGATGAGAGGTGAGGCTCAGATTTTTTTTCCCCTTGACTTTCTCTCTACACCAAGGGTATCAAACTCATTTTTTGCCTCGGGCCACATTGTAGTTATGGTTTCTTCTCTGGGCTTTTATGAATTTGAGGAAACCATCCCCTCCACATACTACATACAGAACACACAAGAAATTAATTAATACAGTATTTTCCAATGTGTAAACCGCACCCAAAGCCTTAATTTTCTTAAAAAATGACCCTGCGTCTTATACACAGGTGCGCCTTATTTGTGAAGTAATACTGAGGCCTTATAGCCCGGTGTGCCTTATATGTGGAAAGTTTGAAAATACACCTTTCATTGGGGGTGCGCCTTATACTCTGGTGCACCTTATACACCAGAAAATACGGTAACTAGTTTTCAAATTTGAAGTTAAAAAAAAAGACTGTTATTGTGGTTTACATGCGACAATTTGAAATTTTGTTTCGGACTTTAACAAGCATCATGGCACTTGACATGCTTGATTTGCTTTCGTGGGCAAAGTAAAATAATGTGTCGGGCCAGATTTGGCTCCTGGGCCATAACTTTGACACCTGTGCTTGCCACCATGATTTTTACTCCATTTGTTGTTTTGTGGTTTGGCAACAGGGTGGTCCGTGAACTTACAGTGGGCAGAAGAATCAGCTTCTACAAAATTCGAGGAGAGATCGGATGTGGAAATTTTTCCCATGTCAAACTGGGTATCCACGCACTCACAAAAGGTACAGTGGTTAATAATAATGGCATTCATGATTTTGCCCCATTGATGAAATTATTGCATTGGCCTGTGACTGATATCGTCCTTATTTTGGTATGAATACTTTGAATGTTCCGATTTCGAAAAACTTCATATCGCCCAGCCTTCGTCCTTTTACAACCCTGTGTCTTTATTGCCATTTTTTTCTTGACATCACCAGACAAAGTAGCCATCAAAATCCTTGACAAAACCAAGCTGGATCAAAAGACCCAGCGTCTGTTGTCCAGGGAAATCTCCAGCATGGAGCAACTACATCACCCAAACATCATACGCCTCTATGAGGTTTAGAACTCACTTGCAATTTTTAAATTGACGTGTTTATATCTTCAGAGGTATTCGGCATTCAAACTGTGATCATCTTTTGCCCTCTTTTTCAAATCCCGAGGTGGTGGAGACATTGTCACGGTTACACCTGGTGTTGGAGTACGCCGGCGGTGGGGAGCTCTACAGCAAAATCACAACGGAAGGGAAACTCTCTGACGCAGACAGCAAAATTGTTTTTGCTCAAATTCTGTCTGCCGTGAAACACATGGTTGGTATCATACATGTGGAAATCTTGCTATCCGAGTGTGGATTAAATTGGGTTGGATTAGCTAATGGTCCAAAACGTAAACAAACGATGCAAAAAGATGTTTAAAGATGTTCGTATAGCGAATTACCCCAACATTAGCTTTATTAGTCTCTCAGCGGGGACATTTACATTTCACAGCAACAAAGTGATTAAAGTAAGAGGAAAGGAAGAAGTAGAAAAACAAAATACAGATCTGCTGTCAAGGCAGCCACTCTCACGCCACCATTTTGAAGTCAAAACACAAAATAACAAATCATGTGACAACACAAAAGACAGTCATTCAATCTTAAGCACTTTCTGCACCCTATTTGTGCATGAAACAGTTCTAGATGAAAGAGAAGATCAAAGCCTCCTTTTCAACAGTAGATCAAGGACATCAGGGTGGAACATGCATGTCTCCTGTCCTGCGTAGATCCGCTTCAATTCCAAGGCGCGACAGTTCTACATCTGCGCTCTGCGCTAACACTCCTTTCTTCTCATCGCGGGCTCCTCACGCCATGCATCCATCCGGCCGCAGACTGTGCAACAGCACCAACCTGTCCGCTGAACAAAGCGGGCTTGTGAAAATGCTACCCATTACAGGCGCAAAAAAGCACAATCGCCCCAGAGCTGTCCAGCGATAAGTCAAATGGCACCGATATTCCTCCCAATCAAAAACAGTGCTGGCATATCAAAGTCAAAGCTAGCTTTATTGTCAAATATACTAATATGCATGGCATACAGCATTGTGTTACCGAGAAGGCGGAACGGCTCAGCACAGTCTCCTCGATGAATGTCGTGGCCAAAAATGCTGAAAAACAATCCGCATCCATTCCACACAACGCACAACATCACAAAGTAACAAAAAAACAAAGACGACACAAAAACAACAACAACAACAAAAAGCAAGGCTCAAGAGAACACTTGCTGAAAGCTGCCTACTCCATGCTTTTCTAGTTGATGCTTGCTCCTCATTGCGTGATCATTGACTAAATATTTCATCCACCCGTTGTTGTTTTTTTTGGGGGGGGCCAACAGCACGAAAACAACATCATTCACCGGGACCTGAAAGCCGAAAACGTCTTCTACACCAGCAGCTCTTGCATCAAGGTTGGTGACTTCGGCTTCAGCACGATGAGCCGCCGAGACGAAATGCTCAACACTTTTTGCGGCTCCCCGCCTTACGCTGCCCCCGAGCTCTTCCGGGATGAAAACTACGTGGGTGTGTTTGTGGACATCTGGGCCCTGGGAGTGATGCTGTTCTTCATGGTGACGGGCACCATGCCGTTCAGGGCGGATACTGTGGCTAAACTCAAGCGCTGCATCCTGGAAGGTGCCTTCACGCTGCCTGCTTGGTTGCCGGAAACATGCCAGAAGCTGATCCGGGCGATTCTCCAACCCTTACCGGCTGACCGCTGCTCCGTAGAACAGGTGATGGGCAGCGACTGGATGCATCATGTTGATTTCCCGCGGCCCATGGAACCCTTCAAGCTGGAACCGTCTCACCTCGCTGAGAATGATCCATCAGAGTTAGGACTGGAGGAGATGGAAGTCATTTCAGCATTAGGGACACTTGGCATCACCTCGGAACACATCCTGAACAATCAAGGAAAGGACTGCAGGAGTTCCATCACGGGGGTGTATAGAATCCTGCTGCATGGAGCTCACAGGAGACGCGCACTCGAGAGCATACCAACGGTCAAGCAGGCAGCTGGACCAAAAGCGATGAAAAAAGAGCGCCTCAAGGCGTACCGCAGTTTACGACACACATCCAAACTCTGTATGATCCTGTGACATGAAGCTAGATCAAATTTTAGATTCAGCGTTGTCCACATTTGGAGAGATGCATTATGGTTAGGGAACAAAAATGTCCGGCAGTTAGTTAAGACAGTCACTTAAAATTGTGGTACATTACCCCAATCGGAAAATAGAAAATCTGATTTCTTATTTTTATATTTTCCCTTTAGCTGGTGAAATCTCTGAGAATGTGGAATTAATTACTGTACCTAATTTATTTTTGACTCAGACTTGATCTAATCCACATGATTTGAAAAGAATGATTTCCATACCTGTCAACTCGAGGCGGTTGACAATCTTACATATATAATATATAATAATGCCATATCTTCTTTTCCTTTCGGCTTTTCCCTTCAGAGGTCGCCACAGCGAATTAGTGTCTTCCATCTTCAGAGGTTTGATTACAAATACAGTGATACCTCGGTTTACGAACCCCTTGGTTTCCGAACCTTTCAGTTGACAAACGTTAAATTTATGACATTTTTACATTGGTTTACGAACTATTTTTCGGGATACACACGGAGCTGCCACAATGAGTGATGTGTCGTTCACGAACGAGCCCGTTCTCCTAACAAGAAAATGGCAGCCGACGGTTTTGTCCTCTATTCCCCGCCCCCAGTCTTCGGTTAAAGCCACGTGATTGGTTAAGAACGCAGCAGTGAGTGGGGGTGGTTTAAACATTAAAGAGACAGGCAGACGACAGTTTCAACTTTGATAGTTCATGGCAGAGTGGAGACTGCAAAGCTAAAAAAGCCATCTGTACACTTGATGCAAAAAGCTAAAAAGAACACAATTGATGATGAACTAGGCCAAATGATCGCAGAGAAAGCACCTACAAGGGATCATTCGTCAAGATGGTGAAAGAAGAAGGCTACGGTCCTCATCATGTGTTTAATGCTGATGAAAGCGGCCACTCCATTACATCAAGCCATCAATGACCATCACAAAGGTAAATAAAACGACTTTATTATACTGTACAGTTTATTTCTTTAATGATAATACCATAGCACATTTATGATACATAAAATAAGGTATATTTTGTGTAGTTTTAAGGCTTAGCCAATTAGAAAGAAGATTGTTTTATGGGAACCTCGGAACGGATTATTCTTATTTTAATGGTTTCCTATGGGAAATTCATTTTTGGGATACACACTTTTCAGCTTAGGCACTGTCTGGGAACCAATTAAGTTCGTAAGTCAAGGTATTACTGAAATGCCATATGCCCTTACAAAATGGTGACTAATCTTACATTTAATATAGCGAATGTAAAATGAAGCAAAAAATTGTCACAAATTTCGGCGGAAGTGCATGTGCAGTCACGTGACCGGAAGCAACAGACGCTAATAGCAACGCGAGATTCTCGCAATGAAATGGCTGCAGACCAATTCGGTTCCTTGTCTTGTTGCTAGAACTGACAAAACACGAGGAAAAAAAAAAACAATGGAAGGAAAATGTGCGTCGTACGCATTTAAAAATCACTGCTCACTTGTACAAATTACGCCAAATCCATACAACTTGACAGGTATGCATTTCATCAAAGATTTTGGTTCATTTTGAATGGGTGAATGTAGCTGACACTTGACTTTTGGCATTATGTAGCACAAAACATTCCGTAATAATAATCATGTCACAGTAGAGTGTGTTTTCAGTTTTCAGCTTTCAGTTTGCAATGTCTTCAGAGACGCTTAATTGCTATCATACCTGATGTATCTCTATGAGATTGTCCAAAGTTTTGGAAAAGCCAATAAATTACTTGTAATTTGTTTTGACTCTGCTTTTAATTCACTGTTGTCAAGGGTTAGGGTTAGGGTTAATGCATATGTGAAAAAAAAGCTTCACAGTGTGGGCATATTACAGTGTGGGCATATTACAGGGTGTCATCTTTTTTGCCTTTTTATTTTATTTGACATCATTAATTTCGAGTAGCAGATTATGAATATCAAATGTAACAAACATATGTGTATGTCTCTGCTTTTCGATCGTAATTGGGAGTTCTAATTGGAATGCTGAGAGCGCTGGAAGGCCTCCATTTCCCATAATGCGTTGCGTAAAATTTACGGGTGACGTATTCTTCTACTTCCGCCTTGAAGTGATGATGCAATTTTTGCCTTGTTGGAAGCAGGACGCTTTTCACAGGAACCGGAAACGCAGTGACTGACAGCAACGATTGAGCATAGCCTGACGACGAAAATAAGAACAAAGACGGCGAAACCCAGATACGTTTGAAGTGGAATTTTATATTCTGTGGTAAGAAACCTGATTCTCATACAAAGTCAGTGTCCTGAAGGAAGTTTGCGGCGTATTGCTTTCGAACATTGAACTGATTATCGTACCTTGCTTATCAAGCTAATGCTAATTAGCTCCAATGGCTTACAGATATTGCTTTAGCATTCCAATCGTCCTTATAATAAGGTGTTTTTTTTAAATCTAAGCCATTAATTAAGAGTGCAAATAATGCGTGTCACTTTCATAATTTTGACCCACCCGTCTGCCGTCACCAGACCATCATATAGACATTACAATACCAAAAACGTAAGAGTTTGTTTTCCACGACACTTGTCATCCGCTATTTAACAACGTAAATCTAAGGTGAAAAGCATTCGGTCGTGAAATCATAATTATCTGCATGTTATGATGAATGTCGCCTTTGTGTTGACATTGCTTGCACATCAGGAGAGGCGGGAGGGGGCGTGGCACACTAGTAGATGAGATCATTCTCAGAGTGATGCAACATGAAGAAACGTCTTCGTTCACTATATCGTGTGTAAAGTTTTGATTCCTGCAACATTCCATACTTAATTCCCCTCACATTGCAGGTGAATTATGCCTTATTTTGTGACAATACCTAATTTGAAATATGTCCTTTACAGATGGCCATCACAGGAGACCACACAAACCTGGATGACCTGCTTGGGTTGGAGTTTGATGACGGCCTGGATGGAACATCTGAGGGGCAGTTATTTGACTTTGTCAGTACGCTCATTGATTCTTGGCACTCCGAACAGGATGTAAGGCTTCCGAAATGGCTTTTTTATGTATGAACTGACATCTAAAAATGGAAAAAAATGCTGAGGCACGGCACAAATGTTGCTTTTTATTTTGCCAGTAGCCACCTCACGATTTCATTATAACTCAGAGGGTTGTGATTCACTTTGAATATTTATAAACAATGTATCTTTTGCACGCTAAAAACAAATGATTTGTTTATTCATTTGAAAATGTGTGTTCATGATGGGAAACCAAGCCAGAAATGGCACTTGTGTGGCACTCAAAATAAATTGATTGTTCAATACAATATGGTAATTAGGACTCATGCAATTTTAATTACAATTACAAATTCATTTCATTAGGTAGATGGCAATGTAATTATTGTATTTACTACTCGTATGACTGCCTGTAATACCTGTAAAGCGCCACTAGGTGACAGTATTACTTTACAAACACTCCTTTTGACTCCACTAAAGTCAAACTGGTTTTACATATTGCGATTTATTCATCTCATTTTATGTGGCATTGATTGATTTCTCTTACATGACGTTACAGATATTTCAATTGTTGAAACGTTGCCATAACTGTTGTTGATTGCTATTTCACATCATCAAATTCTTCACCCTCATATGATGTTACGGGTCAATTTTACCCATTTCTGTTTTTGTGTTGACTAAAGCACTGGATATCCTTTCTTTTTCCTTTCTTCAAAACAGTTCTAAATTATCCCAATGGGATATAAAATCTGATTTCTCTCTTTTCAAGTATGTTTACAACATCTCAGAAACAAAAAAAACAGTTATTTGACTGTCTTGTGTGGATTTTTACATACTGGTAAAAATGACCCACAACATAATTAACATGGTTTTTTTCAACATAATATGAGGGTTATGAACTCTGTGTCACATGCATAAACATTGTATCATTAACTCAAGCATTGGATTGGATTGGAATTACCTATATTTGTCTCGCAGTGGAGAAATTTACATTTCACAGCAGCAAAGTGATGAAAGGAAAGAAAGAAGTAGAAAACAAAATACAGGATGCATGAGTGATTGATTTACTTGACATGTGTCCGTTGTATACGTTTGTCATTGGTCTTTGTTTTCCCCACTCAGGTGCTCAGCTTGTTTCAGGAAGAGGAAAAAATAGGGACTCACAGCCCCTCCCATTCCCCAATGGGCAGCGACAGCGGAATCTCCGACTCTAGCAGCAACACCTGCCGCATCCACAACGGCACCCCCGTGGGTTGCCTAAGCCCCGAGGACGTTGACGTCGACGTCTTTTGCAGCCACACTAACTCCACTTCAAGCCCAGTGTGCTCTGAACCCCCCTTGGTTGCTGAGGAGCTGCAAGCAGAGAACCCCGAGGCCTTGCAAGTCCATGCGGATCATAGTTACTCGTTGCTCGGGGCCAGATGTGAAGACGTGGATGCCCTGCAAAGTGTGTGGGCCGAGAAGCCTGACATGGATGTCTTCATCGATCTGGGTATGTGTCAGTATGTGCCCAATACATTTATATAGTATAAAGCTGCAAAACTGACCTACCTTCAATCACGGCCACAGATAATCTGGTGACTGAGGAAATGGAGGAGAATTTTGCCAATGATTATGACGGCGAGCTGCCATGCACACTGGCCATCGAGGACTCGCCACTGGAAACCACGCAGCACGACTACATGGAACAGGTCAGTTCATTCAGATGCCATTCGTGATCTTTTAGCTCATGTATTTGTTTTTTCTACTTTCATTCCTTTCATCACTTTGCTGCTGTGAAATTTCTCCATTGTGAGACTAATAAAGGCAAATCCAATTTCCAATTTCCATCTTCATCGCAATTTGCAGGACGGTACTCATAAACTGCTCTTTGGCCTTTTTTTTCCTTTTACAGTTTCAGTTCAAGGAGATTGTGCTGTCCGAGGAGGAAAAACGGCTTTTGGCGAAAGAAGGAGCAACTATTCCTTCTCATATGCCTCTTACGAAGGTAACCACACCCAGTGGAGAAAAAAAACATAATAACTAACAAGGGTCGGATTAGCAACAATGTCAGCATCACACGCACCAATCAAGGCACACGACACCCACAACGGTAATAAACACACGACATGAATCTCACTGACATGCGAGATGGTTACAAACTCGGGATTAATGTCATATAGCTCATTCACTGCCAGATGTGCAAGAATGTGTCCACTGCAGTGCCAGGGTTTTTGTCATTTTTCACTCAAATTGCAGGACCCACAGAATTTTGAGTTTTAGGACCACATAAACATTCAATACAGCGTCAGAAAGCTTAGACTCTCTTCTTTCATCAGGAAAAGAGTTAATTCTTAAGTTATGTGGTTTGGAGTTATCTGAGTTTGAAACGGGGGCGGCTGTACAAAATACAATGCAATACATATTGGTTTACATAGCGCTTTAACAACAGCTGAAGCTGGAACAAAGCGCTAACATGGAGAAAAGGGGAAATGCTAACCCCTTGTGGAAGGGAAAACGATTTCCAGAGGCCATAGCCAGCGCTTTATCGGCACCCCCAGCAAGAAAAACCAAAACCCGAACAAATTCGGGAATGGCGCTCTGTCATATTTTCAATTCTTGAATACATTTATGAATGGCAGTGAATGAGTTAATTTTTGAATTTTGCCAGTTTGGGTTCTACCTCATGTTGTTGGTTTAGTGTGTCATGTCATTGAAAGTCGTACGGATCAGAATCAGAAAGACTTTAATAGTCCCACAATAGGGAAATGTGCAATCTACAGCAGCAAAATTGAAAGAGATAAAACAAAGTATTCTATGCACAAAAGAAAATGTCAGGAGACTGAAATGTACAACTGCACAAAAAAATCATAAAAAGAACTGTACATACTGCAAAGAATAAAAATATTTCAAAGTATAAAAACCATTTGATATATGGAACTGTATGATAAAGTCATCGCTGTGCGACAGATTTCTTTAACAACTTGACGATTGTTAGTCGCTGCCTAACAAACGCCACAACCTCAATTTGCATATCATGCTGTTTCTGCGGACGCAGGCTGAGGAGAGGACCCTGAAGAGGGTTCGGAGGAAGATCCGCAACAAGCAATCAGCACAAGAGAGTCGCAAGAAGAAAAAGGTGTACGTCGACGGCTTAGAGAGCAGGTGAGATGAATTCCTTCTTTGTTTGCTCTGTTTGTACTTTGGAATGAGAGCCAGACAGGAGACTGAAAACCTTGTAGCACCAAAAACCCCCATTCCCGCCTGGCCTAAACAATGAAAGCCACTCATGTGAGCTGATTGTTTTACAGCCACCTCACTCTTTAGTTTCCATTCAAATGCAAAAAAAAAAAACTCTCATGAAAGAGGGTTCATCCATACGTAAATCCCATTATCCTAAATTAAAGAGCGCTAGTGCTAATTAGCGACGTGATCATGATGAAGTGACTGAAACTCGTCTTGCCCCTTGCCCCCTTTTAGGGTCGCCGTCTGCACCGCACACAACGTGGAACTGCAGAAGAAAGTCCAAATGCTCCAAAAACAAAACATGTAAGAAGATTCGGTGACGCCCAAGCAAAGATTTGCATAAAATTAACATGGTCGTCCTCGCAGGTCTTTAATAGAGCAGCTAAGGAGACTGCAGGCCGTGGTGAAAATGTCCACCCTGAAAGCCAGCACGACCAGCACGTGTGTCATGGTGAGGAGAAAAAAAAATCCCTTATTTATTTGATTTGATTTTTTTTTTTCTTCATGCAATGTGCTTTGTACTCTTCCAGGTGTTCCTGCTCTCCTTTTGTCTGATTGTCTTCCCGTCGGTGAACCCTTTCGGCAGCAACACGGAGAAGAAGGAACTCTACCATCCTTCATCCAGTAAGCGTTTTCCCAACTGCGCCCGCTTTCTGTTGTACAGTAATCCCTACTGTGCGGTTTGATTATCGCGGCCCTTGATGCATCGCAGAATTTTTTTTAACCTTTTTTTTAAGTCGCAAATAGCAGCGAAAGTAACTGCAGTGCAGTACTATAAAACAACAGCGGGTCACAGAGAGCAGTGTACAGCATTCAGTAGATTTACTGTTGTTATTTTAGAATTTAGTCATCCATTTTGAGGCATTACTGTGCTCTAAACGCACAAAACCGAACATAAGTTCAGTCACCAAGAACATCGGTTTCATTTGGTCACACCTGACAAGGAGTCGACAATGAATGTAAACAAAATCTTCATCACTTTGCTTGCTGTTATGTTAATCGTCTTGTTTACATTCATGTGATGTCGTCGCTGTCAACTCGAGTTTTTTTTTTTTTTTTTGTGCTGACTCGGGCCAAAACTGATTGGATTGGATTAGATTAGCCTTTATTAGTCTCGCAGTGGAGACATTTACATTTCACAGCAGCAAAGTGATGAAAGTAAGGGGAAAGGAAAAGAAGTATAAACAAATACAGGAGCTGCTGTAAACGTAGCTACTCTCGCGACGCCATCTTGAAGTTAAAAAAATAAAAATTAGATAACAAATAATGTGACACAACGCAAAAGACACACAGTCATTCAATCAATCTTAAGCAGTTTCTGCACCCTCTTTTCCGCATGAAGAAGTTCTAGATAAAAAATGAGAGGATCAAAGTGTCATTTTCACCAGTGGATCAGGGAGATCATGGTGGAATGTGCACGTCTGCTACAATCTAAACGTTGAATGCAAACACATAGCAGTACCATCCATTGACGGAAAGAGATTGTCTCACATCTCCTGTCCCACGTAAATCCACTTCAATTCCAACCCGCGACAGTTCCACATATGCATCGCAATCGATGTATATTTTTGTGTTGCGCACCACACCGAGAAGCAGATCTCATCCTTAATAGTCAGAAAGTGGCATTTTGCAAACTCCCATTTGCTTTTATTTACTTCTGTCCCCAAGTTAATGATATAGATACCGTATTTTCCAGTGTATAAGGCGCACCCAAAAGCCTTGGTTTTCTTCCAAAGATGACCCTGCGCCTTATACACTGGTACGCCTTATATGTCAAGTAATATTGAGGCACAACAGGTCTCAAGCTAAATGGTGAAAGCAAACACGAAGCTGTACCATGCATTGACGAAAAGAGATTGTCTCACATCTCTTGTCCCACGTAAATCCGCTTCAATTCCAAGCTGCGACCGACTGGCCGAGGGACGACACTACTGGACAGCATTCAACCTACCTGAATGCTTATCCCTCCTTCTGTTCTTGCATCACGTTAGTTCAACTTGCGTACTGTGCATTTTCTTGCACGCCATTACTACATCCATGAATCTACGGGCCGTTACGTCAAGAAAGACGAGTAGTGTACCTGCAAATATTAGACTGTATATACTGTGTATTGATAGTCGACTGTTTACATTATTGCATTAAGGTTTTGTACTGTACTACAAACATTTACTCTCCTTCATTATGCACGTCCTATACTGTGTTCCACTAAATTTGGCCTTATAAATATTTTTTGTACTCATACACATGTAAATTTACCAATACATGTACAGTTCACTACATCGCAGTTTTTTGTTTATCGCGGGTGGTCCCGGTCTGCATTAACCGTGATAAAGAAAGGATTACTTTTATTGGGCAAGAGAGAATGGCAAAATCATGGCCATTTGATGAAATAGCTTCCTGGGATGAAGCGTAACAGATACCTGCACTGAAAAAAAAATCATTACCAAAAGATGAAAATTGAAACTCCTACAGTCACTTCAAAATAGTTCTGTAGCACCAAGATGCCTCAAAATATTTTTTTCTAACGCCGTATTTAACATAGAGACATAAACTCCCTCATTTCATTGCCCTTTGTTTTCCTCTCAGCACTTTTTGTGACAGTGTACATGTCATTCATCTACAAATGTAACTGATTACTGATGTGTGGGGGAAAAATGATGCATATTGTTATCAAAACAATGAAAAGGGAAACTTGAATTCAGCAGGCTTCACTTTTTAGTCACGTTATCACCCATTCTTCAACATTCCCATAATCGTCCTTTGTGTTTTGTTTTGCATTCACAGTCATTTCCCGAACTTTGCGCTCACTGCCGTCAGAGAGCACCGACGCCTTGGCCTCCCTAGAACTCGAGGATGACGATCCAGACCTTCACCTGCTTCCCCAAGCTGAACTCGAAAACATGGACGCCATCTTCGCGGGCGGTAAGAAAAATCACACCCCCGACTACCAGCGCGTGGAGCAGCCCGACTCTGAGACAGCCGTCAACGGCAACTCTTCGGCCGACTACCCCGCCGCCCCACAGGGGGCGGATGTGACGCCGGGGGTGGTGGGCACGGGGGCCGGGGAGTTACAGGAAGGCTCTTTAGACTCCGTGGTGGTGGCCTCTGTGGCGTATGAGGTCCCCGGATCCAAGGAGAACTGGATAGACCGGAACCCCCCGTCTGTTATATTACAGCAGCACCGTTCAGATGAGATGTAGCGTGGTTACGTATACACAGCACCTCCACGGGTATTCACGGTGCTTGACTTTTTCCACACTTGGTCATAACAACATGACAAAAATGTGTACATCACTGCAAATCTAACGCCCCCTTACCACCTTGTTTTAGAAAAAAAAATCACCTATACATATGGATTCACAGCTTTTGCCACCAAGCTCAACATTGATCTTAGCTGCATCATCATACCTGACAACCTTCGCTAAGAGCTGCCCTTATAAATGATGACAATCCCCGTATAAAAGTTGGAGTACGCTGTACAGTATTTGATAAAGAAACGCTAACATAGGTGCTAACACAGGCGCTAACACAGGCATTAACGCAGGTGCTAACACTGGCGCTAACACAGGCGCTATAACACAAGCGCTATAACACAAGCGCTAATACCAGCGCTAACACAAGCGGAAATGCAGACATCTTACCGCGCATGTGCACGTTATGCTTTTATAAATACGTACTACGCAGCGCTAAAAAAAATATATACGATTGAGGATGACTTTTGCTAGTTTGACGAGACAATACTAGCGATCGGCAGCAGCGTTGTCATTGGCTACCAGCAGTTGAGACGAACTGGATTTGAGCCAAAATGGTCTTTGTAAGATCGGTTCACAATGTTTTTTCCCCGTATAAAAGTATTACTACATTATTTGAAATGATAAAAAAATGTATAAAATACGGGCATAAGGTATAAATTCACAGGTATGCATCATGGTTCCGCTGATCAGGTTTCCAAAAGCTTAGTTGAGGTTTACCTGTGTTATAATTCACTTGATTGGACATGATTTGGAAAGGCACATACCGATATAGATAAGTTCCTTAGAGTTGGCAGCACATGTCAGAAGCACAAACCAAGCATGAAGTCATGTATCAAGAGCTCCAAGATTAAATTATCTCAAGCAAGAAATCTAGGTAAAAGGTGACAGAAAATATTCAGCTTTTTTTTTAACGTAAAATCCAGTAGAATTAGCCGAAATGCACCTAACGGACTCTCAGACCGTCATGGGGTTGCGGCTGCAATAAGTGGGGGAAAAGTGAAAACGCTGTGAATACTTTGCAGATGCGCTAAAGACGAGATAATAATTTTATTTTGTAGCACAGGAAAGCTGAAACAGGGTACATGCAGTCACACATTGAATAACCCCACCCACTATTTGAATTGTAGTAATTCAAATCATGACTTTTTAAAACCATATTCAAAACGGTAATCAGCCCCTTCCTCATAATGAGCTCACTGCTTAAAGGACAACCGACACCATTTTTTTGTTTCCTAACTGACATCAGAAAAACATTTTATAGCATCTAAGATACCCAAAACAAGCAGGCTGATATTTTTGGTCAAATGCAAGACACCAATAAAAATGAGTTAGAGTTTCAGAAGGTCCCGCCCCCTCGTTCTCGACGTCACGCCATGACGTCTTGCCTTGCTCGAGAATCAAAACAATGGCTTCAGATTCGGAGAAGATACTTTCTTGTTACTCATCCAGTTATGAATATGATTCAAATAGTTCTGAAGAGGAAAGCATAAATGTTTGCAATCGATTAAAGAAGTCCTTCTGTGTCATTTTGAGGACTGAAATGTAGCGTCCAAGAAAATGCACAAGATGGCGCCCAAGCTACGTTGTAAATGGGCTAATTTGTCGGCTGGGAATTTGTGTCAGCTAGTATCAAATAGTAGTCTTGGTGCAACACACGATTCATCATCGCGTTATTTATGTGTTTCCCTTCTAATTTCGCCATCAACAGTTCAACACGAAGTTTTCAGACCAAAGTACCCAAAATGCATTGTCGCTTTCTCGGTCAGGGGCGTTCCTGACGTGACGTCACGTCAGGCATCGTCATCAACTCGAAAACAAGACTTCCTGATTAATCAGCGCGAATCTTCAAATGTAAAATATAGCTATATGCCAGGGAATCTTTGTAAAATACGCTCAGTAGAAATCATTTGAAGTGATTTTACAAATTATGGACACAACTTGTCCGGTGGTGTCGGTTGTCCTTTAATTTAATCAATCAGAGGTGAAGTTTCTGACCGACCGAACCGTGATCTTGGAATCCATCTGTATACATTTTGATTCATTTTTTTTCTATCATGGGTCACACACAGTGGAACAATGCAAAGAATTGTTCCCTTCCTCCCCAAAAAATGTTTATAATGGTCTTTTATGTTGATAAAGCACAAAAAAACGTGTCCTTTAGTGAATATTTGGGGGATTACTGTAATCTTAACTGTAAAAGGGATTTGCTATTGTAAACTGGTTTAATATTACTTTTGTTGACCCTAGCTGGGAAGAAAGAAAAAACTGCACAGGATAATCTCTCGGGATTATTTTTTTGAGACTATTCGATAATCTGATGGTGGAAAATATTGTGTACCGCTCTCAATACGGCGGAATATCTACAGTTGGAACGTCTCCACGGTGGCGTAGTAGTTTGTACTTAGTTTGTGTCCTCAAATTACTTCACTTTATATTCCGATGTTTTTAAAAAATGGGAAATTGAAGCTAATTTTAAGCATCAGTATTTTCCAGTGTATAAACCGCACCGGAGTATAAAGTGCACCCCCAATCAATGGTGTATTTTCAAACTTTTTCCATATATAAAGCACACTGGACTATAAACTACACCCTCAATGAATAAAAAAAAAATACCAAATATAATCTATAAATATATAAATGTTTTCCAAATATAAGGCACACAACGTTATAAGGCTATACAGTAGAGGCTTGGGTTATGCCTACTTCTACAGGGGCAAATGGAGTCGGTGGCTGCTGACAGTAGTTGCGAGGCCTGTTGCGGCTCAATATGACTTCACATATAAGGCATACCGGCGTACAGTATAAGACGCAGGGTCATCTTTTGAAAGAAATGAAGGCTTTTGGGTGCGCCTTATACACCAGAAAATACGGTAAAACAGTGTCATGTAGTCTGTCATGTTGAAATTTGGCTGGACTTTGAAAAGGAGGTGGATTTTCTGTCATATTAGAGACCTTTTGATATACTACTGTTACTTTATTTGCACTTTTCTAAACACGTAAAGGACAAAAATGACTTGCGCAGTCATAAAAATATTGAAATACAGTGATACCTCGGTTTACGAACGCCTTGGCTCATGAACTTTTCGGTTTACGAATGTTAAATATATGAAAATTTTACCTTGGCATACGAACTTTTTTCATACACGGAGCTGCCTCAATGAGTGATGTGTCGTTCGCGAATGAGCTCATTCTTCTAACAACAAAATGGCAGCCGACTTTTTTTGTCCTCTATTCCACGCCCCCAGTCTTCGGTTAAAGCCACGTGATTGGTCAATATTAAAGAGACAGGCAGACGACAGTGACACAGTTTCAATTTTGATAGTTCAAAGGCAGAGTGTAGACTGTAAGGTTAAAATATCCCATCAATCAGGCTCCACAAACAACCCGCACAAGCCATCTGTACACTTGATGCAAAAAGCTATCAACCCAGCTAAACAACACAATTCATGACGAACTAGATAGAATTATCACAGAGAAATCACCTACAAGGGACCATTCCTCAAGATGGTGAAAGAAGGTTACGTTCCTCATCAAGTGTTTAATGCCGATGAAACCGGCCACTCCATTCCATCAAGCCATCAACGACCATCACAAAGGTCAATAAAACAACTTTATTATATAGTACAGTTCATTTCTTTACTTATAATATCATACCACATTTATTATACATAAAATAAGGTATATTTTGTGTAGTTTTAAGGCTTAGAAAATTATGAAGTAGAAAAGTATGTTTTATGGCGAGCTGGGAACTGATTATTCTCATTTTAATGGTTTCCTATGGGAAATTATTTTTTGGGATACACACTTTTCACCTCACACACTATGTCTGGGAACCAATTAAGTTCATAAGCCAAGGTATCACTGTATTTCGTCGATAAATGACACAAAGCTGCATGATAGCGAATCAGCTTCCATCATTCATAGCTTTGATAGAAGGGTAGGCCGCCTAACTTGAGTGTTTTGGATCATTTGCACCATGAAGCCATTGCAGGACATTTGGCCTTGTACATAGATGACTTGTTCAGCGTTTCCCTTGTAACAAGGGTTTCCGTCCCCTTGTCTGGGCAGTCAAGTGATAAACTCGCAATTCCCAGTGATACATTTTTTTGTCTCAAATAAGGAAACTTTTTTTTGTATGTCTATCCAGATTATTCTTAAATGTATCCAAACTATAATGATGCTCTAAAATAAAAATGTGTTAACTGTACCCAAAGATGTAATGACCTGTTCTGTCAGTGAGGCATTTTTAATGTATTTCCATGTTACTTTGAATAGAAATGCCATATAAAGGGTGACTGCCCTGCATTGTGATAAAATGAGATTTTAAATGTGAGGAGGGGAAAAGGCACTGATTCAAGAAGAATAGCATGTAAATAAATTCAAATGATTGTAAGCTTTTCTGTACATCTTTACGTGTATGGTAATAAAGTTTTTTTATGTACCAAAGTGTTGTCTTTGGTTGTATTTTGATATTAACAAACTTTTCAGACATTATGTACTCTGTATAACAACACACAATATTACCACCAACAATTATAAATCTCACCCAGACTGTAATTACCACATAAGCTAACATCACCAATTGTTTTCTGAGCAGACATATGAGGAAAAAAAACAACTCATTATTGATCTCACACCCCAGGATGATTGCTCGTGATTATCTTTTAGAGACGGCCAACAATTGAGCATGTTGCTGACTCTAATCAAATGACAGGAAAAAATATGTTCAATCCAATGGTCCAAGTTTGCTTTGCCACGTGCACATTTCTGCTCTGTCCCGTGCTCGGCAAACAATTTGTAATACATTCGACATGACATCAGCCCTTTTTTGAAGGGGGAAATAAAGGCAGGTGACTCATCAGCAGTCATGACTCATTATTACGAAGCAACAAGCCTGGACTTGTTTGTGTGGATGAAATGTCATTCTCTAAGTCGCCTGAAGGTGGGGATATAAGGCTGGCTATTCGACACAAAGAATGGAGTCCTCGCAATAACAAGTTTGAGTTGAAGGTGCTTTCAAACAAACAATAAAAAAAAACATTACACTGCACGTGCCCTATATAACAATATAACTTTTGTTTTTTATTTGTTTTTAAACCAGGCTTCATACACGAGGTGAATAAAAATACGTACAGAATACTCATTCTTTCTCCCATTGTTTTTATTTGTAATTAATTTTAACTAAGCGTTCGTTAATTAAATAAAACGACTTCTCAATTTTAAATATTGTTAATTTACTATTTTAATATGATTACACTTTTTAAAAATTGGATGGTTGTTAACGAATTGAGAGTACACAAATCGCCCAGATGGAAGTCGAGCTTCTACCCGGAAGTGAGAGTCGTTGTCTCTCCGGTCAATTAAAACATAAAAAGGCGACGAGCCGGACTGCACGCGCATTTCTAATCCACTTTCATGCAAGATAACTCATTTATTGACCTTCTGTTGGATGCCTGTGAGTTTTATTTTAAAAAATGCACTATTTATAGACTGTTAATTCCCTGAGCTGGGAAAGTCCTGCACTTTGGAGGTTGCACTGAGATCACCTCTGTGAACCTTTCTCTGCTTCTCTCGTGCATTCAAAATCTCAACAAGTCTTGGGAAAGATATGCGTGATAATTATATAACCCCCTTAAAGAACAAGAGCAAAGGACATTACCCGTAACACTTTATCTTTTTTTCTTTTGTGATGTGAGGTTGTGTAAATAGGCTGTTAAAAACACGTCTAAGGGAATTCTTGGAAAAACACAATTAAGACGTCGATCGTAAACATGTTTTGCAAACGCATTGCCTTTTAACTTTCGAATCCCCCACAGAGACAACACGACACTTTTGATCGATTTTACTGAGTAATCAGCCAAGTAGAGTTCAAACCTCACTGTCCCGTTTTTTTTGTACACGGTGGTTATGTTGACAAAGGCAAAAGGAGGTGGGGGTGATTTCTTGAAAGTTCATAATCCTCCCCTGAGTGGGCTTGTCAACAAACCTTGAGCAGTAAATGCCGAGGGTGGAGGGAGGGAGGGGGGGACTTTTGCTTTTCTCGTGGCCGGCTTTCTGTTCACCAATCGGGGCAAAGCGTGAGCGGAAAAGACCGCCCCTTGCCGAGAAACGACGCCGGGCTGGCTATAAAATCCCCCAACTGCTCTTTCTGAGCTCAGAATGACGCCAGAGAAGCAAACTGACTACACCACACTGGAATATTTGAGCTCCACTTGCCTTGTCTTTTTTTGAACCCTTGCTTATTCGCAACTTGCGTGGATTATAATTATGACTCTTGAGGAGATTCGCGGACAGGAAAACACGATGGAACACAATGAGAGGTGAGTTTGGAACCAACTTAATGGATGATTTTCTTTTCCGGAAGCGTGCAGTCGTCTAAATGTGTTTTAATTTTCTGCTGGAAAAGGGTGCAAAGTGCAGGCACGGCACTAGAAGAACTGCTGCTCGCCGCTAAGAAGCAAGACTACCTGACAGTCGGCGTTTACGAGTCAGCTAAAGTCATGAATGTGTAAGTATTTTGCACGCATTGGACCTTTTTTTTTTTAATGAATTTTGTCGTATTTTTTTTTTGCACACAAATCGTCATGCAGCTTTTAACTAACCGTCCACTTCGTCTTCCCAACAGCGACCCTGATAGCGTCGCATTCTGCGTGCTCGCCACCGACCAGGAACACGCATGCGACATCGCCTTGCAGATCCACTTTACGCTCATCCAGGCGTTCTGCTTTGATAACGACATCAACGTGGTGCGCGTCACCGACATCGAACGCCTCGCAGATCTCGTGGGTGCAGACGAGGGCGGCGAGCCCAAGGACGCCCACTGCATCCTTGTCACGGTAAGAGCTTGGCACAAGTTGATTGCGATTAAAAAAAAAAAGAAAACCGAAACTGGTCACATGGATGACGTCACTCAATTGGAAATGCCCTTTCAATACACTACCTGGAAATCACGTGGTTCTACTATCTTTCAGTAACCCAAAATAGTTTCTTGCCATATAAAGTGCAACAGATGATTCAATATACATTTCGATATATATTTAATATATATGTCTAATATATAATGCAAATTTCCCCACTTTCTAGTTCTGTTTAATTCATAGCCTGCTGGTATTCTAATTCAATTTCCATCTGTATTGCAATTCCAGAGCCCCAGTGCCAATCCATGGAAAGATCCCGCACTGGACAAGCTGAGTCTTTTCTGCGAGCAGAGCCGCAACATGTGTGACTGGGTTCCCACCATTACTTTCCCGGAACGCTGAGTCAGCCATTCCTCCATCAGTCCCTTGAAAAACGCATCGGTGAAGATGACGATGATGATAAAAGAAAGAAAGAAAGTCCAAGGCTTCACTTGAAAGTGTTCCGGGCCTTTCTGCCTCACGTTTGTCTGGATTAGAAGAGCTGCGTGGCCGGGGTGGAAACTCACCATCTTATTCTACCCCCCCTCACCCCTCTGAAGCAACCTTCCAGTCAGTGCATTTTGGGGTCAGGACGTTGTGGATTATACCCTGAGGGGAAAAGCGCTCAGAAGCCAGTAATGTGGGGCGGCTTGGTGGTGTGCTGTGAGGACACCACAACGGACACTAAGAGAGGCGTTGCAAAAAGCCAGTGACGGCCCACTCGATGATTAGCAAGAAGACGTCGGCGGTGTGTGGGCACGACTGCATCAGACTGTGCAGAGGTGGATGTGAGAACGTGCGGAGGCCGAATGGGAGCTCATCAGATGGGAGTGATGCTGATCCAAGAATAGAGTGGCTGAAAAACAAACAAAGACTGAACATTTTCTTTATGTGCAGACATCAAGAGCGAAAGACTTGTGGAAAATCTTTGAGCTGCACTAAAATGACATTTTAGTAACTTATGACTCTTTTGGTAATTGTGCAAGCAAAACGCTGCGACGATAATTTGAATTTGCACACATTTTGTTCCTGATCTGTGAATAAATGTTTGAAATCAAATGACTTCTTGTTTCCGAATATTTTTTTTATTCTTTTTTTCTTCTGCAGCTTCATAAGAAAATATAACAAAGGGCTACACAAAAGTAACCAAATCACTTATTAGTCATGCAATGTGACTAACTGAGGTGTGACGTTTATTTGAGCAAGAATACACACCAACGGCCTCCTACGGAGAGGAATGCAAATCCTCTCGGGAAGAAGCAACACCAAATTGGTCATTAGTACTCATGCAAGAAAAAAATTACAATAGGTGAGGAAACTCTTTGATTAGAGCAGGACACAAAACTGATATTATCTGTGGTGTCATTTACAACATAGCTCTCTATTGCATTAAATTCAGTTTACTCTAAAAATTATGAACAAGATGCTTTGCAAAAGGGCACCTACATGCAACACGCTCATTATTTGCCTTAATGGAGGCGTGGTGTTTATTTTGAGCAGAGAAAACTTGTCGGAAGAAAGATTTATACATCAAAGCGTATTCTAAAGAGAGTAAGGCAGACGGTATGCAAAATTTCACAGGAAGCAACGCCATGGTGGTGCTCATGACTCCAAATGCAAAGGGCCCAATTGAGGTACGGCTTCTAATTGAGCAAAGGAAGCATAATATACACTAAAGTGTATTCCGGTGAAAGTGGTGCTGACAATATGCAAAAATTCACCCGGAGTAAGACCACAAGACTACATTAATTACTTGCCCTGTGAACAAAGAAATTGAGGTAAGGCATCTATTTTTGCAGGGGATTTGTAGGAGTACAGAATATGAGGACACGGACATGCAGACATTCATTCTGTAGCGGTTTGCAAGCAACACGTGTAACGAAGTTGTGCACAAGATTATATTAAATTATGAAGGAAGTGACGCAACGGCGCAAGAAATTAAATGTATTATTATTATTATTATTATAATGTGGCACCAGGTCCCGCCCATAGTTTCCAGAAGAATCTGGAAGAGATTTAGGGTGAGTCGCATTTCTCTGATGGTCTGGATTAACGCGAATTTTCATGACAATATCTTATTTTGTTCCCCCTTTTGTACTGTCTAGTGTTATCTATTTAGTTATTATTATTCATTTCGAGTCCAGATTACTTTTTGTGTCATTATTTAATTCACGTTTTGTCGAGTGGAATTTTGAAGCACAGTGGCTTCATAGTGCTTTTCTGTTGCACAGTTAATCACCAGACGAAACCCATGCGATTTCATCCATCCCTTCTGCCATACTGTGTTGCAGGTAATAATTGCTTCATTTCGTTTTTATTGTATAATATTTAGTTTCTTGTGTCGTGTTTCATTTGGACGTGAGTGTTCGTGACGGTTTGTACTGTGCACCATTACAAGCGCACCGCGTCTCCGCATACAGGGACAGTTCAGGGACATCATGTAAATAACAGAGTACTTGTGATGTATTCTCTTTTTCTGTAAATAACCACTATACGATCACACGTTGTTCATTCTGTTTTTTTATCTACAATGTTTTGCATATTGAGAACAATCTGGACAAGATTTAGGTCAATCACAAGACGAAACCCATGCGACTTCACCCATCCATAATGCCATACTGTGTTGCAGAAATAAAAAATAAAAAGACACATCCACGCGTCTGGTCTTATTAAGACGGCAGCATCGTGGAGATGAAGACAGTCACTGTTGTGACACCCGTCACACATGCCATGACAATAACGAACACAAATGCAAAGCCTCCTTTTAACCAGTGGATCAGGGACGTCATGGTGAAATATGCACGTCTGCTACAAGCTAAATGTTAAAAGCAAGCACGAAGCTGGAGCACTCATTGACAAATAAAGATTGTCTCACATCTTCTGTCCCATGTAAATCCGCTTCAATTCCGAGCTACGACAATTCCACATATGCGTTGCACTGACGCTCCTTTTTTCTCTTGTCTAACGAAAATACAAATTGAGGTGTGGCATCGATTGCAAAAGATGTTACATGCACTTGTGCATTCACCTAAGATAGTCAAAAAAGGATTAGCTGCAAGCTATGCAATGCTAGTAATTTATAATTTATGGCCTTTGGATTGGATTGGATTTGCCTTTATTCGTCTCGCAGTTGAGAAATTTACATTTGACAGTAGTAAAGTGATGAAAGGAATGAAAGTAGAAAACAAAATACAGGAGCTGCTGAAAAGGCAGCCACTCTCGCAGCGCCGTCTTGAAGTCAAAAGAACAAAACAATATGAAATAACAAATAACATGACAACACAAAGGCACAGAAAGTCATTCATTCTTAAGCACTTTCTGTACCCTCTTTGTTACACGAAGCAGTTCCAGATGAAAGAGGAGAGGATCAAAGTGTCTCTTCACCAGTGGATCAGTGACATCATGGCTATAAGTCCTAAAATTTTGGGTAGTCTTTGAAAGACTACAAAAAATTCACAAGCAACATCGCAGTGAAAATACTAGTGGGCCTCAATCTGCAGTATATATGCACCTAAAAGCTAGCAACCACTCATTTGATGACAATGAAGTTATAATATTAGCGAAAGAAAGTAGATGGTTTGAAAGGGGAGTAAAAGAAGCTATTTTCATAAAACAGCAAAACCCTTCACTAAATCGCCATGGTGGTGTGAGGTTTAATTCGGATCGTGCTTACAACACACTTTTGAGATCGTTACCACATAGGCTTAGTTATGCTGATGAGGTGATACCAGGACAAATGGGACAATCAGGCCAGTCGTAGACTATAATCTGTTAGGACAATAGAGGCAATCTGTCAGGACAACAGTAGTAATCAGGGTAGCCTCAGAAAATAGTCCTCTGCTCCCCCCACAACCTTAGTGCAGGGACCTATCATAGCAGAGGTCTGGCACCACCACCCCTGGACAGTAGGGATACATATATATAGCGCCAGAGCTACCAGCAAAAAAAATTGCTGACGAAGCCTCTTGGATAAGAAGCGAAACGTCTGACACCTTCAAAGAAGTACAGATGACGTCTGAAGAAACCTTTTCGTCAAGCAATATAATGTTGGCTGTTGTCAGTACTGCAAAAAAAAAAGACTTATTGAGGTATGGCGTTGAAGAAAACCGAGGTCATTATTTGAGGAAATATGTGATCAAGTGATATTACAAAAGACAGAATAAAAGACTCTTCCGCAAGCAATTGTGAGAAAAAAAGAGACAAATTGGGGTGTGGCATTTATTATAGATGACATGATTATATGAGGAAATAAAATATATTATGAACACATACAGCAAGAGTAGGACAGTGACTAAATAATTGCTTGTTTTGACAATAAAATGCCACCCAACAATCTACTTCCTTTTCACTTAGCAAGTAAGAGTTTTGGAGCGTGGGAGTTTCACTTTGATGAATCCGGAAGTTGGCGTGGCATCATTCTTCCTTCTCTGTCTTAAAAAAATACAAGATTTTAGCAACGTGATTGATCATGAGTTACAGCAGCACCAGTGCTTGTGACGTGTGCTCTTTCGAGGCAACTTGCATAGTCGAAAAGTTGCCAGTCATGCTGGAAGAGCATTTTTTTTGGGGGGGGTGGGGGGGGGGGGGGGGTAGTTTTTTTGCACGATTATTGTTGTTTACACTACACTGCAAATTCAGGGAATTCGACAAAAAAAATCACCCTGCGTATTTTGGGTATTTTAGATGCTATAAAACGTTTTTCTGATGTCAGTTAGGAAACAAAAAAAATGGTGTCGGTTGTCCTTTAATTTATCAGGCAGGGCGGGGTTGGTTTCCAGAGGGTGCTTCCACACCTGCAGTTAATCAGCGATCGCCACCGTATAAGTGTAGAAGACCTCTGCTGATCTGCAAGAGGTTTCCACATGACACCCATTACGACTGCACATGCCTGCCATTTTGAATTTTGGTGCGTAATATTTTAATTGTCTTTTTCATTAATTCCAACCAACCTGGCTTAGCGGTTTTCCTCCGTAGACGACTTTGTCACTTTGAATTAACACTTCTACACTGTTATCATGTTTTTTATTTTCCACTGTCCTCCTTTGCTTTAGCTCGTCAACCATCCGTCAAACAGGAGCTAGCTTAAAATGCCGCTCACGTGATGGTCTTCTATATAAAATGTAATGGGTATGAGGTTCGCCGTGCAATGTGTAAAATGCCCCGAAATAACGTTGGAATTGTCTCATTGTATATAAAATAGACTTTGCCCCTTGAAAAACAGCTCTCAAAACAATACGGTTGGAGGGTGTGCTGCTTGTGGCAAAGTGCACTTTGAGTAGGTGGTTGTTATTTAAATGCACGTTCGGAGTGGGCACGAGAAGCCTTTTTTGTGTGTTTAGCTGAGATCTTGTGCACCCAAGTGGAAATGAGCATCTGTTGTATCTTTTATAAGCCATTTTTAGTCTTAGCACAAGGCCTTTAGCTTCCAGGCTTTGGGCCACAACCTCCCTTTTGTTACAATTTGATCAATATCCCCCAAAAAATCCCCTCACAAAATCTATGCAATTTGTCAATCTTTTAACATGGTCTGTTTGTGTGTTTATTTATTTATCTATTTATGTAGCTATCAGGCGAGATCTATCTCGCTATCTAGCTAGATTGAACAAGCTAGCTAGCTATTCAGCTAAATACAACTATCTAGCTAAATAGCTATCGAGCTAGATAGGTAGAGCTAGCTAGATATAGCTCTATCTACCTAGCTAGCTATTGAACTAGCTAGATAGCTATCGAGCTTGCTAGAGCTAGCTAGCTAGATATCGAGCTAGCTAACTAGCTATCCAGCTAGTTAGAACTATCTAGCTGAATAGCTATCGAGCTAGATGGGTAGAGCGAGGTAGCTATCGAACTAGCTATAGCTAGCTCAATATACCTAGCTAGCTATTGAGCTAGCTAGAGCCAGCTCTAGCTAGCTAGGTATATAGAGCTAGTTCTACCTATCTTGCTAGCTGGCTGCCGAGCTCGATCTGTCTGTCTAGCTAGCTGGCTGTCAAGCTCGATCTTTCTGTCTAGTTAGTTGGCTGTCGAGTTCGATCTGTCTGTCTGTCTGTCTAGCTAGCTGTTGAGCTCGATCTGTCTGTCTAGCTAGCTTTCTGTAGAGCTCGATCTGTCTAGCTAGCTCGCTGTCGAGCTCGACCTGTCTGCCTAGCTAGCTGTCGAGCTTGATCTGTCTGTCTAGCTAGCTTGCTGTTGAGCTCGATCTGCCTAGGTAGCTAGCTGTCGAGCCCGATCTCGCTAGCTAGGTGTCGAGCCCGATCTAGCTAGCTAGGTGTCGAGATCGAGCTAGCTAGTCGTCGAGGTCGATCTAGCTAGGTGTCGAGGTTGATCTAGCTCGGTAGCTGTCGAGCTCGATCTGTCTAGCTAGCTAGCCAGCGATATTTATTTATTTAGATACATATATCGGAGGGGGGTTGGGGGTTGAAATGTGATTTTGTAGATACGATTGTACTGGACACATGCGAAATGACAAATATTAGTGGAAAGTAACATACTTCAAATACTCTTGAGTATGTTCTTTTTCTGGTAAACACCTCCCTGTGCATAAATATAAGGTGATTCAAGTTTAACGGCAGAACAGTGGGCAGGTGAGGGGTGTGTGTGCGTGGGTGCTTGTTGTGGTTGACTCTAAAAAGCGGCCCCATCAAAGAAAAAAAAAAACACAATTCACAGGAACTTGACTTTCTTCTTGGCAGGTACTCACTCTCCAGCCAATCACTTGGCCACGTGCTATCCGTGTGTGCATACATACAGTCACACACACTCATGCACACCTGTATGTGCAAGCTGCGACTAGCAAACGGAGCACTTTCTCCTCACCAAGACTGAGGTCATATTCTAAGAACAACAAAAAAACTTTCCTTGGGGGGGTTGTTGAAGGGGAGATGAGGGGAAAAAAGTGTGCCACCATGCAGTAAGGGGCTTTCCGTGTACATTTCATGTGGGCTTCAGTTGGGCTTTTTGGAATACTCTTGCGACAGCTAGCTAGCTAGGCAGAGCGAGCTCGACAGCTAGCTAGCTAGCTAGACAGATCGAGCTCGACAGCTAGCTAGCTAGACAGATCGAGCTCAACAGCTAGCTAGCTAGCTAGGCTGTTCGAGATAGGCAGATATAGCTCGACAGCTAGCTATCAAGCTAGATAAAGCTTTCTAGCTAGTTCCAGAAGAGATCTTGTTTGAAGGGGCATCAGCAAAAAATTATCTATACATGTACATATATTTGACAAAATTGTATTAAAACAATCAATTCAGTAATCCTCATGATATTGTCATTTTTATAAATTATGTTGCCTTTGCACGTCTGCCTTTCATGACTCCTGCCTCACTTTTATCAGAGCGTTGGCTGACGGTTGCAGAAATTGCTGCTTTCAATTACAGTGATACCTTAGCTTTCGAACTTAATTGGTTCCCAGACAGAGTGTGTAAGGCGAAAAGTGTGTATCCCAAAAATCAATTTCCCATTGGAAACCATTAAAATGAAAATAATCCGTTTTCGGGTCCCCATAAAACATCACTCTCTACTTTTTAAGACTTAAAACTACACAAAATATACCTAATTTTATGTATAATAAAATTTTAATTAAAGAAATAAACTGAACTGTATAATAAAGTCGTTTTATTTACCTTTGTGATGGTCGTTGATGGCTTGATTGAATAGAGTGGCCGCTTTCATCAGCATTAAACACTTGATGAGCAACGTAGCCTTCTTCTTTCTTTCTAATTTTACCTTGTTTCTCATCAATTGTGTTCTGTTTAGCTGGGTTAATAGCTTTTTGCATCAACTGTACAGATGGCTTGTGCGGGTTATTTGCCTGATTGATGGGAATTTTAACCTTCCAGTCTATACTCTGCCTTTGAACTATCAAAGTTGAAACGAGTCCAAATTTCACTGTTTTCTATCCATTTTGTCACTCTCTTTCTGTTGTCTGCCTGTCTCTTTAATGTTTAAACCACCTCCCCTCACTGCTGCGTTCTTGACCAATCACGTGGCTTTAACCGACGACTGGGGGCGGGGAATAGAGGACCAAAACAAGCCGGCTGCCATTTTCTTTTAGGAGAACGGGCTCGTTCGCGAACGACACATCACTCATTGTGGCAGCTCCGTGTGTATCCCGAAAAATAGTTTGTATGCCAAGGTAATTTTTTTATAAATTTAATGTTCGTAAACCGAAAGGTTCGTAAGACAAGGGGTTTGTAAACCGTGGTATCACTGTATGTTACATTATGACATACAAATGCAACGACAGCCCCATGTTTTATTTAACGGTTCAACTTGGCACCACTCTCAATTTGACTTGTGTGGGAACAACTCAAGCATGACGCAAGACGAGTAAACACCGCTGTCTGTTATTCTCCGGCCTTGTTCTTTTGGCTCGACGAGCAGAGACGAAAAACAACCAGTGCGATTTATACAAATCCAACATTTTTTTCTCCTCTGATGGCTTGCATCCCAAAGCTTGCAGCGAGACGGGCTTAGACGTCTGCGTGAGCCATGCAGCAGACACCTCATTTTCTATTAAGTGCGACCAGAAAGATGGTAAACATCAGGTGGGAGAGGGCCTGCTCTCTTTTTCCACAAAGAGGAAGTCAACAAAACCAACATTCATCTTACACAAATGAAGAAAGCACACATAACAACTGACACTCTCAGAAGTAGAAATAAGCAGAAAAAGCACAAGGGCTTAAAAAAAACGCACACAATGCCCACTGGGCCATTTGGACCTGTTTGGTGATGACTTCAACACCGCTAGAAATAGAATATTGCAAGCAGACCTCTTTCTGGAGGGCTGAGTTAACTGGTAAAGTGACTGAAGCCACATCGTAGATGATTGTGGGCTTCTTGTTAGATGGATAGATGGCTAAATTTGTGGAATGAATGAATCAAAAGTGGAACAAAAGACGGATGTGGGTGGATGAATGGAAGAATGGAAGGCTGAAAGGACAGGGGTGAGAGGGAAGGAGGAAGGAAAGATGGATCAAGTGATAGAATGGTGAAAGTATAGCTAGCTAGATAGTGAGACAGATAGCAAGCTAACTAGACAGCGAGACAGCTCGTGAGCAAATTCGATAGCGAGACGGCTAATAATAATAATACATTTCATTTATACCTGCCTTTCAAAACTCTCAAGGTCATTTTAGAGTCACACGCTTAGTTTTTCTGTCAGCGAGCAAACTAGATAGCGAGACGGCTAGCGAGCTAACTGGATAGCGAGACGGCTAGCGAGCTAACTAGATAGCGAGATGGCTAGCGAGCAAACTGCATAGCGAGACGGCGAGCGAGCTAACTGGATAGCGAGATGGCTAGCGAGCTAACTGGATAGCGCGGCGGCTAGCGAGATAACTGGATAGCGCGACGGCTAGTGAGATAACTGGATAGCGCGACGGCTAGCGAGCCAACTGGATAGCGAGACGGCTAGCGAGCCAACTGGATAGCGCCACGGCTAGCGAGCTAACTGGATAGCGAGACGGCGAGCGAGCTAGTGCGCTAGCTCGCTAACGAAATACAGTACATAGTTATAGCTAGCTAGCTAATAAAGCTAGCAGATAGCTGAATGGACGGGTAGTTGGAATAGAATTCCTTATAGTCTTATTTGTGTTCTGAATTGTAGTTGCAATTTCTTAGACGTGCTGTGTGCTTCATGAGATCAAAGTGATTTATTTATATCTAATTCATCGCAGCCTCACACCACGGACCCCTGAATGTGTGCTATTTTCTGCTCCTTCTTTATTGGGGAAAACCTCCGATTCCCAGACGTCGGGGTTGGACTGTAAATGGGGCGCACTTATGTGGTGTGTTGCTATGGCGATACACGGCCCTACCCCGACTCCTCGCTCTCCTGCGGTCCCCGCGACCCATTGCCACTTCTGCAAATCAGTTTGAGTAACCGCATGGGAGATGAGATTACAGGACAGGCAGAACCACCTAGCGGACCCACGCCCCTAAACCCAAATCACCCCGACCCCACTCTAACCCAGCCTGCACTCTCATGGCCATAGTGGAAGGAAGGAGGTTGATTCCTCGGGGGCAAAAAACAAACGTGTTTTGCCAAATCAGTTTCAAGAAAGTGCAGATAGCTTTTTGCAAGCATGAGGAGTAAAAGCCAATCATCAATCATAAATGACATAAGTACCATAAATGATGTACACACATTTGTCAGCATGACATATTCTTCTTTCTTTTTCCCTCTTTTTTTTGTTTTGCAATTCTTGTTGTGCTTATAGCGTGACAGAGCATGGCGACCCCCGTCACCTCCAACGCACCTGGTATGACTGCACCACACTGTGTGTGGTGAGGTCACATGACGTACACCTGAATTCAAAGGAAATGATCACACTCGTTTTGGTACAGCATACAATCACTGCTAAACAGCTGTGAGGAGAGGGTGACCCGGTTAAACACACACAGACACCCACACACACACACCTGACCTACACTCTGAGATCCACTGTGTACCTGGAAGGGTATAAGGTGACATACACACAGCAGGTCATTGCCGATGAGGGCATGATACACACTGATCTTGCAATGAGATGCTTTTTTTTAGATGGATAAGGAGATAAAGTCAGCCAAGTAAACCAAAGTTTATTGATGTTAAGCAGATTCCTTACTTACAGACAGTGTATTGTAGGTGTTCAAATACCTGACATGTTTCGGCGACTACTTCCGGCTTCGCCTGCTTAACATTAGTTATCAAGTAGACAGGATGAATTTAGTACAACAAAGTTTATTGAATATCGCTGTATGCTATATTATGTGCTAGCTAGGTAACTGGATAGCGAGACAGCTTGCAACCTAACTAGATAGTGAGACTGTTAGTGAGCTAACTGGATAGCAAGAGAGCTAGCGAGCTAACCTTGATAGCGAGCTAACTACATAGCGAGACAGCAAGCGAGCTAACTAGATACCAAGACAGCTAGCGAGCAAACTCGATAGTGAGACAGCTAGCGAGCTAACTCGGTAGCGAGACAGCAAGCGAGCTAACTAGATAGCGAGAAAGCTAGTGAGCTAACTAGATAGCGAGACAGCTAGCGAGCTAACTAGATAGCGAGACAGATATCGAGCTATCTAGATAGCGATCCAGCTAGCGAGCTAACTCGATAGTGAGACAGCTAGCGAGCTAACTTGATAGCAAGACGGCAAGCGATCTAACTAGATAGCGAGACAGCTAGAGAGCTAACTCGATAGCGAGACAGCAAGCGAGCTAACTAGATAGCGAGACAGATATCGAGCTATCTAGATAGCGATCCAGCTAGCGAGCTAACTAGATAGCGAGACAGCTAGCGAGCTAACTAGATAGCCAGACAGCTAGCGAGCTAACTAGCTAACCAGACAGGTAGCGAGCTAACTAGATAGCGAGAAAAGTAGCGAGCTAACTAGATGGCGAGACAGGTAGCGAGTCCTTTGAAATCCTTTTCAGCAGTGGATCAGGGACGTCATGATGAAATGTGCACATCTACTACAAGCTAAATGTTGAAAGCATACACGCAGCTTTAGCATCCATTGACGATAAGAGATTGATTCACATCTCCTGTCCCATGTAAATCCGCTTCAATTCCAAGCCGCGACAGTAATTAATTTTACCAATTAATGTGATACAATTGTTGACCAGTTGTTGGAGTGAAAACGGGCACAGAGAAATGATTAGAAAAAAGATTTGGATATGTTTTCAGGTGTTTTAATTAGTTAAAATATGCTTCAAGCAAGTTGAAGGTGCACAACTATGAAAATGTTTATATGGTGTCTCGGGGGTTTGCTGTCCTAATTTTTGTGCCTTGTGTTTTTTTTTGTTTCACTGTCTAGTAAATTCTGGTCAGGGCCAGCATATGTGGAAGGTGTTTTGCTTGATCTCACTTGGAAAAGCTGGCTATGTCTTGCGATTGCATCACGCTTGTTTGTTCTCTGGCATCTGGATAAATCCAGTGGATTGTAACGTGTGACGACTACAGTGCAATCGCTCTGTTTTGGAAAAGGAGACTGTTTTGCAAACTGTTGGCGGACATTGTGTGTGTGTGTGAGTATGTGTGTGTGTGTGTGAGTGTGTGTTTCCCTCCCCGCTTCGTTTCATACATAGAAAATATCACGTGAGTCTGTTTGAAGAGTTCTCATTTCCGCCCCTCCCCTCTGTGTTTCGCGTGAAACGCAGGGACATTACAGGAAATGAGATCCGAATCCCACCGAGGTGTGTAAACATGTCGCGCACTTGAGCAAATGAAACTTACATGCAAGATGAGAGAAGTAACATGAGAAGATGAGCCCGGTAGAAAAACCGTTTGAACGTTTCCAATCATTAACCGCAAAGTATTTAATGAATGCATGTTCTTTCCCGTGCACGCATTCCGGCTTGGGCTCTGACATTCTTTTCATATTTTTGTGGTTAGTGCACAGAGACCAGACCGGCTGAGGTGGAGCGACGCTAAGTGATTCGCCAAATATGGGGAGTAGCCTGCAACCTCTGAGAGGGCTGACACATTACTGGCATAGCTGAGCTTATCGTTCCACGGGCACATGGACTCTGAGCCACGCTTGGAATTCCCGGAACACAAGGTACACACTTGAAGGAAGGCGACGTGGACTAACTCGCCGTTGTTGTGTGCAGACGTATAGAAACAAAAAGCACTTTGCTACCCTGGCATGTGGACAGATGCTGAGCCTTGATTGAATGAATTCAAGGACAGGCTGGAAAGTGTTTGGAATAAATGCCAGCGCACTTTGCATGGCTGCAGTAAAATTCCTAATGCAATCACGCCAGTTATTTGCAGCCTTGCAAAGTGGGGGAGTTGCAATAGTCACACTCGTTTTTTTTTTTTTACCTTTTAGAGATTAATTCAAGAACATGCATGAGGGCCAGTAGAAAATCAGCACACTTGCGTATAAGATATCTTTGAAGAATAATAAAGGACAACCAACACCATTTTTTGTTTTCTAACTGACATCAGAAAAACGTTTTATATCATCTAAAATACCCAAAACACGCAGGCTGATATTTTTAGTCAAATGCAAAACATCAATAAAAATGAGTTAGTGTCCCAAAACTACTTCAAAATGACCTCGGAAATGGCGAGTTTCAGAAGGTCCCGCCCCCTTGTTCGTGACGTCACGCCAGGACGCCTTGCCTTGCTCTAGAATCAAAACAATGGCTTCCGATTCGGAGAAGATGGTTTCTTGTTAGTTATCCACTTATGAATATGATTCAAATACAATAAAGTCTCGTTATATCGATATCGGATATATCGATAGTCCCGGTTATATCGATACTATTTCTATGCACGCACGGAGAAAATTACATACAAACAGGGTCGGATATATCGATAGTCCCGGTTATATCGATATTTTTTCGGACTCCCTTGAATATCGATATAACGAGACTTTACTGTAGTTCTAAAGAGAAAAGCATAAATGTTTGCAATCGATTAAAGAAGTCCTTCTGTATCAATTTGAGCCATCAGTACTCCAATGTAGCGTCCCTGAAAATGGCCAAGATGGCACCCAAGCTCCGTTGGAAATGGGCTGATTTGTCTGATGGGAATTTGTGTCAACTAGTATCAAATAGTAGTCTTGGTGCAACACACGATTCATCATCGCGTTATTTATGTGTTTTCCTTCTAATTTCGCCATCAACACGGATCAACACGAAGTTTTCAGACCAAACAAAGTACCCAAAATGCATTGTGTGTTGCTTTCTCGGTCAGGGGCGTTCCTGATGTGATGTCACGTCAGGAATAGTCACACAAGACTTCCTGAATATTCAGCGCAAGTCTTAAAACGTAAACTATAGCTATATGCCGTGGAATCTTTGTAAAATACGCTCAGTAGAAGTCATTTGAAGTGATTTTACAAATTATGGACACAACTTTTCCGGAGCCGTCGGTTGTCCTTTACGGCTTTTGGGTGCACGGGAAAATACGGTACTTTCCACATATACTGTATCTTCATCGACTGAGAAACCTTTTAAAACAGAACGCTCAACAGAACTCAACTGTTGCTTATTGCTAGCTAGCCGTGTTCACAGTGCGCTATGCATTTCACTATCAAAAGTAGATGTGCCCTGGCCGTTAATCTAATGACAGTCTAATGACATATAATAAAGGCATTCAATTGAAATTGTGCACTCGGACGTGCAGTGAAAATCCTGCTTAAGGCTTGTCGTGATTTTTGCAGAGCCAACAAAAATATATCAAAGCAGCCTGACTCGTTTTTCTTCGAGAGCAAGTCAGGCAAGGTGGGAGAGTGGCGGGGGGGGAGGCGGGGCTGCTGAGCAACCACGTGACTTCCACACTGCATTTATCTGCTTACGGCTCTCTCTTGCAGCCGAAACCTCGAAAGAGGTCAAGCGACCTGAGGCGAAGAGCAGTCAGTGACTGATTGCGAGGAGGAGCCAATGAGACCGTAAAAAGGGACAGAAAAGTGAAGAAAATAGCGAAATGGGGAGGGCATGTGAAGGCCATGTTTTCTCGCCGTTTGTCGTCATGCGTGCGCAGGTCAGGGTTAACGGGGTTAGTCGACGTACAGAACTTAATTTGACGTAAACAGCCGAAAGCTTTTTTTCACACAGTGCTCCAGCAAAACGGCAACAGAAAAAAAATTGTAACAGCTCAAATTTACCACCTTGTCATATGACACACGATCCAGCAAAGTAGGATTTTGCCACCGGGCATGGGCCAATTATCAGTTTAACCGTTTTGCGTTGCTTTAAAAAGTCACAGTTTCAATAACCGCTAAGACTGGCTGTCACCAGTAATGAGCCGAAGGGGCTTCTAATCGGGGCCAAATATGTTTCTTGCAGAGTTGAGTCGCCTCTTTGAAGTTAAATGGGGTCAGTGTTTTTATTTATTTTATTTTACGAGCAGAGAGGGGAGGGTTGAGCAGTTTCCCAGCGGTGTGACTGTGTTAGTAGGATAACTTGATTCGTGTAAATGAAGGTCGAAAAAGGCATTTGCGCTGATGTGGGAGTGAACTCAGGAGTTAGTTCTGTGGGCGATGGTTTTGTGTGGATGTTTTGTCTTTACCGTTTGTTTCGGAGTGGTTACTTTGCCAAAACTGCACTTTTTTTTTTGATAATGAGAGGTGAATGGCGTGGAGCAAGTGTGTCAGTTATTTTTTTGCTGCAGGCCACGTTGGAGTTACGGTTTGCTCTCGGGGGCCGATATGAATTTGGGGAAGCCATTAGAATGTTTAATCCCTTCCATATATTACATATAGACTGCACAAAAAATTAATAAATAACTACTTTTCGAATTTGAAGTCAAGAATAATGACTCCTCTTCTCGTTTACATACCACAATTTGAAATTTTGGTTCGGATTTGAGCAAGCATCATGGCACTTGCTATGCGAGATTGGCTTTCGCGGGCCGAATAATATGATGTGGCGGGCCAGATTTGGCCACTGGGCCTTGACTTTGACACCTGTGGCTTGGAGATTTTACACACCACACCAGATGCTAATATACATTAGCGTGAGATAGCCTCTTTGCTAAATTCTCTGCAAAAACTCCATGCGACTAAACAATGCATCATCTGCCACCTATCGCAATATTGTGTTTTTGTCCTGCTTAAAAGAATCTTGCATTTTGCTGTCCATGCACAAATGCTTCAACTCCCTCAACGTCCAAAAGTAGCCAACCATTATAACAAGTTAAAGATTACATTGAATACACAGCTTGTTTTCAAGTATCATTTCCAAAACACCCTCCTTGAACGAGCTCAGGTGTCACATAACAGCAACTCGACCTGGACCGAGTGTCCACCCTCGTTGCGACGTACGGTATCTTATCTCAGTGTGCCATGACTCTAACTCAACAAACAGCAACCAAAGATACAAACAAGCATCTTATTGCAAAACAATTGCGTGAAAAATTGTACCTACCCAATACTATTACTTCCGGGTTGACGGAGAGTGAACGCTGGCGCAAATGGCTGCCGCTGCTCACCCGCACAGAAAAAAAATTCCAGTGACTGTAAAGTGTCCTTGAGAGCTTTGAAAGGCGCTTAGAAATTAAATGTCAGATTATATTATTATTATTACTGACACCATTTATTTATTTATTTATAAAAGTTTATTTTCTTATTTAATTTTATAATATATATATATATATATATATATATATGCATTTATTAAATTTACCATTTATTTATCTATCAAAATTATTTATTTGTGTATGTATGTATGCATGCATGTTTGCATGTAGGCATGTACGTATGCATGTATTTAATTATTTAAAGATTTATATACGTAAATATTTGTGTATTTATGTATTTATAGAAGTTTATTTTTTATTTTTATTAATCGAACAGTTCTAAGTATTTATTTATGACCATTTATTTATTTACAAATGTATTTAAATATTTGTGTATTAAGGTATTTATTTATTCATTGATAGAATTGTATTTTTTATTTTTATTTATTAATTTCATGTATTTATTTACGACTATTTATTTATCTAGATCATTTAGGTATTTGTTTGTTTATTTATTTATTTATTTATTTATTTTGCAGTTAGATTGAGATAATTTGAATATCAATCTTTTTTCCACAAAGACAATTTTCAACCCCAAAAACAATTTGCATAATTTTAAATGCGTTAAAATGCTTTCTCATATTATGACGCTGGCGGGTATTGATGCTATGATGATAACATTTACAGCCAGTGTGGGAATGTGCATGCAACTTATTTCCTGAGTTCACATCATATCAGCCACATTAAATGTGTTACTTGAATTTTACATTGTAATAAACAGCCATCATTTAAAAAAAAAATATCGGGCATGTGAAAACATTTTTCCCCCTGAAAAAAAATCAACCTCACACACACACAATAAAAAAACACAACTTTTTAAATCTGCTGTGAATATTCAACATGAATACCTTCAACTTAGGAAACCAGTTGAACGGGATATTGGCCACACCAAGCGAATCCTGCGATATAATAATTAGCTTTTGTTCTGAAGTACAATATATTTGTCAGACCGTCACAATGACAACACGGCGCGCGACGTGAGTATCGGCTGTTAAAAGGCACACCCCTGTCACATAACTGCTTCATACTTTTACACGCCTCGGCGCCGTCCCACCTCTTTCGAGTCTCGGATGCAGTTTTGGTTATGTCAGACAGATCAGATGAAACCAACTTGCAGTCGGCGTGCAGTATTGTCATCATATGCTGATCAGTCAGTTACGTAATTGATCAGTTCTGCAAAATAAACGATGAAAGCAAAAATAGTCTCACTTTGCTTCAGGGACGTTCTGTGCTGCTTTTTTTTTCAATTCAATGTTTCTCCGTCTATTCAAGCTATTTTTTTCTCCAATACCCATTCATGAACGTGGCCAGTCCCAATGTTCAATAACAAATAAAATGTGCCATGGTTATTTATGTATGTATTTATTTATTTGTTTATGTATGTATTTATTTAAATATTTATTAATGTCATAATTGTTTATTTAGGTATTCATGTATTTATTTATAAAACGTAATTTTTTATTCATTAATTTTATCAACATATCTATGCATTTATTACATTTACCATTTATTTATCTAGCTAGATTATTTATTTATTTATTTATTTATTTATTATTTATTTATTTATTTATTTATTTATTTGTTTATGTATGTATTTATTTATTAATGTCATAATTGTTTATTTAGGTATTCATGTATTTATTTATAAAACTCAATTTTTTATTTATTAATTTTATCAACATCTATGCATTTATTAAATTTACCATAAATATTTATCCAGCTAGATCATTTATTTATTTATTTTTATGTATTTATTTATTTATTTATGTATGTATTTATTTATTTATTTATTTATTTATTTATTTATTTATTTGTGCATGTATGCAAGTATTTATTTAAAGATTTATATATGTAAATATTTGTGTATTTAAGTATTTATGTATTTATTTATTTATAAAAGTTTATTTGTTATTTTATTAATCAATTCTAAGTATTTATTTCTGACCATTTATTTATTTACAAATGTATTTAAATATTTGTGTATTTAGGTATTTATGTATGTATTTATTCATTGATAGAATTGTATTTTTTATTTTTATTTATTAATTTCATTAACATACCTATGTACTTATTTATGACAATTTATTTATTTATTTATTATAATTTCATATTTATTTATTATATTTTTTTACATATTTATTTATTAACTAATTGACGGCCAGATGTGCAAAAATGTGTCCAATTCAGTGCCAGGGTTTTTGTCATCATCACCCAGGACCCACAAAATATTGAGTTGAAGGGCTACATATACATTCAATGCTGCGTAAGAAACCTTAGACTCTCTTCTTGCATTAGAAAAAAAAGTTAATTCCTAAATGATATGGGCTACAGTTATATGAGTTTGAAGTGAGTGCGGCTGTCCATAATACAATGCAATACATAAATATTGGTTTATATAGCAATTTAACAACAGTAGATACTGGAACAAAGCACTAACATGTAAAAAAGGGACATGGTGCCCACTTGTGGAAGGGGAAAAACATTGCCAGAGGCCAAGTCCACTGCTTTATCGGCACCCAAACAATAAATTCGGGAATGGCGCTGTATGTCATATTTTCAATTACTGAGTCAATTCATGAATGGCAATGAATGAGTTAAACATGCTTAACATGATCAGCTCCCAAATTCTGATTGTGCACATCCAAATTTTCCAGCGCTAAACCTTACTAGCGCAAATGTGGAATCATAATGACAGCAAATATTTAGATTCAAAACATTTGGGCTATGAATATAAAATGCTCCAATCTTTTTAAACCCTCGGGCGCCTTGTAAGACCCTTCCCGAAAAACTTATTGCCCAGAACTTGCCACACGCAAGGGGAACATTTATTTTTCATGCTGCTGCCTTTCATGTTGAAATTCCGTGAAGTGACGATATACATTTGCATAGCGCAAGATGTTTTTCAAGGACTTTGCAAGGAGGGGATCTGATGCAATTGCCCCTCTTTCTTGCACATGCTTTTTTTTTCTTAGCAACACGCCATACTTAACCTAGTAACACACTGAAGGTACATGGCAACAGGCGTATACTCTCCCTTTACTGCTCCCCTTTCTGTCATCATCTTTCACTTTGTGCACCAATTTCTCCCCTCAATTCTGGCAAATACGTTTGGATCCGAATAAACCCGCCTATTTGCCCGGCTTCACCCTGATGTGATGAAAAACAAAAATAAGCCCTTTTTGTTTTTGCCGGTGTTACTTAATCTGTAGCTATGGAAAAGCAGGCAGAGAAGGAAAGCGGGGGTGGGTTGAGGGGAGGACAGCGCTCACAGGTCCCGACCGCCAGCCAATGGTAGCGCCGGATTAAGCTGAGGAAAGGATAAACAGGAGCTGTTGCTGCTGGTAACAGAATTGTGATTGGCTCGCGGCCGGGTTTGCTCAATGGGATAGGTGTCTCGGAGTAAGGGGCCACTCCGGTGATGTTTTCCATGTGTTTATTTGATGCTGTGATCTTTAATAACCTTGTTAAACACCCCCCCGCCCCCTGTCTCCTATGCTGCCATCCCCTTTTGTTGTTGTCATCTGCCACCAAAAGGCATATTTTCTCAGGCCTGCATCCAATATCCGTCACGACAAAGTGTGTCCATTTGTGAACTTAAGTAACCCAAAGTGCAGAGGGAAAATGCGGCGGTACAGTGAAAACACAAACGCGCACATGCAAGAGTTACGATGTGGCATCAGTGCAAAGGTCGTTGTTACCATCGCACGGTTCGTGACGCACCTGCACTGTTTTCTCAGCCTTCGGACAACGTCACTCTCGACTTTAATCCTGCAGCCCCCATCCCAAGCCCACCCTTCTATAATGCCTATTCTTGCAAAATTACTTACTCTTGGAACATAACATGTTTATTTTCCCAGGTTTCATTTTACACATTTTCTTTTCACTTAGGATTCCATTTTCCGTCTCGCATTGTTTTCTTTGTTTCGGTAATGGTGACTTGTTTCCGGGAACACTTAATAATGACTTCATACCTTATCTTGGCAACATACAAATGCATTCTTGTATTTATTTATTTTTTTTGCCCAACATTACACATTCATTTACAAACATGGCTTTGTTTTCATAATACGTTGCTTTTTTTGGAATGCATTTTTGCAAATAACTTTATTTTGGCTCTATGACTTCACTCTTATCATGTTGCGTCTTTTTTTTCCCAACTGATGACACTGTTCTTGTAAAAGCTGATTGTTATTGTTCAAACATTAATAATAATAATAATAATAATAATACATTTTATTTCTAAGCGCCTTTGAAACCTCTCAAGGACACGTTACAGTCATGGGAAAAGTGCGCCATACGCTCTAGATTATTCATTATTTATGTATTTATTTATGTATTTACAATATTTATATATATTTTTATTTTTTCCTTTTTTATTTTTTCATATCTGTGTGTCAATCGGTAACTTATTTATTTGTCTGTTTATTTATTCAGTTAAAAAATATATATATTTCTGTTTATCTATACAGTGATACCTCGGTTTTCGACCACAATCCGTTTCAGAAACCTGTTCGAAAACCGATTTGTTCAAAAACCGAAACAGCACTTTCCATTAAAATCAATGTAAAAAATCTTAATCCGTTCAGAGTCTAAAAAACAACTTGTTAACTATTTCATCGCATAAACCGGATAAAAACGTAATAATAGAGCAGGTCATGTATAAAATTCTATAAAAACAAACTTATTTTCACCAATTTTTAACATCAACATTAACATCTGTACATAAAAATCTCTCTATCTTTCTGCCATGGGGCGTGTTGGCACCTATCCCAGCTGTCCTTGGGCAAACACAGAGCACACTAACTTTTCAAACCATCCTCTGCTTGCTTTAGAATCATACTATTCAGGAGATGAGGAAGACGTGACATAAGGAAGTGACGTATAAGGAAGCACAGGGTAGTCGAGTGATCTATGCAGATACCGGGGCATAAAAAATATGACATTTTTGGTTGAAAACCGAATGGGATGAGAACCGAGACGTTCGAAAACCGAGGTTTGACTGTATATTTATTTATTTATTCATTTATATACCTGGTTATTTATATATGTATTTATTTAGCTATTTATTCACTTAAAACATTGATTAATTTATTTATGCATTTATAATTTGTCTTTATTTTTAATTTATTAATGTATTTATGTGTTAATAGGTAACCTATTTATTTTTTTTATTCATTGACTTCAAAAATGTATTCATTTGCCTTAAAACATTTAAGTCATATTACTTATAAGTTCTTCCTTCTTCTTTGGAGATATACCTTTGCGCATATAAAAGACTTTCAACCTAATCAAAATAATTGTCAGATGAGGTCCCCCCCCCAATGAGTGAAACATGACATTTCCTCCCACCCCTTGTTTTGGCCATTCAAGACGAGGTCAACAATGTGTTCTGAACGGCACTACAACAACATGTTGCATCGTAGTAGCTGAAGTCTGTTTACCGCCGAGTCAGGCGGAGCTCACCGCCGCCTCACATGCTGCTCTTTGTTGACACTCGACTCCTTCCTGAAAGAGGCGGCGCTACACACGCTAGGCATTTCTATTTTGCTTTGGAGACTGTGCCAGAGTGGCAGCCAATGAGAAGGTGGGGGGTGGGGGGGAGTTATCACATGTGCTTTTGAATTAATCAAACAGCCTATCTGTCCATGTGTTGACAGGAGGAGATTTTTTTTTTTAATCAGCTCACTAAAGGAAGAAAACACACTGTTCTGTAATACCGGGATCAAACAAGCACACACCGCTAATCCAATTAAAAAACAACAGTGTAATCTCCTTTATGAAAAGTGCACGCGCGCTCGCTAACATGCGGCTTCTCGAATCATTTTCTTGTGCGGTTTTGTTTTGTGCACTTGGCGGGAAGAGTGGCAGCACATGTGCTCTTTGCGCGCGATGCTGTTTTTATTGTTTTTTTTTTTTTTTTTGTTATCGAGGCAAAGTTCGACACCCGCCAGTTGGGTTGTTGTTGTTTTACTACCACCAGTTGTAAAATCATTCATAAGAACATAGCAGCGGCCGTGTTGTCTCCCATGTTGTTCTGACTAGAACGGAACATTGTGCGCGTATTGTCTACTCACTTTTTTATCTTGACCAGTGGTTTGCAAAATCCTGGGAAAGGTCAAAGAAACTTTCCACGGGTAGCCCACTGGACAGGAATAACCGTAGTGTTTGCATGCTAGATTAGATAATAACCGGAAAGTTCAATAAAAGATTTAAAAAAAGGAATCAGGAAAATAAAACGATAGCAACGCATTGCTCAATACAGGCAGCATTGGGGAATTTGACAATAAGTGAAATGTGTCACTTTTTGTCATATTTTTTTGTCATATATTGTAAACACATTGTTCGACAAATGTATATCGACAAGCAAAGTGGGCGCTCTTTTTGACGTTTTTTTTCATTTTCATCAAATTTTGGATCTATGGCCGTGCCTCATGCGTCAGGTTTCGTTTTTGTGCACGCTAACGTGCGCACTGTAGTTTCAGCCTCGGTCATCAGCTTTCGCGATCCGCTTTGCTGTACTTCTAAAACGACGGGAGAGACTTAATCCAATCAGTGGTTTCTTTATTTTCCCCCACTGAGCATCGGAGGCAATCCCCATTTGATTAATTACTGGTCACCTCACCCCTCAGAGATTTCATCATCCATTTATTTATTTAGTTGTAATTATTAATTTTTATGAGTATTTTATTTGTTTATCTGTCTGTTTATTTATTTATGTAATTATTTAATATATATTTGTTGTTTATTTTTTGTAATTATTTATTTTACATAATTGTTTTATTTTTTATCGATCAATTTATTTATATTTTATAATTACAGTAAAGTCTCGTTATATCGATATCGGTTATATCGATAGTCCCGGTTATATCGATACTATTTCTATGCACGCAGGGAGAAAATTACATGCAAACAGGGTCGGATATATCGATAGTCCCGGTTATATCGATATTTTTTCGGACTCCCTTGAATATCGATATAATGAGACTTTACTGTATCTATTTTACATAATTATTTCATTTGTTTATGTGTCCATTTATTTATTTAGTTATTTATTTTTATAATTATTATATATTTTTTGTTTATTTATCTGTGTATTTATTAATTTATTTATTTAATATATATGTTTTTATTTTTATTTATTTCTTTATAATTATTTATCTTACATAATTATTTCATTTTTTATCTATGCATTAATTAAAATATTAAAGACACAGGCAGACAACAATGAGAGAGTTTCAACTTTGATAGTTGAAATGCAGAGTGTCGACTGCAAGGTTAAAATTCCCATCAATCAGGCTCCACAAATAACCTGCACAAGCCATCTGTACACTTGATGCAAAAAGCTATCAACCCAGCTAAACAGAACACAATTGATGAGGAACTAGGTAACATTATCTCAGAGAAAGCACCTCCAAGGGAACATTTGAAAGTATAAAATTATGTTTTACAGGGATCTGAGAATGGAAATTAATTTTTGGTATACATACTTTTGGCCTTACACACTGTCTGGGAACCAATTAAGTTCATAAGCCCAGGTATCACTGTATTTTCATTTCAGAATTATTGAAAAAAAAGCCATAGAAGGTAGGTAGGTCAACCAACATCCGTGTCCGGATTTTGTCCAAACTCTTGTGTAAGATCTAATTCGGAATGTGGGGTAAACAAAGAAGGATTCAGCCAACCATAACACCCCACCCCCTCCCTTCCCCTTGGAGATTCCTCAGCTCTACCCAGCAACTGCGACCCTGTGCGCACTCAGTAATCAAAACATTGAAATCTTTGTCGGCACCAATGAGCCGCTGGTCTTTGTTTGGAATGTTCTTAAATAACCCTTCCCACTACAGTCGCTTCCACTATGCACACAACCAAAGCGTGGGAGGTTACTAACGTGCTGACGGATGCACAGTGAATGACTTTTGCACGCCGAACCTAGCGGCAACGCTCATTGACGTCTGACTCTGAACAAGAGAGGAACGACAAAGACGCACTTTGTTGCCTGTGTGGGTGTTGGCAGCGTCGTTCCTTGGCTGCGTGTGCGTCGGTCCGTAGGTGTTTGCGGGCCACGATGACAGCTTGCTTACTTACTATGCTTTCTTGCACCCCCTCCCTCTCGCCACCTCCCCGCAAGAGTAGGTGTGCATGACTGTATTTGCGGGCTGTGTTCGAGTGTGGTGTGTTGCATATTCTCTCTACTACGTCCTTTCACGGCAGACACGAGTCGCCTCTCATTCAAAGACAATTCTGTTTGTTGGCAAAGAGTCAGTGGATGCCTCTTCAAACACGTACGCCCCCCGCAATCCCCTGAGGGCTTGTTTCCTTTTGATGTGGATCTCACTCAGCCATATACAAGAACAGCAGGTGTGTGGCGGCCGTCAGGTGTGCCTGAGTGTGTCATCGGCCATATGGTCCCTTTTAGTTGCTAACTACACACCTACCCCCTCCCCGTCACACACTTTCACCCCTAAGCAGCTGCACAATTGGGAAACCACGCTCCACTCGGCGAATGGCAGCGTTTGGCGTCTTAACGGCAAACGAATCAAAGTGGCGAGGGCTGAAAGCAGCTCAGCCAATTAGGGATAAGAATGGAGCTTGAGGCCGGTGGCGGTGTTGGCAAAGCAGTCGGTGATGACAGATAAAGCAATCAAAACATGAATCGTTGCCTTTCTGGAAGTTGATAAAGTTGATAAAAAGGCGGGCGAGAGTTGAAAGACTCGGTTGGGACCTGCCGAAGCAGCTGGGGACGTTAAGAATGAGGGTTGTCTCAAAAGGTGCCGGTTTGACTGAAGTAGCTTTAGAGTGTCTTTTAGCGTTTTCGTGATCAAAGTAGGTATCCTCCACACGTTCAGTCAGTGGCAGACCGTCAAGGACTTCTCTGCTGGCCTAAAAATATCAGCATAACAGACTGATGTTAATTATATTTTGTCCATGAATTATTATTAAATAATTCAAAATTGTCTTTCAGCTTCCTTTCAATACTTTCCCCCTGTTGCGCTGCTTCCAGATGTGTGTTTACAAATTTAAACATTGAACCAATCACATTTGAGCCATCATTTGTTATCAGGGTCAGAAATCTACCTGGGCGCCTTCACAATCAGTTCAGCAGGCCCTGTGGCATCCAATGTGTCAATCAAACTGTTGCTCCGACCAATCAGATTTTGAGTTGGCAACCCAAAAGCGGTACCAACGCCTTCTTGAAGGCGCTGGTCAACGTCAGAGTTTTCGCAAATAATGATTGTCTGGTCACTAGCCAATATTGGCCAGAGCTAGCCTTATCGGTCGTGAGCTGCATAAGCAAATATGTTGTGTATATTTAATAGAGGTTATGTCAACCCACAATGTCTGAAGGAAGAGAAGAAATGGATTTGGTTGCAGATTTACTGTTAAAGCCATTTTCAAGACTGACTTTTCAAGAAAAATTGGAGATCATTAAGAAAGGTCGGACTAGCAAAAATAGCAAATAATGCTGCAATTTTATGAGGTTCTTATCGAGGCTTTGCCATCTATCGGCAATGGTCTTCTCTGTGGTGTGAAAGAGCGACTTCTGACTCTATCATGAATCCACACGTTGATGGTAAAAACTTGAACAGTTTAATGACAGTATTCCTTTCTTCACAGGTTATTTCCTGGCTAACTCTACCCTCTAGTACAGTACAGGACGTGTAGTAAATCACACCGCACTTTTTTACAGTGGTAGCTGCAGATTGATTCAGACATAGCATGATTGAAGGCCAAGGTAGTAACATGCCCGCCACTGCATTCAGTCAGTTACTTTGCTGCCCTCGTGTCAGAGCCAGCTGTCTCTTCCCTCCTAATCCGTCATTTTGTCTTGACATCTTCAGGTTTGGGTTACTTTTGTGGAATCCCTCATTAAATTTTATGCTCCTTTGACTTTTTTTCTTGGTTGGAATAAATCTTTTTGGGTTGCATTTTTGAACCACCCTGTTCCTCCACTGCCAAACGATTGACGTTGTGGACTACAGTCGTCAACAATATAGGGTAATTAAAACCATGCTAATTTTGTGTCGTGTTTTAGGGGCTGAAAATCTACAGGTGCATACTCAAATTAGAAAATAAAATGTTCAAGGTGCAAAAAAAAGTAATTCCGGGAGTACCGTCCCAAACCACGACACCAGATTACCGAGATATGGACAAAGGACTATGAAGCTTTGCTATAAAGTTATGACGCTTTGGACATAGACCAGATTTTCTGTGATCTGTTGGAACCAAATGTGTCATAGGTACATCCTCATATTGTCACTGGTATGTACCGTAATATCCGGATTATAAAGCACATTTTCAATGAATGACATATTAAAAAAAATCCATATATAAGGCGCACCGGATTATAAAGCGCACATTCAATGAATCACATGTTTAAAAACATTTCCCATGTATAAGGCACACTGTAATATAAGTTGAATGGTCAGCTTTTGAAAAAAAAGAAGGCTTTTAGATGTGCCGTATAGTGCAGAAAAGACAGTACATTCATCTTTGTTTTAACCCAAATTAACTCAGTTGGATCATGGGTCAGACCAAAGCTCCATCTCAAATCGCAGTGGAATCTGCTCACCGCCATGTGGTTTTGTGACCTTGATATAAAAAATGATCCAGAGTGTGATGTTAATAGCTGGAGTCATTTCTAAAAGAAAATCAATTTGCATTGCTTTGCAACAGTTGAACACAGAAGTTCATTTCCTCCCAAAATGCTGGCGTGACAATCAATGATGCAAAAAGATGCGCCCATCTTTCAGCTTCTTGTGTGTTTTTTTGTTTGTTGCCAGCCTCTTTAGGTTCCTGTAAACCTGTCAGTATCTTGATACCGGGTCACCGGGGCTAAACCCTCGGCCTGCACGGACAATAAAGCAGAGAGGTGTGTCATCGGCACACGTGCTGCCAACTGTTGCCGTGACACAAAGCTAACGTTAAAAAAAAAAGCCATTTTAGTGACTGTGAAGCCCTGCCAAACCACAGACCACCCCCATGCCCCACCCCCGCCATACTGTGTCAACCACCCGCCCCTGCCGCCTCCCTTTGACAACGGCACACTCCAAAATCATGAGCCTCGCACGCGCCCACAACCCGGGCTCCATTGTCCCAAATGAATGAGTCGAGGGGCGTGAGTGTGTGCGTGATGAGGGCTCCAGTATGCGAGGACAGCTGGCTCTGTGGCTCCATCAGTGGCAGCTGCCCTGGCCCCAAGCCCTCGGGGTGGAACCGTGCAGATTAGAGGGTTGAAGGGGTGGGGTGCAATGCATGCGCCTCTGTGTGTGTCTTTGTGTGTGTTTTTAACACAACTGTAGTCAATGCACTTAATGCACGGCCAAATACTAAAGGAGCCTTCTTTGTCCGGGTTTCTTGTTTGCACAACCTCGTTGCCTCTCTGCAACTTGACAGGGACTAATTTAATTTCTTAAAACAGTCACCAAAGAGGCAACAAAGATGGGTCAGGAGACAGCGGGATGAAGGTCATGAAAGACACCAAGAGTTGTACGACTCTGCTGGGAGTCGATTTGAGTGCAGCCGTAGTGGCTTAGCAGCAGCTGTTCGGCTTTCCGATATGATATCTGAGCACAATGAAGACTGCGATCACTGTGCGCACAGAGGAAAACGATGGCTGTGGACTCGTGCCAAGGTGTATCATGGCACCACTCCACCGCTGTATCACTGCAACTGTACAGTCTATTGTGATCCACTAAAACATGCCAGTTGCATGCTTTTCCACCCGCATGGTACCCACACGCACAAAATGGCTTTGCTCCCTATTAGTGCTTTTATTTATTTATTTAATTAATTATTTATTACATTATCTTTTATCCATGTAATTATTTATTTGTAATATTTTATTTATTTATCTGTTATTTTTTTTATTTGTTGATTAATTAATGTATTAATTAATGTATTTATTTGTCAATTTAATTTTTTTAATATCTTATATTTATTTATTTATATATTTGTTAATTTTTTTAATTAATTTTTTAGCCATGTAATTATTTATTTGTAATATGTGATCTATGTCGTTCTGTATTTATTTATTTATTTATTGTTGGTTAATTAATGTATTTATTCATCTATTTTTTTATATTGTCCTTCTTTATTAAGGAATTGTTGATTTATTTATTCATTTGTGTATTTAATTATTGTTAATATGTATTTATTTATTTATTTATTTATTTATTGTGACAAAACAAAGAGGACAAAGAAGAAGCGGGTTCTATTTCTAGGCATGCAAGGGAGTTTTATGGATTTAACGGATTGCATACACCAGGTAACTCAATGCGCTTCACAAATTTAAGAGTCAATAAATATACTGTAAGCACATTTAAATAGAAAGTAGTTCAAGACGTTTGAAAGCAAAAGTCAAGTACTAGAATGAAGCTTACTCGACTCAAACGAGTAAAATAATAAACTCTAAGACTAAGATTTTGGGAAATCAGTCAAAATGGTCCCTGGGGGTTGCCTTTGACCTAATTTTATCTTTCATTAGCCACGGTTATGACAATGCTTTGCTGTCAGACTTTGTCAAAGGCCCAGACCGCGTCCAAAATGGCTGCTACAAACAAAAAATGGCCGACTTTCCAAACATGGATCTTTGAGACTATACTGTTATGATCCACCCAATTGGTGTTGAAGTGTAACTTTTCGTGCAGATTCTTTCTGTAATGGCTAGTTATGTATAAGACTGCTAATATATATCAATTTCACACCACGTGTTCGACCATTACTCCTCTTCAAATTTAAGTTAGCCTGTAGCCTTATCTTTGAATATTGCACTATGATACGCTGCATTCTTCACTTTGCTGTCGAGATCTTATTATCGTAAAAACTGGCACCACATTTGTATTTTGAAAGCGAAAGCCAAAACGTGTCATGCAGGATAAACAAAAAACAAACAAAAAAAAAGTTCCGCTTGAGTGCTGTGACTACCACACGCACACGGTGAGCTTTTTTCACCCCAGCCGGCGAACTCATGCTTCCATACCCTCAGAATCAGAATCATCTTTATTGCCAAGTATGTAGAACACACAAGGAATTTGTTTCCGGTAGAACACGCTGCACTAGTATCGTTGTCAAAAAAAACTGCTAAGTGGCACTATACAGTTCCATTTTGGCTACTGTTGAAAGAGTTCAAAGAGTTAATGGCTTGGGGGAAGAAGCTGTTTAAATGTCTGCTGGATTTTGGCCTTTTTTCCTTTTCTCAGAAGATACAAGCATGTTTATTTCAAAGTAAGATTTTGAGACAGTATTCATTCCATTCTGACAACATGCAGTTTCCCTTGAAGCAGTGTGACAAATGAATTGAGCTGAAAGGCCTTAAATGACTCACCATATCAAAGCCAAACCGGTTTAGCGAATGGGGAGTTATATATAGCGAGTGGGGAAACCGAGGTGAACGATTGCGAGTAGTGCTTCTCGGGACAAGTGTGTCTTGTTTTCATATTTTTTTTGACACGTCAAACACGAGTGACATGGGATGACTCTTGTTACGCAACTGTATTTTTATCCTCATCTACCCCATCCGCAGCAAACCCACTGACCCCCTTGTTGCCGAGGCAACACGTCTGTCTGATCTAGAGTGACGGCTCTATTCAAGTTGTCATTATCTCGGAACGAGCAACGTTTAATTGGGTCGGGGGGATCCCCCAGTCTTGAGACTGACGGTTGATGAGATTAGAGCGCCTTTGACAGTGCTTTTGTATTGCACTGAAATTATGTTTGTTTGTGCAACAAGTCAAAAGGCCACGTTTTGGAAAATGTCAAGATCACACGGTGGCCTCGGATCGGGAAATTCGGTGAGAATGGGAAGAAGATTGAATTGCAATCGGCTGGTTAGGTTTTAAAATGTAACTTTAAAAAATATTGAGATACATATCGAATCTTCTTCTGTTGGAAATCCACATCCAGGGATGAATCAGTATAAATGGGTTCAAAATCGCAGCTGACTAGTTTTTCCTTTGAATTTAAGTATCTTTAATATTTTAATTTTATTTATACGTAATTATATTTTAATATTAATATATTCACGCGACATGTTTTATATTACGGCCAAAACCAGTACCCAAATCATTATCAGTTTCTCCTTGTGCATTTGCTTTACGGTCTATTTTATTTTATTTATCTAGATATCTACAGTATACATCTATATACAGTATGTATCTATTTATCTATTTATTTAGATGATTGATTTTTTTAGTTATTTGTTTTGTTAGTTAGTTTTCTAACTAGTTAGCCAGTTAGTTAGGTAGATAGTTAGCTAGCTAGTTCGTCATTCTTTCGGTCATTCTGGAAGTTGGTTAGTTAGTTATCTAGCTACTTAGATAGCTAGTTAGCTAGATAGATAGTTAGTTGTTTGCTGATAAAGAGACAACAAAAAGACACATCAAACCGTTATCAAAACAATCATGAGTTGTAGCTCTATTGTTGTGTCACATTAAATATACCCTGGCAAAAATAATGTGAAATGAGGCGATTCCCACTTATGCTGCAATATTTTGACACATTCTCCAATAGTGACTATACCAAAAAAGGCTCATAGTCTTTTAGTGACGATTGTATGACTGACAACAGCCAGTATCAAGAACCCTTGTTTTGTCTGAAGTGTTCATTTGACTAATTGCTCGCTCATTATGCTTTTCGTGCATTCACGATGCCCTCATAATCGAGGCGTAATACACAAAATGAATGCTTGTGGGATTAACCTCCCGTGACAACGTTAAGTGGCTCAAAAGCAGCATTAAAACCTTTCCCCATGCCAAGACACACACGGCGCTGTTTGTTCAACTCATTTAACCTGTCATTGTGTAGACTATTAACCGTAACTGTCACTGTGCTCAAACTGTAAATCCACCAGTCGCCTTGAGACGTCACGACTTCGCATGTATTTCAGATGCCGACTCCCCCTACCAATCCCCAAAAGCTAAGGCGCGCCCCCAAGCAAACATCGCTTTATGTCTCTACAACCTTTGCAGCCGGCGCACAAACAGAAGCACACCTGTTGGACATCAAATAGCGCACACACATGTGTTGTGTTTGCAAACACACACTCATATGGATTGTCGGGCGTGCATCAACGCAGGCCAGACTCCCCCTGCGAGGGCCGCCATCGACTTGGAATTGTTTGCACTAACAACAGTGCGTTCTGCTGCAACGCCGATAACAATCTGTCGCCCTCGCTGTGGAGACAACGCGTAGCCGTCGAAAACCAGGCCCACGGCCTCCTGCCATTATCGTCAGGCTAGTCTAACAATAGTCTCAGTTTAAACAGATGACTTTAATGAGAGCGGATCCTTAAATGGTATTTACACCGGCCCTGCGGTTAATTGCGGCTTAATTTTATCCGGCACCACCCATTTCACTTGTTTGATCCTTTTTGCCTCAATTAACCTGCACGATGCAATCGCCTGTCTTCTCACCTGGAATTCATCAAAATGACATGGAGGCTTATGCTACCGTGGAGGGTTGTCAGAGATATGACAGTTATTTTCCATCAAGGGTTAGAAACGTTTCAACATTTTTTTAATCGACAATAGCGAAAACGGCAGGAATTTGCATCAACCCCCATGCTTGGTTGGATTTTAGGAAAATTGTTAATCTTTTTCCCACGTTGCAGAAACATGCACGATAGGTTCAATGGAAACTTCAAATTGCCGTTTTGTGGTCCTTAGGCGATTCTGTAACCAACAGTCCTGGGTGTAGTACACCTCTCATGCAAAGCCAGCTGAGATAGACGGCAGCTCTCCTGCAACATGAGACGTGTCATAAAAGTTCCAGTGCCAAAAAATAAAAATGCAACCTCAAATACCTGCTTTGCCCTTTTCTATGGGCCACATGTTCTTGTCAAGAGCAGGAGAGCTCGTGACTGCTACACTATGACAAGCACGCTCACAATACCTTGAGCATCTGACAGTTCCTGGCTGAAAAACTCACCGTTATACTAGAGCACCCTCTCAATTCACCCCACTTTTCTTGATGTGATTTACTTTCCTTTTTTTCCAATCATCTTTTTGACTGCACCAAACACTATCTTCTTCGTCCCCTTTTTGGATGTCCTCCATGAAAGCCCCTTAACAGTTGATTCAATGTTGTTTCTGTCACTCAGTGAGATGGTATCAAGTTGTTGTCGGCAACTTTGGCTAGCTCCTACGCCTTATCAGTTTCATCGGCTAAAGCGAGCAGCAGACCTGCAGCTTGCACGTGCATATAAAGATGCACAACGTTGACATGGCAGCAAGTGGATATTAGCTCCAGGCGGCATGAGTGTCGTCATAAAAACTGCTCTGGTAAAGACAGGTGCGTCTGAGTGTTTGCGTGTGAGTTTGCTCGTCTCGGGTGCAAACACCGCGCTGCAGGGCCAGATGTGTGCAGCTCATGAATGTTTTATGACCAAAACAGAGCTACGTTTTATCTCCACTGAGCAAACACGCGGCCGGGCGTTATCTCACTGATCGTCAGTTCTCTGGATACAACCGGAGCTACTAGGGAACTAATAATGTGAATGAGACGTCAAACTGCAGTCACCATTGAAACTTTATGAACTGTAATGGTTTTGTTTTAACTTCACCAAAAAATTAAATAAAAAAAGACATACTGTTTGCAAGCTTTCTATTGAAAATTGTGATTGTGACTTGTGAACTCAGCTAGCTAGCATGCTTGTTATGTGTTTAGTCTGAGAGTGTGTCAGCAGTCGACAAACCTGAACAAAAAACAAGAAACATAATAAAGTATCTGTTTGCAAGCTACTTTATAGTAACCATTTGCAAGCTTCTTTGTTTTATGTTGGACTGAAAATTGGGATTGTGACTTGTGAACCGAGCTAGCTAGCATGGATGTTTCGTGTCAGTATGAGAGGCGCTTATTTTTATACAAGTGTCAGCAGTCTACAAATCTGAACAAAAAACAAGAAACATAATATAGAAACTGTTTGCAAACAGTAAAGTCTCGTTATATCGATATTCAAGGGAGTCCGAAAAAAATATCGATATAACCGGGACTATCGATATATCCGACCCTGGTTGCATGTAATTTTCTCCGTGCGTGCATAGAAATAGTATTGATATAACCGGGACTATCGATATATCCGATATCGATATAACGAGACTTTACTGTATTTGCTTTCTGTGATTGTGACTTATAAACTTACCTAGCTAGCATGGATGTTTTGTGTCAGTATGAAAGGGAATTATTCTGACACAAGTCTACAAACCTGATCAAAAAACAAAAAGCAGAATACATGAACTATTTGCAAGCTTCTTTGTTTTATGTTGGACTGAAAATTGGGATTGTGACTTGTGAACTGAGAGAGCTAGCATGGATATTTCCTGTCAGTATGAGAGGCGCTTATTCTTATACAAGTGTCAGAAGTCTACAAATCTGAACAATAAAACAATAAACATAATATAGAAACTGTTTACACGCACCTTTGCTTTATGTTGGACTAAAAATTGTACTGGTGACTTGTGAACTGAGCTAGCTAGCATTTTTGTTTTGTGTCAGTATGAGAGACGTTTATTCTTATACAAGTGTCAGCAGTCTACAAATCTGAACAAAAAGCACAATATAGTTACTGTTACAAGCATCTTGGCTTTCTGTTGGATGAAAAATTGTAATGGTTACTTGTGAACTGAGCTAGCTACCATGAACGTTTTGTGTCAATACAAGAGGCACTTACTCTGACACAAGTGTCGACAGTCTACACATCTGAACAAAAAAAGCAAACTTTTGCACCATTTTTACTATCATTCCAGATGACCTCGTGGAAACTATTCAAATGAAATAACAAAATGAGGTTAACTACAAAAGCAGACACTCACCGAAGGCTCGGCTTATTGGCCAGCTCATATTATCATAAATTGGTTTTAGAACAGCTACTTTCTTCTGCTAAGCCTTGTTGCAAGAATAATCTTATCAACAGTGACGATGGGGATATTAGTCAGTCGCCGGTCATAGAGAGTGTTATTTTGTTCAAAGCCCTCGAGTAGCTCACCCAAAAAGCGCTACTTTAGTATCACCATGTGCCTAACCCCAAGAAGCAACCACCCGCAGCTAACACGAGAGGTCAGCGGTTTGTTTATTCTTGCCGTATCTAAGGAACTCACGGCATTTCTCAGGTGGGCTTCACGCTAGCTTGCGAAGAAAGGGCACACTTTCGCACTCAAATAACAAAACACTGAACCTGTCCAGATTTTCTTGGTTCGAGCTGAGAGGCCAGGCCTGGCACTTGCGTGTGACATGAGGCTGTCTCTGCGGAAAAGCAGAAATCTGTAATATGGCAGCGGTGTGTAAGGTGAACTGTGATACGGGGGCCTTATTATGTGTTGCATTCTACTAATAGGAAGAGGAAGGTGTGAAGGTACAGTAAATACTTGAGAGGGATAATAATGCAACCCGCGTGTTTGCATTTGCCAGGAAATCAATGGTGAGTTCCAGCGAGGCCTCGTGGAGCAGAGTCTGGAAAGTCCGGGCGGACTCAACGCGGCGTCACCCTTCCAGAATGCAGCGAGCCAGCACAGACGACGAGCGAGAAAGGCAGACAGCGAGGCAGCAGGCGCGCTGTCTGAAAACGCAGCTGAGGTATTATTAGACGCGTTCATGTTTTCTGGCTGCTTTAACCTCGCAGGCAGCTGCCCCCCTCAGCAGGCGCGCCCCTTCCCTCACCATTCCCTCCACCCATCCCTTCCTTTGTAAGACATTTGAAGGCTTTTGAAGCCTCAAAGATGTTGAAAAGGGATCTGAAGATCAGTACCTTTTGATCATGAGCTTGAGCATTGTGCACTTTGTTCCCGAGATGAGTGAGTTGGAAAAAAAACGTCAGTGATTTGGCGAGGGAATACAGTGCTATGGGTCGTGTTTGGATACAGATTAATTGAGCTTTTGGAAGATCTTCTCAGAAGGGAAGACACAACAAAGAGATAAGAGAGCAATCCTTGATCAAGTGACGCGTTTAAGTGGAGAATTCATCATATCGTGACGGGGGAAGTAAGACTCTCATTGACCAGTGAATCACACATCAAGTTTCAGAGTGCGGCTTTGTAAAAAGGGGACTTGTTTGCACGGGTCTGCAAAAATAATTGACAATTCTGAATACGCGTAGCAGGCCTGTGATCAGTACACTCATAACCGCTTGTAGTCCGGGGTCTTTTGCAAAACTATGTCACTGACCCAGTGCCAATAGTACGGGGACGCTTGGCGACGTGGCGTGTCTGCATTGTCGCAAAAACGGGCGTTGACTCTCCTCACATCTTATGCAACGAACTGCGCAGGCTTTCCCGAATCTTAGAAGCTTTTGAGTGTCAATTGGGAGCAAATGGAAAGACCAAATCAGGTCACGGTACACCCAAATATCGAAGTCCCACCTCTGTGAGGACAGGATTTAAATAATTCGGCACAATCTTGCGTAAATGATTCAATCCCGATTATTTTGTCAGCTGTGACACAGCATGTAAGAGCATCAAAAAACGGACTGAAGTGGGCTTTTTTTTAACTTGCTGCGGCTCCAGCGAAGTCTCTTTGTCAGGACGTCTACCTTGAACCAGATGTCGCCTCCTGTCAACACAACAAAATGTACCTACATCCTGTTTTCATTTTGCGGTCAGTTCAGTGAACATAAGGACAACAACACTGTATGACACGCTTGTAGGTGAGGTAGGGATAAAAGTACTCTCTGTGTACAACAACCCTCGTGGTTTCTCATAGGTGATTGTGAACAAAATAATCCGCATCCTGTTGCCAGAGGAAAAAAAAAACATCTCGGCAGAAGATAAAAGCTCTATATTGCTTGTCCTTATTTGAGTTCACTGGAGCTTTGACTCAGTGGACTTTGTATCTTGAGGGAAATCTTCCACATGTTGATCATAAGCTGTCGTTGCTGAAATCGTTACCCTAGCAATGCGGCGAAGAAAACTGTCTCTGCTGAGTTGTGTTTTGCAGAGCCCGTGGTGTGACAGATACTTTCTCAGAAGTACTTTCTGTGCGTTCTTTTCCAAGTAGGACAACATGTTTCACTCCCTCCCTCCCCTCGAGTGGCGAGCTATTGTGTTTCCCATACTCGTGTTGTTTATGGACACACCTAACAAAACAAAGCAATACAAGGCGACGGAACTCCGCAGACGTTTTGCAAAGCTGCAATGGAAATAGTTTTTTACGCCATGAAGAGTTCCCACCAATCAGACAAATGTCTTCCGCGGAGTTGTGAATCATAAGTGCAGCAACGCCCTCACTGCCTGTCCGCCCGCCACCTCCTTAGAGGTGAAAGAGGAGCCAAAACCGAGCGTCTTTTACAAATTAACGCATGTCTGTGTAAAACCCTCATAAATTTAGTCCATTGCGTATAAACGAACACTGCAATGACCAAACAGTGTCCTCCCTGTTGCCTAGAGCTCCACTAATGTCCCTTTGCGGCCTCTCTGGAGGACATACTGTGAAGCAAGCAGGCAGTGTTTAGGTTTCATAAATACAGACGCTTGAAAGGAGGGATTCACTAATTCCCTCTCTCCCGACTTATCCGCACACTTGTGAGCAATTACCCGAAAAGAGGCCCGGGGAAGCGTGCGTGCACGGATGGATGGAGCCTGCTTAAGAATGCTTAAGACCCCCAAACGGCGGCAGCTGGCCCCCAAGTGTATAAAATACTCCTCTACACAGTGGACAGGTAGCACCACATGTGTGGAATTAAAAAGGCTTGTCAGAGGTGGGGCCGGTCTCGAGTTACCAGCTGCACGCGACAGCTGCCTGACAAGGGGATTTGGTTTCTGGTGGTTTTTTTTGTACAGTTGGTGATGGATGCGCAGCAAAACGTAGGAATCGTGACCCCCAACAACCCCCCTCCCCACCCTCCGGGCCTCGGACAGACTCAGTAAAGGAAAGTTTGACTGCCAGGAACAGAAGGAGCATGATCTAACTTCTCTGAAGTTTCTAACTCTACATAGTAGGGGTTGAGGGCGGGGTACGTAATTAATATTTGGAGTTTAATTCACTTAATAGGTTGATGCAAACCACCACCAAATTGTTTCTATTCCCGTCGCCAATAATTGGCAAATTGTCACCATTGATTTTTGACTTGACACATTGTGTTTAGCTAACACATGCTCATAAACATACAAATTAGCCAAACTTTGTTTTAAGAATAAAACACGCTTTAAACAGAGGGAGAGGAGTGTGTTATACATTATATGTCATAGCCGCACCTAATTTTTCAACATCGATGACAGTTCCACAAAAGCGTAAAATGGAGTCAACCACTGATATGAAAGTGAAAACATACTTTTACGAGCGAACAATATAGCAACCACCTATTTGATGATTATTGCTAGTAGCTAGCAGACAGTGACATCTATTCAATGATTGTTGCTAGTAGCTAACAGACAGTGACATCTATTCAATGATTGTTGCTAGTAGCTAACAGACAGTGACATCTATTCAACAATTATTGGTAGTAGCTAACAGACAGTGACATCTATTCAACAATTATTGGTAGCAGCTAGCAGCTATTAGTGTGGCGGCTCTGGTTGCACATTACTCTGTCATTTCTCGTTTTAATTATCCTTCTCGTCACACATTTTTTTCTTCTCGGTTGCTTCTCAGTATGTTTCTCAAATCGTTCTGGAAATTTGCCAACCAATTAGTGCATTTCTCGAATCAATAATAATAATAATAATAATAATAATAATAATAATAATAATACATTTCACTTATCAGCACCTTTCAAAACTCTCAAGGTAACTTTACAGTTACAGGAGAAGTTTTTCTGTGGGTGAGCAGTGGCAGCCACACGCGCCAGCGTTCACTCAAACCGGAAGTAACTCAAATAGATAGAAAGCTAGCTAGCAAATCGATAGCCAACAGATACCTAGCTAGATAGCCAGCCAGCTAGATAGTGAATAGACAGCTAGATAGATAGGTAGCTAGCTAGCCAGTCAGATATTTTATGTATGCTCGCTCGCTAGCAATTGACTGAAATAGCAACACACCACGGACGATGACGCGCAAAAGCCAGTCTCTTTCTCGGAAGACATCAGTCTATCTGTCAAAAAAGATATACAGTAAAGTCTCGTTATATCGATATCGGTTATATCGATAGTACTGCTTATTACGATACTATTTCTATGAACGCAAGGAGAAAATTTACATGCCGCAGGATCCGATTTTATATCGATAGTCCGGTTATATCGATATTTTTTCCGACTCCCGAGAATATCGATATAACGAGACTTTACTGTATATGTGCCTCTGAACTGAACGTGTCAGTGCCGTGAGAATGAAAAGTCCTTGTATCATAGCCGAAGGTTGCAGCTTACAGAGCGGCAAAGATTTCCAAGTGTGCACTCACGTAGCGAATGCTATTTTTCTGTTAGGATTCAGTCAACGTTGGAAACAATTCCAAAGACCATTCAGTAGAAATTCCCAAACTGTTTTTAATTAATTGCAACCACCTTTTCTTTCAAAATTTGGAGACCGGTGAAACTGTTGGGTAAGGTCTGTGACAGTTAGGAACGTTGACATGGCATACCTCAGACTTGGTCTTAGCTTGGTCTTCATGTTGGGTGCTTTCTACTACTGTCTTTGTTGTTTTGTTTGTTGTAGATATGATATTCTAAAACTAGCTATGGTTGGTTTAAATTGCTATATAAATACAGTTAGGTTGAGACCAGTGAAACAAAGTGACAATGCTATTCAATTTTACGGAACATTGCTGGCACCCTGGGATGACTTTATCGTTTCGTTTCGTGTCATTCTCGTCTTTCTTTCATAGAGTTGCTGTTGTCCGCAGCTGCTGTTGTAAATGCGACTGCCAGCTAATTCTTAAATTGAAGGTCAGCCTTTTCCCGTCACAAGTCCGTTTAGCCAAACGATGTTAAATACTGTCCGGCAAAATATTGTTCGTATAAACGAAGCAGTTCTTGCGATGTTGTATGTAATATTTACCTCATCGGGTATACCGATTACATGTTGCAGAGGTAATATATGTACGTAAACAGCTTAATCTCATCTCCGGCTCAATATAGGAGGACTAAAAATGGGGCCTCCAAGACGTGGATAATTGGCTCTTGTCTGTCTGGGAGATAGCAACTGATTCCCAAACGTAGATGACAGGTTGGGAGGGTTCGCACAAGGATGTAGCAGATGGTCAAAAGCTCCGTCTCGGAGGACCCGTTGTTCTTGCTGATTACAGATGATGTCAAAACTAAAATGATGTCATGTTGTGCTATTAATCTCCATTTCTATTTTTGACTGAGAATGCCTTTTCAAGTCCGTTTAACCATTAAAGGACAACCAACATCACTTTTTTGTTTCCTAACTGACATCAGAAACACTTTTGAAAGCATCTAAAATACCCAAAACACGCAGTATGATATCTTTAGTCAAATGCAAAATACAAATAAAAATGACTTAAAGTATCCAAAATCTGCAAAAAAAATGAACCCGGCAGTGGCCAGTTTCAGAAGGTCCCGCCCCCTTGTTTGTGACGTCACGCCAAGACGTCTTGCCTTGCTCGAGAATCAAAACAATGGCTTCAGATTCGGAGAATATGCTTTCTTGTTACTCATCCAGTTATGAATATGATTCAAATAGTTCTGAAGAGGAAAGCATACATGTTTGCAATCGATTAAAGAATTCCGTGCCATTTTGAGGCAATGGGGGGGGAAATGTAGCACCAAAAAAGGGGCAGAAAATGGCGACAGAGCTCCGTGTAAGGAATTAATCAGCCCGTTTCCATAGGCTGATTAATTCCTTACACTGAGCTTTGTCACCCTCTTCTGCCTCTTTTTGGTGCAACACGAAATTTTCAGACCAAACAAGTACAGCAAAATGCATTGACGTGACGGAAGGACTGCTACAATGTGTCCTTTTTTCGGTCAGGGGCGTTCCTTCAGTGACGTAGGGTGAGCACTCGTCACCAACTCAAAAACAAGACTTCCGGAATGTTCAGCGCAAGTCTTAAAACGTAAAACATCGCTATATGCAGTGGAATCTTTGTAAAATACGCTCAGTAGAAGTCATTTGAAGCCATTTTACAAATTATGGACACAACTTGTCCGGGGACGTCGGTTGTCCTTTAAATGTCACACTAATGTGGTAAAAATTTTACTTTTGCCCAAAAAAAGCATGTCTCTGTTAAGTCAGCTGTTTTATTTGTTTATTTTCAGTTACTCACCCTAATGATTTCCAAAAATGGCGTGGAGCAAATCAATCCTATCTCATTTCATTCTTTTAGCTGCCGATGTTGTCACTGTTGTTTTTGCATTACCACGCCCACAGCACCATGGCGGGATACAAAGAGGATCTAGCTAAGGAGTCATTTAGGGTAAAAATGAACAACTTGTGTATGTTGAGGCAGACTGAGGTCAGATGGCTTAATTCATTTAAGTTGAGCTTAACAAACATTCAAAGATTCTCATGTGTAAGTCCCCCTGAGGCAAATGCTCAAAAGGAGATGCGCTGAATTAGAATGCTTACAGTTGGCTCACAAGTTTGAGTGAACAGATCCGGATGTTCATTTTATGCTCTGCATTTTCCTCATGGGAACATGATGAATGTCCATTAAAGCAACGAAGGCTTTTGGGGCGAGTGCTTTGCCTCATTTGACCCAAAGGATACAGATACTTTTCACTAAAGCTCTTCATTGAGCCCCTTCACACAAAACACAGACATTTTTTTTCTACACAGGAATCCAGTGCAAGGTAGCTAGCGAGCTATCTGTTTAATAATAATAATAATAATAATAATAATAATAATAATAATAATAATAATACATTTAATTTCTAAGCGCCTTTCAAAACTCTCAAGTTCACTTTAAAGTCACAGGATCAGTTTTTCTGTGGGTGAGCAGCGGCAGCCACATGCACCACCGTTCACTCAACCCAGGATAACTCAAATAGATAGAAAGTTAGCTAGCTAGCTTATAGATAGCAAATATATAGCTAGCTAGATAGCCAGCTAACTTGCTAATAGATAGCAAATAGCTAGCAAATAGCTATAGCTAGCAAGGTAGCCATCTAGATCACCAGCCAGATAGTCAGCTAGATAGCTCCAGTGAGCAACATAATATAAAAAGAGTAATAACGTTAACAGAACAAAAGCAATCGAGACTTGCATGAAGTTGATATTAACTCATTCACTGCCATTCCCGAATTCATTCGGGAATTGAAAACTGTGACGTTGAGCGCCATTCCCGAATTTGTTTTTCTTGCGGGGGTGCCGATAGACCTTTGACAATGTTTTTCTGCCTTCCATGAGGGGGCAGCATTTACCTTTTGTCCATGTTAGCGCTTTGTTACAGCTTAAGCTGTTGTTGAAGTGCTATATAAATCAATGTGTATGCATTGTCTTGTATTTTATACAGCCGCCCCCTTTTCAACCTCGGATACTTCAAGAAGCATATAACTTAGGAATTAGCAGGTTTTTTTTCTGATGAAAAAAGATAGTCTTAGGTTTTTAACGCTATATTGAATATTTATGTAGTCGTAAAATTCAATATTCCATGGGTCCTTCAATTTGAGTGAAAATGACAAAAACCCTGGCACTGGAGTGGACGCATTTTTGCACATCGACTGGCAGCGAATGAGTTAAACTAGTTTAAAATGATCTTGCTCTCAAAATACCAGCTTTTGAGGCTACCCCTTCCTTTTAAACGGTCACTGTGTAAAATCCAAGCCAAAAACCACACACAAGAACCCGCTGGTGTTTGATGAGTCCGTTCAAACTCTTTTGTGTCTCATACGTACGTTGGCGGAATTTGATAAGGGCTGCGATCCATTTGTATAACTTGAAACGTGGCTACCCCTCACATAAGCCACCTGCCTATCAACTCGCGTTGCGATTGGTCGCTTCCATTTTCAGGCGCATGCTGTTAATTTACCGACAGCAAGGCACAAGCGCTCTACAATGTGATCTAGCGTTGTGTAATTTAAAGTAGGGCGAGCTGGGGACATATGCTGTTTGTTTGGCACTGGGCACTGTGCACGCTCTCCTATATGGAGCCTCACACAGGAACCGTCACATGGCATCTGCACTGGTCGACACTGCTTATATTGTTACAGCATCCTCACATGAACTGGCGTGACGAAAAGACTAAGTTTATGTGTGTATTTATGTCGTTTTCCTTTGTTTTGGGTTATGAATTGCATGGTTTGTCTGGCAGCGTAATGTTATGAGACCCAACACACAAGAGACATCTGTTTTTCCAAAGAGCGTGTCCTCAATATTTTACAGTAGCGGTATTCTTTTTTGGGAAATTACAGTGTGCAGTCAACTCATTTGTGTGATGACTGCTTTATGTTGGAATCTTGGATATTTACAGCCTAAAACTGTTTTTCAAGTCAATATTTATTGACTTTACTACTGAGTCAACAATTGTGTTCTCACAAGTTTAAGTAGCACCGCCTTTGGAGTAATGGAAGCCATCGTAAATTCTGTCCTGTGTTTAAATTTTAACGTCACTTGGCAGGTCCTACGATAATCCTTTCATTAATTTTATCCTGCATAAATACACATTTCTATGCACTGCAACAAACAAACAAACAAACAAACACATTGAAAAGCCACATTTTTAGTTGTGTTCTGTACTTATTAAATGAAATATGCTTTCATTGTTGAGGTAGGATCTGTAACATCTGACAAACTCGTTGGTCACCTTACGTCACCGTAAGACCCTGCATCATAAGCAAAATTGTTACTCCTGCCCCTCCTGCCTGTAACATGTGCAGAAAATTCCCCTGCTGATCAACACCTGCATCAGCAGCCTTCTGAATGTTTCTTTTCATTTTAACCCTCACAAGCGCCCTGCCTTGCATTCACCAAAATCCCCTTGATGTAAATTGTTGCACTTGGCACACGCGTTACGTCATAATCAGTCACTTTTTATATTGACTGTGTAAAATGGACGAACAATCTCATACCTTGGCATTGTTCCATTGAGTACATTTATTTGCACTCCAAAGTCCATTAGACTACTCACCAACATAATCATGATGTAAGAACATGAAACAGTCAACAAGCAAAAATCATTCATATTGCTAGCTAGCGAGCTAACTAACCAGCCTGAGAGCTAACTGACATGCTAACCTTATACTTGCATATGCTGTATCTGTCACGATCTGGTTGGCGACCAACGGGTGGCGCTGTCGGCCCCGCCTGCCCCTGCACAGGTGTTGGTCATTCCGATCAGTGACGGACTGGCACGTTCTGGTTGGCGACCAATGGGTAGTGCTGTCGGCCCCGCCCTCAGTTGCACAGGTGCTGGTCGTCTTCATCAGTGGCAGTTAAAAGGACTCCCGGCATGACCATTCGGTGTCGGGTCATTTTAGTGTGTATGTGTTTGGTGCACCCTGTCAGGTTTGTTTCATCTTGGCAGATTTTTACTCATGGTTTTCTTTGATACTTTTTACTTTTCTATTCAGATGACTTTGATGCTTTAGATTTTGTTCCTGCTGACTTTATTTTAATACAATTTGTCAAATACAACACGTTGCTGCCTGCCTGCTTATTTTGGGATCCACCACCATCACCACCTTGCAAACATTGACAGTATCAAGTGTTATCAAAGGCAACATTTCAAAAAACGTTTGTGTTTATGTTGTGTTGTGCTATATTTTATTTTGTTTACTGTTTATGTCAAATTTATGTTAAGAAACCAGCCTTGCGACTACGGCTATAAATTAGCATTTATGCTAAGGCCAGCACATTTACATAGTTTATTTTTGTGTTGATAAATGTGCCCTGTCCGAATGAAATAAATAAACAAACAAATGAATAAATGATGAAACAAATATCTAAATAATGAAATAAATATATAGATAATGAAATAAATACATAATGAAATAAATAAATAAACTAGTGACAGAAACAATACATGTACATTATCTTAAAGATAAAGCTTTTTCTTTTATTTATTTATTTTTCAACGACTGTGTTCTGTGTATTTCAGCCAGCATGTCATCTGCTGGGATTTATTTGGACTTGTTTCACGTGTAATCAGCAGCGTGCCTCAAAACATATGACACAAATCCAAAGTGAACGCTGAGAAGCCATATGACCACGTGCTCATTCTCAAGTGACTACCCTGCTACCAGTCAGTCATTTGTAATTTTGTCTTGCAAGTTTTCCTTCCTGATTTAACGGAAAATGGAACAAATGATTAATAATATATTTATGACATGCACACAGCACTGCTTTACACTAGAATGTGGGATTTCACAGTTCCTACAGATAGATACTTGTTGTATATGGTTTTGACTTCCAAAGGACAACTGTGGGACATTTCCTGGACTTGTAAATGCTTTGCCAGTAGTAGCGTGACTCATTCCTTTTTTTATGTCTTGGGGAAATAACATTAACGCCAAATTGACTATAGAATAAAATCCGCTCCATTGCAGGTTTCTGGTTCACGGTTCCAGTATTTTGTATTTATGTATTTGTTATTTTTTTACATTCATTTTCCTCCATTCGCCAGAATTTTTCATTGACGTTCGAGTTAAAATCCTGCATGTGATCATCAAACCCCCCATATCTACTGATTCAGTCAATCAGAGTGTGCTTATAGTTTTATCAAAAGCTGATTGGCAGTTGTGTTGTCAGCAGACCCATTATGGGTCTCCCCTTGCTGATCACCCCTGACGCCGTTATTTTGCCTTTGTAATGGAAATGTAGCGTATCATGGCAGCTTCAGCAACTTTGTAATCATTGGCAACTTTGCTGGTGTTCCAGTGCGCAATTATTGTGTGTCATTCATAGATTGGGATCTCAATATTTTATACCTTTTAAATGTATTGGTAATTGTTTTATAAGTGTGTGTAATCCCCACAGTAGAGGGGATTAATTGTAATGTCCACTTGATGCAAATGTTTACTTTGTGCAGGACTTCAGTGATGTTAACTGTGGAGTTGAGTTATTCATACATCAAACGGAAACAATTTTGTGAGTGTATTTGTTGCTACGGCGATCCAAATAACCACACACAGGTACATGTGAAGTTCCCGTGACTCATCAAGTCCAGATATACTCTGGCTATTTATGATCTTGTGTCTATGAATAAAGTCACTGTGTTACTTCTCGATAGTTCCTGTGAATCCCCCCTCCCCAATGGGGGAAAAACATGTCGGAACCATACTTGTCGCTTTACTTTGGCATTCTTACGTTTCCTATTTGGTCATTTTGAGGGGAAAAAATATATTACAATTATGAAAGGTGTTGTTGCGGCTCGGAAAAAGTCCCAAGGCCTCACAAACATCTTCATCCCGATGTTATCAAGTCAAAGTCAAAGTCAGCCTTATTGTCAAATATGCAAATATGCATGACATACAGCACAGATGAAATTACAGTCCTCTCGGACCCAGCGTGCAAGGCACTTATAATGACTCAAAGCCACTCGAAGAAGCCGCTGCCGTCTTTGAGAGAATGCCAAATTACATTTTTAAACTCATTCACTGCCAGATGATGTGCAAAAATGTGTCCACTCCAGTGCCAGGGTTTTTTGTCATTTTTCACTGAAATTCCAGAACCCAGAGAACATTTAGTTTTAGGACTTCATAAACATTCAATTCAGCGTAAGAAACCTTTGACTCTCTTCTTTCATCAGAAAAAGAGTTAATTCCCAAGTTATACGGGTCTGGGGTTTTCTGAGCTTGAAATTGGGGCGGCTGTACAAAATACCATACAATACATAAATATTGAGTTATATAGCGCTTTAACAATAGCGGAAGCTGTAACAAAGCGCTAACATGGACAAAAGGCAGATTCTTGACCGTTCATGGAAGGGGGAAAAAACGTGGCCAGAGGTCTGACCAGCACTTTATCCCATTTAACCCATCTGTTTAAAATTGCATTAATGGTTTAGTTCAATCAGCTATTTTATTATTTATCATTTTATTTATGGGTTTAATGTTTTGTGTATTGTTTTTTGAAAGTAAAGTGTCTTGAAAGGCGCTTGAAAATGAAATTTATTATTATTATTATTATGCAGGGCTGCAACCGTCAAAATGTTCTAATACTATTTTTTTCAATTAATCTGATTGAAAACTTTTTAAAATCCAATCCATTTAAAAACTGCACATATGAAATTGGTATAGCACAAAATTGCATAATCAGGTTGCTTCGTGAACATTCTAAAGCGCTTCTCTCATTTCATTTTATGGTAGAATGTGTCACCTGCCCTCAGCATACTGAGTCAGTGCAATTTGAAAGCTCTTTTGCGGGGGCTTAAAAATAGTCCAAAATTGCTTGCTCTAAGGGGTTAATTAACACTGTAGTTGACATTGACTGATGAAAAAGACTGATTAAAAAATGCTGCGTTATAATTTCAATCATGTAATTCATTGCCAAAACGCACTGATTTTCTCCCTTTGTTATTGCCGACTATTATCCTTACTGTCATTGCCTTTTTATCGAGCATGTTCATCTTTATTAAGCTCATCGAATTGCTTGTTCTGGAGCCGCAAGGGGACACAAGCCAGTGTCTTATTGCGCCGGTCCCAAGCCCGGATAAATACAGAGGGTTGTGTCAGGAAGGGCATCCGATGTAAAAGCTTGGCCAAAACAAACATGCGAATCAAACCTCTGATGATGGAGGACTGATTCGCTGTGGCGACCCATGACGGGAAAAGTCGAAAGGAAAAGAAGAAAATTATCTCATCTCATCTCATTTTCTGTACCGCTTATTCCTCATTAGGGTCGCGGGGGTTGCTGGAGCCTATCTCAGCTGTCTTCGGGCACAAGGCGGGGGACACCCTGAATTGGTTGCCAGCCAATCGCAGGGCACACAAGGACGTACAACAGTCACTCTCACACTCACACCTAGGGACAATTTGGAGTGGTCAATCTGCCTGCCATGCATGTTTTTGGAGTGTGGGAGGAAACCGGAGGACCAGGAGAAAACCCACGCGGGTCCGGGGAGAACATGCAAACTCCACACAGGGAGGCCGGACCGGGACGCGAACCGGCGACCTCTGCACTGTGAAGCCGGTGTGCTAACCACTCGACTACCGGGCCGCCCTAGAAAATTATTATTATTGTTATTATTAATATTTGTATTATTATTATTGTTATTATTATTATTATTATTATTATTATTATCGGCACACCCGCAAGAAAAACCAAAACCCGAACAAATTCGGGAATGGCGTTCCACGTCATATTTTCAATACCCGAATAAATTCTGGAATGGCAGTGAATGAGTTAAAACATTTTTCCTGATAGGGATTGACCTCCTAGGTGTTTATCCTGAAGATCTATTGATTTACATGACTGGGTAGGAAATTGTCACATCAACACATTGATGCTCACGTTCATTGTCATGAGTTTCTGTCGTAACACCGGCGTCAGGGTTCGCGATATATGGAATTTGGAGAAGAAGAAAAAAACCGTGATACCTTATTTAAGCCTTTCTACACTGTCAACATTATTGGCTGCATAGACATTGACGGATAATCTGTCATGGAGAAGTTAAAGCCAATTGTTCGTCATGTCTACCCAGTACTTAGTGTCAACGTGTAAGCTCCCTCCAGCCACTCGTGTCATATCAGAGTCTGCACCTTGTTGTTTTGCTTGTCCTGTATTAGTTCTTTCATTCTTTGTTTTGGTTCCATGTTGATGATGTCATGCCAGTCACAAAACAAAACGTTTTGTCCGCTTCATGTTTTTTAAAAGATGCATGCAAGGGCATCGAAATTTGCTTCAACAGTGATGGTCACGGGCAGTAGGTCTCTGATTTTTATGGCTGTGTGGAAAACTTTGTGTTTGATTTCAGAAAGAACCACCTTGAACGAGCAATGTGAAAGGGGCAATTGAAAAGAGATGCAGATGTCCTCAAATTACTTTACAAAGTTGCTTGGTTATAATGTGAAGCACCAACCTGCTGTTTTACACACACACACACACACACACACACACACACCGCACAAACTGCAGGCACACAAGTTTCCACTGTCCTCCCACTGCACCACCACCACTCGTGCTCCGAAATGACCGCTGCCTACTTCGCGCCGCCTCATCTCGCAGTCATGCCACTCGACCGCGCGCTCATTCTGGCAGGACAGCTCAGCCTCCTTTGACTATCAATAGCTGGCAATGTGCAGAACATGACTCCCATCTGCTGTCATTAGTCTTGTGGTCGGTCTCACATGACAGCGCCTCTGGAGGAGCAACTAGAGGTCCACTGTGTGGTAGAAAATGTACCGATTGTGTTGGCATGGTCATTTGTGAAGATGTCTCATTCTTCATCATCTGCTCTGATGGGCTTTGTGTTGAGTGTGGTGGTTTTTTTGGGGGGGGGTCAAGGCGAGGAGAAAAAAGAAGTGGTTGAATTGTAAGTCTTGCAAACAACTGTTTGGGTGGACTATGAATTATCCATCTAGGGGGGTCTGGTGGGGTTGCTCTTATCTCCCACTTCCTACCACCCGGCGAACAAGGCCTTCTCCACACCCGACTCCCCTTGAGAACACAAAGAATTTCTTCTGTGACGCGCAAAGATTCATTGCAAGACAGCTGAAGCTAAATAACGGGGACAATGTTCCCTGAGCTAATCAAGTCTGATAGCAGCTTATTATCCAGGGGGAGCCTAGACCCTCCCCCCATCCCTCTGTGGGACTCGCATTGGGATTAAGAGTCCAGAGCTGCGGGTGTGATACAATCACACACAGCCCAATGTGTGCTTTGGCGCCCGTGCACAAATACATACATGAGAAGATGCGCGCAGACGGGCCAAGTTGCCTCTGGCTGGGTTCTTCCAACGCGTGTCTTTGATGTTCTCTGTTGCCTTTTGTTGCATCAGCACAGGGCCGGTCTTTGTGCGCTCGCTACCCCGAACGTCTTAGCGCAGCATTGTTCAAGTCTGCACTTTGTGGATGACTTTCTGACCGTTGACCTTTAGACGGGGCAGCTTAAAGTGGGTCACATGTAGCGATTTGCATGGATTCACATCGCCTTTGAACTTGGAGCTGTTTCATCAGCTGAGGCAACGTTATGAAAAGAAGGGCAGGGCATGCACGGGCGCGTTGTCAACAAATGGCCAATGAGCTTTTAAAGGACAACCGACACCCTCGGACAAGTTGTCTCCATAATTTGTAAAATGACTTCAAATGACTTCTACTGAGCGCATTTTACAAAGATTCCACCGCATATAGCTATATTTTATGTTTTAAGACTCGCACTGAATATTCAGGAAGTCTTGTTTTTGAGTTGGGGACGATTCAAGACGTGACGTCAGGAAAGCCCATGACCGAGAAAGCGACACACCCAATGCTTTTTGGGTACTTTGTTTGGTCAGAAAACATCGTGTTGATGGCGAAATTAGAAGGAAAACACATAAATAACGCGATGGTGAATCGTTGTGTTGCACCAAGACTACCAATTGCGGTAACAGCATACAGAAGTTGACACAAATTCCCAGCAGACAAATGAGTCCATTTCCAACGGAGCTTGGGCGCCATCTTGTGCATTTTCTGGGCGCTACATTGGAGTCCAGATGGCTCGAATCGATACGGAAGAACTTCTTTAATCGATTGCAAACATTTATGCTTTCCTCTTCAGAACTATTTGAATCATATTCATAACTGGATTAGTAGCAAGAAAGCATCACCTTTGAATCTGAACTCTCTGAAGCCATTGTTTTGATTCTGTCTTACGTCCTGGCGTGATGTCACGAACTGGGGGCGGGACTTTCAGAAAATCCCCAATTCGCAGCTCATTTTGTTGCAGTTTTAGCACACTTTAAGTCAGTTTATTGGTGCGTGTTTTGGGTATTTTAGGTGCTATGAAAACGTTTTTCTGATGTCAGTTCGGAAACAAAACAATGTTGTCTGTTGTCCATTAAATGCCTTCAATCAGCAGCTCCATTCTTCTGGGCTACGGACCAGTTTCATTGAAAGCAATAGTTTGCCTGACCAACGTCGAAAGACATAAAACCATAAATAACACACCATTTGTATAATTGTTGTAATGAATGGGGGGCCCTCCCCTGTCTTCAACAACCCAGTTGAATCTCAGAGGAGGGGGAGGGGTCATGGGAGACTTGCATCCAATTTAGTCTGTAACTTTGTTGTGGTCGTCGTCATTGCCGAAAATCACAAAGATAGAGCTATCGGAAATGGAAGTCATTATTCCGTGCTTTTGGGAGGGTTTTCAAGGCTTTCTTGCCTCATTATGGGAGCCTGACGCCACAAGTTATGCAGAGCAGGATTCATTGGGGAGAGTCACCTAGTTGCGATATGACGTTTTAAGGGCCTTCGAAGAGTTTCTTGGTTGCGATATTTCTTGCACAGAAGTGAAACTTAGATTGTAATCATATGAAACGGTTGATGAATAAAAACCATGACATTATATTCAAGCAAACTATAGTCCTATTTTTTGTTGGTATGCTGCAAAAAGGCTACCTGCTTAAAAAAACAGGAAACCGACCCCAGAGTTGAGTTTTCACATCACTGTCACATTTGTAAAAAAAATAAATAAATATAAAATAAGTGTCAAATTAATGCAAGTAACGTATTTTCTTTTATTAGCAACTTCGGAGTATAAGGCGCACCTTCAAGGACCTGCCGATTTTAACTCATTCACTGCCCTCCCCAAATTTTTCATTCAGGAATTGAAAATATGACGCAGAGCGCCATTCCCAAATGTTTTCGGGTTTTGTTTTTTCTTGTTGTGGGTGCTGATAAAGCGCTGGTCAGACCTCTGGCAATGTTTTTTTTTCCCTTCCACGAGGGGGCAGCATTTCCTATTTTTCCATGTTAGCGCTTTGTTCCACCTTCAGCTGTTGTAAAAGCGCTATATTAACCAATACAGTAAAGTCTCGTTATATCGATATCGGATATATCGATAGTCCCGGTTATATCGATACTATTTCTATGCACGCACGGAGAAAATTACATGCAAACAGGGTTGGATATATCGATAGTCCCGGTTATATCGATATTTTTTCGGACTCCCTTGAATATCGATATAACGAGACTTTACTGTATCTTCATGTAATGAAGTATTCTGCTTCATGTAACAAAGAGGGTACAGAAAGTGCTCAAGGATGAATGACTCTGTGTCTTTGTGTTGTCATATTGTCTTTGTGCTGTCATATTATTTATTTATTTAGTTATTTTTGTTCTTTTGACTTCAAGACGGCGCTGTGAGAGTGGCTGCCTTTCCAGCAGCTCATGTATTTTGTTTTTCTACTTTCATTCCTTTCATCACTTTTCTTCTGTGAAATGTAAATTTCTCCACTGTGAGACTAATAAAGGCAAATTCAAATCCAAATATATATTGCATTGTATTTTGGACAGCCGCCCTCATTTTAAACTCATATTACTCCAGATCCATATAACTTTAGAAATGACTCTTTCTGTTCTGATGAAAGAAGAAAGTCTAATATTTTTTTACGCTGCATTGAATGTTTATGTAGTGCTAAAAGTCAATATTCTGTGGGTCCTGGAGTTTGAGTGAAAATCACAAACGCACACAAAGTGGACACATTTTTTGCACGTTGTCTGGCAGTGAATGAGTTAAACTGTTTTTATATATAGTGTGCAACGCATTATGAAGTGCATGGAATCGAAGATCCAATTGCGTTATGCATCCATTGGATGGAGCTACTCTAAAGGAATACAATACAATATAATACAGCTTTATAGACAGCTTTCACAACTGCTTCTGCTCCAACAAAGCGCCTTGCAGATCATTTTAAATGTGTCCACCGAATCTATATATTTATATCAGGCTTACCCGCTTACAAGGCACACTGTCACCCTTTGAGAAAATGGAACGATTTTTGGTGCACCTTATAGTATGGAAAATACGGTAAACGCTTCTTCGTTTTTGTTACGTGGCCACTCAACAACTATATACAGTACAGTACTTGTTCACGATTGGTTTTGCTTTTTAAATGACAATTTCTTTCAAGACCTAACTTGTTTTTAATAGCAGGGGTTTTATACAACTGACAAAGACTAAAGAATGCATGCAAACATTGTAAGCTTTTCTGCTCTGGAACCTCCCATTTACAGTATATATGAGCAGCAGGTAAAAATCACTTACATATACACACACCCACACACACATTGCAAATATCAATGATTATAAATGGATATTTTATCTGCTGTGCTTCACAAGTCCTGAATGATTCCACCGTGACACGTAATAGAGCAACACAAGCTGCTCAGTGTTTTAATTAAAACGGACGGGCACGCTTACGAGACACCGGCGCGTAAACATCAAACGTTGCATAAGTGAAGCTCTCCCTTAACTTATCCCTCCTGGCCAGAATCTTCTTGGTGGAATGTCAACAACGCCACCTTTTCAATACGCCACGTCGCAGAAAACAACAACAACAAAAGAAAACAGAGCATCAATCCATCCACGTGTTTACATATTGACACATCGGCAATCTCACAGGATCAGTGGCATGTATAAAAAACGCCCCCCGGGGTGTTTGCCGCTGCGAGGGCCAGCGGCTGACAGGCACCCTGGTGATTTATGCATGTGCTTATGAGTTTATGCATCGGGCATAACAAAAGAGAAAGGAAGTGAGTGCGGGGTTAAAACGGCTAAATATGGCTGAGGGGATCAACGTGTTTTACTTAAGGGACTCCTTGTATAATAACTCATGTTTTGCTCTTGAGAGATTGGTGGGAGCGCGGCGATTTTCAAATAACACATCCATCGTTTTTTCCCCCTTCACCCATCTCTAATTCTGTCAAACCAGGAATATGGAAGTGGTATTAATGGATTACAATCTTTACATCAGTGGATGGGTGAACAAGCGTTTAAAAATAACCTTTTGGAAGCGATTTATGGTGTTAAGATAAAAACCGAGGGTTGCCGAAAGGATTTTCGCATGCAAAAAAAAACCATAAAACAAAATCTAATCACTTAAAGGATAACGACGTCTCCGGACAAGGTGTGTCCATAATTTGTAAAATGGTTTCAAATGACTTCTACTGAGCGTATTTTACAAAGATTCCACGGCATATAGCTATATTTTACATTTTAAGACTCGCGCTGAATATTCCGGAAGTCTTGTTTTTGAGTTGGTGACGAGCCCGTACGTGACGTCACCTAAGGAACGCCCCTGACCAAAAAAAAAATGACACGTTGTCGCAGTCCTTCAATGCATTTTGCTGTGCTTGTTTGGTCTGAAAACGTCATGTTGCACCAAAAAGAGCTAGAAGCGGGCGATCAAGCTCCATATAAGGAATTTATCAGCCTGTGGAAACGGGCTGATTAATTCCTCACAGGGAGCTTGGTTGCCATTTTCTGCCTCTTTTCTGGGACGCTACATTGCAGTCCAGATGCCTCAAAATGACACGGAATGACTTCTTTAATCAATTGCAAACATGTATGCTTTCCTCTTCAGAACTATTTGAATCATATTCATAACTGGATGTGTAAGCATATTCTCCTAATCTGAAGCCATTGTTTTGATTCTCCAGCAATGCAAGACGTCTTGGCGTGACGTCACGAACTTTCTGAAAATGTCCAATTCGCAGCTCAATTTTTTTGCAGATTTTGGACACTGTCATTTTTATTGGTGTTTTGCATTTCAATAAAAATATCATACTGCGTGTTTTGGGTATTTTAGATGCTATAAAACGTTTTTCTGATGTCAGGTAAGAAACGTGACGTCACGTGTAGTGACATCACTACAGAAGAGATGTTATCGTAACCCACATCTTTGTTTTCTTCCTCCCCTCTTTGTCTTCCTTAAATCACCCATCTTGCAAACAAAAGGGGCATCTAATACTGTAGCATTGGAAAGAACACCGGTGTGTTTCAAATTGGAATTACATGCTCAAGCAAAAAGGAGATGATAAATCTGAATCAGAATCACCTTTATTGGCCAAGTATGCAGAACACACAAGGAATTTGTCTTCGCTAGAACACGCTGCACTAGTATCATCATGAAAAAGACATGACAAGTAAATATTGAGGAATTTAATTTAATTTAATTTAATTTAATTTAATTTAATTTAATATCTTATTGTATGTGGTACCTCTCAGGAACAACTGTGAGACAATGTGCAAAGTATCAATCAGACAGTGGTTCAAGTGAATACAAAGATGGAGCTAAAATGATTTATAACGGGATGCTGTTCCGCAGGGTTGTGCAAAATTGCAAAGAGGCACTATACAGTTGTTTTTGGGTTACTGTTTAGATAGTTAACGGTGACGGTGGGAAAACTGCCTGAGGGGATTAGCTGGAAAAGGTGGTGGGCAGGGTGCGGAGGGTCCAGAAGGATCTTGTTTTGATTCTTGGAGTGTAATGTATGGAGATTGCAAATTGGAAACTCCCCTCTACATTTATGAAGTAAAAATGTCCGCTGTCATGCGCTTTCGTAACTTGAACATTTTGGATGAAGAGTACCACAGTATTTTGTAGCCCATTTACATTTCTTCTCCGCTGTATGTCATGCATGTTAGCATATTTGACAATAAAACTGACTTTGACTTGACTTTGACTTGATTACTTTTTTTTCTTTCTTCACAGTATGTCACTGTGTACATTCCTAGAAGAGGGTGGTTTACATCCAGGTATTTTATGTGATTTCCGGTTACAGGATCTGTACTTGCACTCAAGTACATCGCACAAGTAAGAAAAATCTTCTCTGGGCCTGAAATACGAATATGCATTGAAGTTCAATCGGGATTCCTCCCAGGCTTAATGTTGATGTCACGTGTGTATTTGCCGGACGGATGGTTTCTCACAACATGGCACTTGCGCCCGCAGCTGCTTCTGTGAGGGTTTAATGAAGAGAAGGCTTCATGGAACATTCCTCTTAACCACCCTGGGGCCATATGTGCAGACAAAAATGGCTGGAATCGGTGGTATGCGTCCTCAGCCTCAAAAGCTCGGTATCTGCAGCACACATAGCTGAGCATGACATTCCTGCGGAGACACCTCCCTAACAGAAGGGGTTGGTTGAGCTTGTTTGGTGGAAAATACGGCATGCCAATTATTTCTTTCAAAAATTTTAACTGATTAGCAATGCATATTATTGATGTTTTCAATGGTCAAAGCATTTATTTATGTATTTTTTTTAATGAAATTCCCAGAGTTTTTGGCTTTTTGCGTTTTTTGACATTAATACACACCAAGTTTGATGACGCAGCACAGAACATGCATAAAATCAGTTTGAGTCATCCTGTGTTATCATTTCTAACCAATATTACATTAGTCAGATTTTTTTTGATGCATCACAAGACAGTAAAAAAAAAATATGCCGAGGTGATTATTAAAACGGTTGAAAATTCGTGAGGCAAGCCAAAAAACGTCACTGAGCATTACATCTTTGTCATTCATTGTGAAAACATGCTGCTTTGCCATATTAATATTAATGCAATGGTCTTTTTTCCACACATGATAATTGAGAATATTAAAATCTGACCAGAAGGGTGCATGTACCTTTTTTTTGGTGTTTTTTTTCTAAATATTGCGAAACATAGTCTTTTTAAACACAAACATGTTCAACCAGTTTCACAATGTAGTGACATGAAAGTCCGCTAGCTCAATATTGAAACTAGTTGGCATAGATGTTATAGAAATGATAATACTTTCATGTATTGCTACTTGAACTCACACAGAGCAGAAACAGATCCAAACAAGGCATATACAGTATGTCTCATGAAGACACAAAAACTCAATTTAGAGTTCCTGAAATTTGACATTTGTTTTTGAAGCAAAAATCTGAAGACACAAAAAACAATTATTACGTTGCATACGCAACTCCCTGGTTATAAGAAGAGAAAAAACTTTATTCGGTTTCCAATGGAGAAATTCCAATTTACAGCAGCAAAGTTATGAAAGGAAGAAAATAGAAGAACAAAAAGTATAGACGCTGCTGTAAAGGCAGACACTTAGCAGTGACCTGTCATACGTGGAAACTGTATTTCATTTCTTACTTTTTGAATATTTTATCTGAAATCTATATTAAACACGTGCCCATGTCTTCCTCTTATCAACACACAAAAACGCCTTGTCCCTTCCCGTGCGTGAACAACATAATCAGCAAACAGCAATTAAATCGTTGCAAACCACATTTTATGCCGACAAGTTAAAAACATTTTGGCGTAAAAATGGCCCTAACAAGACCACTGCAGAAAGCTTGAGAATTCATCCTTAAGCAAAACCCACTGGGAAGGGTAGCGAGATAAAAGACTTAGAAGATTTTTATTTCGATACACTTCCCAGTTTTGAAGTTGTTGTTTTTTTGGTCACATGACACAGACTTATGAAACATCACACTTTAAAAACACTTGAGGCGAGGGCATTAGCGAATGGCATTATATTGACGGAAAATTGGGCACGAGTATTTTCATTTGCATGAATACAACATTCACTTTTTTTTTTTTTTGAAAATTTGACTCCGGTCAAAATGCTGTGTCGGATTAACTCCCAGTAAAATCATTGACCACCGTAACTGTCTTGTTCTCGGATGACCTTTGAGCCCAGCTATGTCAAGCATCTTGGCTTGGATGTCATTTCAAATGAGTAGTTTGTGTACAGACAGAACCAGGATAATACCTGAAAAGGAGATGAGTTGGATTGTGACGGGGAAGGGATGCTAGCTAGCTAGCATCCTACTTGTGTCAGATGTGATTGAAAATCAATAGGGCTTTGCCTGAAATATATAGCCTAGCTAATCCTATGGTTGCTATACACAAGGAAGACCCCATTGCAAGGTCCTCGGGATACGAATGAGGTGACTGCACTTTGTTGACGACGAGTGAGCGGTCCATAAATAATGCAAAAGAGAGACCGGGCTACATTTACCACTCTCAGCAGTTCGCGTTTACGGTCAATCCTCTTCTTCAAGTACATTTTTACGCTCTGTTAAAAGGTTGCCTTTTATGGTAAATCTGCTCAACTGTGAAGGCCGGAAAGCGGCGGCTTCGTTTAAAGTCACTTCAATCGTGTGTGACTGTATATGTGCCCACATCCAGTCACGATAATGAGCTTCACGACAGCTCACGGTGCTGCGCAGACGAGCCAGCCGTGCATCCCGGTGGGGTGTCTTCAGGATACTGTGTTGAAATAACACTGACCAAGCAATTAATCCCACAGCTAACCATCTGATAAGTAGCTCATTATCTTTGTTAGCACGCACCGTCAGAAGATTAGCACGAGTGAATGTGTAATTTCATAACAGATGCTCAGAAAATTCCCCTCACCATGCACATTTTTTTTTGCTGGCCGGCTGTTCGGATAAAGGTATTTGGACACTTAACCACAACATATGCTTGCAAAGCAATGGGAAGAAAAACAATAAGTAACTAAAACGTGCTTACTTGAGCTGCTCAGACTACTTAAGGTTATCTCGTAACCCTCTATGTCAGTACCGTCGTAAACTCAGGACCCCCTGTAGGAGCTTCCACTCTGCTGGGAAGACTCTTCAAGGGTTGTTTCCAAGGGAATTGTTGTTCAGTCATCCAGAAGAGCATTTATGAGGTCAGAAGTCAGTCGCCCCCTTTTAAACACAACCCTCAGATCAGGTTTTTCCGCTGCTTTTTCCCGGGTTTTTTTCACACGTGAAAGGTAGAAGTCCTCAAACCACGAGCGAGAAACTAAGATCTTGTAAATAAGAGATAAAATGTGTACCATAAGAGTGGTTGAGTGACTTTGAATTTTTCTATAAATAACGGACGATAAGTTGATCAAAGTCGATTAATCGACGATGTTGTCGTTGTTGTCATGTCAGCACAGTCCTGATGTCACGAACCTTTTTACAGGTCATGGACCGGTTTTATGTGAAGACATATTTCAAACAAGCATCAGAAACGCAATTCACTACAGCGCTAATTGTTGATGTTATCAGTGAGAGTCGGTCGCATGTGTCTTTGTTCCATAGCCATGACTCTAGTATATTGCGAGATTGGAAGCCTTTTTGAAACAGCAAAACAATCAACTAACAATGCAATGAAAGAGGAATTTCACTTCGCGGTAAAGGCCTTGTATCTCACCTCTGGTCCTGAATAGCCGTATGAATCTATCAAGGCTAGCTTCAATCAGACTTGCCATCACCAGCGATGCTAATAGCTATTCTCATACTCCGCCATTTTATTTTTGAATTCCCTGACCAGTATTGATATATATAAAGAATGTGTCATCTTTCACAATTTGGCTGTTGGGAACATATGATGGCAAGAGCATGTGATGAGCGTTGAGTCGACTCAATGAATTCAACATTGGGGAGTTATGTGGTTTGACCCCAAATCTATACTCTATACAGAATAGGGAGGCAGACAAACATAAGAAATAAAAAAAAAACAATAACTCCCCCCTATTTTAACTCTGGGCCAGGTAAAAGTTCTGATGACTCTAATGACATATCCCGTCAAACTGACACCCATGGTCAACAATGATTAATAAATATTTAAATCAAATCAGTTTGATTTGTCAACTTCCTTTCCTCGTAAATGGTCAGGAGTAGTTAAATTGAAATATTAAATTCCAATGTCATTGAAGGACTGCTGGCAGTCTGTACGTGGCTCCCAGAGTGTGAAGTTTCCCGTGACTCTTTCAATTGAAAGCAGTCCTCTGCGTCTTGGACGTTGGCGCCGTCGTCAAGAATACATCTAATCAAATGAATGCACAAAGCTACAACAGCTGTGTGAATCCGCACTACAGACAGCAATGTCGCGCTTCGGCAAGTTCTGCCTGAAAGGCACAGGTGAATAAATGCTGACACGAATGTTACGCCTCTGATGGGCTAATTTACCAAGGAGGCCGTGTGAAAGGTCCGACTGATGTTGGAGAGCGGCTACAGTATTTGATGTGTTTGACAGAAAAGGGCTTGTCCCCAAACTCTTCCCGCAAACAGGAATATGCTGACATGGATAATAACACACGTGCCTGTGTTCTAACAGTCGACTTGTGGCAGTACTTGAAAAAAAACCGCGTCAATGTTCATTCCAGTAGGACTAAGCGAGTCAAACATGGGTCAGGTTATATGTTCATTCTTGCAAGGGGTTGGACAACTCCGCGAAAGCAGATTAGCAGTTTGGCCTCGAAGCCATTTGCATGAACAAACATCAGGACGTTCCTCTTTGTCTCTTCACCCCAGGGGATCCTTCGAAATGACTCCTGCACCTTCCCACAAACCTCCGTCTACTACTTCTTCTCTTAGGCCACTTCCTGCGTTTATCCGGGCGGTTGTTTTCAGAAGGCTTTTTAAAAAGAGGTTACCGCACAGGCACGGGTGGGACTAACAAAGATAAAGGCAAATACAGTATTAGTACAGATGAGGAGCACATTGACAACATCTGTAAACACTCCCCGCCCATTTTTGAATATCTTATTGACAAGATAATAGCGTCTAATCACTTTGCAAACTTGTTAAAGGAGGGGCTAATTACTGCATGTGTCGTGTTTAGCGCAACTCTTAGATGTCTGCATCGGACTGGCACCTTTTGTTTACTCCACCTCGCGCAAAGCTTGTTAGTATGCAAATTACACCGACTCCGTTTTTTTTTTTTGAGGGGGGGGGGAGGCGGCTATACCTGTTAAGCTGTTGTTCAATCCACATAAAGATCAATCAGTTGCCATCTGCTTGCATTTAATGTTGTAAAACGATCATTAATTTTCCCCCACAATGTAAGTTTTTAAATACCGTTTCATGGTTCTCACCCAAAAATGGTTTGAAAACAAAATATACAATTGCAGGAATATGTTACCATTTACTCATGAATAGCATTATTATTATTTTGACATTACTGCGCCTGGGTGACACTTGAGATAATCAGTCTGATTACAATCCTTCTGTACATTTTGCGACCAAAATTACCAGATGATTCCCATTCAAATGTATTCATAAATAAATGTTATGTTGTGGAATCATGGGTACTTTAAATTAGCCTATAGGTGGGAGTCAGCAGTCCTCTGAGTGCTTCTCGAGTTGACAGAGTTCACCTCTTGTCATTTGTCAGCAGTCTTTTTCATACCTTTTTTTTCCAAGCATCTCCTGAAAATCATACTGAAGTCAAACATCTGTTAGCTTGTTCTTCTGCTCCAGGACAAAGGGTGCCTTCAGAGAATTTCGTTTGAGGGTGCCTCCCAAATGTCCGCACTCTCACATGAACGTAAGCAGCCCCCCTAACGTCTTAAACCCTGCGATGCAAAACACCAGATATATCAGTGCATCCAGACTGCTTCAGCAGGTGGTTATCTCACTCACTTTGACCCATGACCCGTAGGTCCAGCTGTGGTGGGACTGAGTCCTGATAGGAGGCCATTTGTCAAGGTCCGAGGAGGAAGTGGTACGGTAAATCTCATTTATCAGCTAGGACGTGGTGGACATTGGAGGAAAACAGTCAGTTTGAAGAAAAGAGAAGTAACCATGAGGGGTGACGGTTATAGGAGCCCCAAAAGCGGGGTGTTTTAGTAGAACTGTGCGAGGATACTACTCAAAAGAAACAGTAAGCAAAAGTTAGCATACTCTCGTCTGTGACATCAGCTCCTCGTATCGTAAATCAAATCATTTAAATGATGTAACGACACCTGTTGTTCTGAAAATTGTGGTATAAAGTGAAAATGGATGACTGGTAAAGTACTGTAGGCATAGCTAGCTAACTAGTGAGCTAGCTAGCACCTTAACTAGCAAACTAGCCAAACACTCTGGCTTTTATTTTATATATATGATTTACAGTGTATACATGATATATAGAGACATATAGATATAGATATAGATATACAGTAAAGTCTCGTTATATCGATATTCAAGGGAGTCCGAAAAAATATCGATATAACCGGGACTATCGATATACTATCGGGACTGTTTGCATGTAATTTTCTCCTCGCGTGCATAGAAATAGTATCGATATAACCGGGACTATCGATATATCCGATATCGATATAACGAGACTTTACTGTAGTTATATATATATAGTGATAGATATAGATACATAGATATACATATACCTGTAGATAGATATAGAAATATATTGATATGGAAATAGATTGACGGATGGATAGATGGCTAGAGAGAGAGATAGATAGATTTTCTTTTTTTTAATCAGACCAATCACGTGATTCACCGATCAAGAAAAGTTTACATTTGGTAAGATTGTCATAGTGAACCACATCATTTGCATCTTTATCCACATTATTTTCCTGACGAATTTACGAGTTCTTTGACCAACGTACCAAGCTGCTATTGTTTTGCGTAACCCTTTCCAACTATCTGCTGTTCTACTGTCAATATTTGAAAGGGAGTTATTAAAACAAGCTTAGTGATGCCCCAAGACTTTTGCACACCGTTGTATCTTTAACATTTTAATTTTAGAATTTAAAACAATATCCAGCTAGTCTCATATTTTAAAGGGAAATACACAGTGTAACAGAGCAACATTGTTAATTGGAGGTCATGAATGTTGACTGAGCCTTTGAGGCTGTGTACGTACATGGCACCGTTTATCTTAAATCTACAGCTGACGGAACGCCTCCCCTCCGACAGATGTATGCAGATTCTTGCAGCTGCGCTCTCACCTGTTGGCTGGGAGTTAATGAGACGTGAGATGTCACCGGGCCTTTCAGCACGACCACAATAATCTGGTGCACGAAGCATGCGCGACGTGAAATAGACGCCACCTGACACACTGACCTCATTTGAGCTGCCTATGTTTCATCTCAAAGAATATGATGACCTAGAGGCCATCGGAGTATCTTGGCAATGCTCAGGACTGGATATTTGATGACTGTTGCTTCATAGCCTGCGATTTACAAACAATTTACAGATTTTTTTTCATCGACTAAGTTGGGATATGAAAATCAAGTCAAATTCGATGAAGCGACGATTTTATTCCTTTTTTTTTCCCACATACTACAACAGTCCTAAACCTGTTTGTTAAAAGCTGACAAAAGCCAACATCCTTGGATCAGTTCTTCACAAAACGCGAGGCAAAACACTTCTGAGAGAGAACATGAACTAAAGAATACAAAAAAATGATGGGCACACTATTAATTTAAATTACCATCATTTTTATTCTTGACTTTGTTCTTTGTTTTTACACTTATGGACAACTCTCATTAATTATGCAATATTCTTACCTTAATAGGCATTTTTATAGTTAAGGAAACATTTTGTCTGAATTTTGGATGGGCCTGGAACGGATTAGGGCATTTACATGGAAAACACGTCGCTACTTGCAAACATTTTCCATTTTCCAATCAAATTTGTAATTGGAGTTACCACTTTGCTTTTTTTATTATTATTATTATTATTATTATTATTAGTATAGTAGTAGTAGTAGTAGTATTAGTAGTATTATTATTATTATTAGTAGTAGTAGTAGCAGTATTATTATTATTATTTGTAGTAGTAGTAGTTATTATTATTTTTTGGTATTATGTTTAATATTATCCTAATGTATTATATTTGTTATTATTAGTAGTAGTCATAGTAGTAATATTAGTGTTAATATCATTATTACTCTTAATATTATATTTGTCATTATATTATTGTTATTGTTATTGTTATTGGTATTGGTATTATTATTATTATTATTATTATACTACTACTACTAATAATAATAATAAGTGCTCTCAAGGAGCACAATTTGGCCATTTCATGTCTTGGGAGTGAAAAGAGTAAAAACAATGCGTTGAGTCATGTTTCCTCAGTGCAATTGACACTCCAAATGTAATACATGTAATTTAAAAATTACAAAAATAATTCTGTCATCGGTTTCCTATCTTGACACTGATCAAATACGACAACATTAGCATGTAGCAACATTTATTTTATTTTATTGACCTTGTACCAGCAACAGTTCCAATAGCAAATCTGCTTTGCCGATTATTGACCAGCAGTGATTAGTATGGACTCTGCATGCTTGACTATGTCTGCTCTCTGCACTTGTTGGCAGCGTTTCGAAACTTACACGATCGCCAAGTTGTGGTCTTCCATCTGGCGTCTACAATTTTGGCTATTAGCTTTGACGACTAGTCAGAGGCGATGAGCAAAGCAAATGATGTTGTCATCGTTTGTGTATTGAACGATCACTCATCTCTACTGCAAATGGCTTGTTGCAATGCAGCACAGCTGCCGAGGTTCTCTGTTACAAAGAGTCCAAAGACAACCTTTGTTCCTCTCGTGCATCTCACTCCCTTCTCTTCTCTCCACACCGTGCTGGAAGCGCACACATGCTCACGGGCCTCAGGCGGGTGTGGCACCAAAAGAGCCGGCCGGCCGGCAATGAAAGGAAATCCATAAATGCGCCGCAGGTATTTTTCGCTGAGACGAACCTACAGATGAAACTAAAGGGCGGGAGAGGAAATGTATCATGTGAACCAAGATGAAAAGAAAGACATGAGGAAACAGTCTTATGTGGTTTGAACGGTGCGGCGCCCATGTGCACTGCACCCGGTGAACTGGCGATAGCTAGAGACATGTTTTGGGGTCAGGTTCATGATGGACTGTTTCATCGTGAATCCACTGCGATCCTGATGTGAAACTGCTAACAAGAAGTGAAAAGTCAACATGGGTGTCACAAATGGATTGGATTGGATTAGCCTTTATGAGTCTCGCAGTGGAGCAATTAACATTTCACATCAGCAAAGTGATGAAAGTAAGAGGAAAGGAAAGGAAGAAGTAGACAAACAAAATACAGGTGCTGTTGGAAAGGCAGACACTCTGGTGGCACCATCTTGAAGTCAAAAAAAAAAAAAAAAAAAATAACAAAATAATATAACAACACAAAGAAACAGGCATTCAATTTTAGGCACTTTCTGAACCCTCTTTGTTGTATGAAGCAGTTTTGCATGGAAGAGGAGAGGATCAAAGTGTCCTTTTTGCTAGTGGATCAGGGACGTCATGGTGAAATGTGCACATCTGCTACAAGCTAAATGTTGAAAGCAAAAGCAAAGCTGTAGCATTCATTGACGAAAAGAGATTGTCTCACATCTCCTTTCCTACGTAAAACCGCTTCAATTCCAAGCCGCGACAGTTTCACATACGCATTGCAATCGATGTATATTTTTGTGTTGCGTACCACACCGCGAAGCGAATCACGTGCCCTAATAGATGTCAGAAAGTGGCATTTTGCAAACGCCCATTTGCTTTTATTTATTTCTGTCCCCAAGTTAATGATATAGATGCCGTATTTTGCAGTGTATAAGGTGCACCCAAAACCCTTGATTTTCTTCCAAAGATGACCATGCGCCTTTTACGCAGGTGCGGCTTATATGTCAAGTAATACTGTGGTACAAACGGTCTCGCAATGCCTGTCAGCAGCCACTGACTCCATTTCCCCCTGTAGAAGAAGGAGTGCATAACCCCAGCCTCTCACGTAGCACTTTATAATGTGGTGTGCCTTATATTTAGAAAGTTTTATGTTCTTCTATGTTATATTTGGAAAACTTTTGTAATTCATCACAGGTGCGCCTTATAGTCCGGTTGCCTTATATAGGAAAAAAGTTTGAAAATACACCATTCATTGATGGTGCGCCTTATACTCACTCCGGTGTGACTTATAATTATAATAATAATAATATAACTTAATAATAATAAAACTAAATAATAATAATATGACTAAAGCTCTTCATTGAGCCCCTTCACATAAAGCAAAGTTTTTTTTCTACACAGGAATCCACTAAGGTAGTGCAAGGTATAGCTGGCTAGCTATTTGTTAAATTTTAATAATAATAATAATAATAATAATAATAATACATTTCATTTAGAAGCGCCTTTCAAAACTCTCAAGGTCACTTTGCAGTCACAGGGTAAGTTTCTTCTGTGGGTGAGCAGCGGCACACGCGCCAGCGTTCACTCTACCCGGAAGCTAGCTAGCTAATAGCCAGTTAATATTTAGTGACCTAGATAGCTAGCTAGACAGATAGCGAATAGATAGCTCGCTAGATAACCAACTAATTAGTCAGATAGCTAATAGACATCAAATAGATAGCTAGCTAGCCAGTTTATAGACCCGGAGATACGGTAATTTCAAGAACGTCTCATTATGGTTGACACTGAATGGCAGAGATTCATATTTAAGGGGAGCTTTAAGATCACAAATCATTTCAAAATACCTGTTGACCTCTGATTTCATATTTTCATTAGGTCAAAACTAAAAAAAGGCAGTTTTACAAGTTTAAAACAATGGAGAGACTCTTCTCACTTCAAAGCGCACCATACACTTGAACGCATCCTTGCCGCAGATGTCACTGAGTTCAAGCAGTATTTAAACACCAACCAACTGCCTGGCATGCCAACATGAGCGTCAATTATGACACCAATTACAAGTTGATTATCATTCAATAGTAGTCCGACTGACGTGCTTCATTTCCATGCAAACATAATCAACTGTAAAATAAGTTATTGTTTTACTGCAGAAAATAACATCAGAAGGAACATCTGGTTGGAAAAAAATTGCTTTGTGTACATCGTATCAGCTCCATCATCAGATTTACACTTAATGAGTAATAAAGCCACCATGGTTGCACCTTTAATCCTGGTTTGAATATATTTTTTTGTCTGTGCGTGCAACCCATATGTTGCCGCCTTTTAAGGTATTAATCAAGGGAGGGAAAAAAATACGGGATTGACCAGGATTATGCAAGTGGGTTTGTTAAAACACATTCATTTAACGCCTCTTCCTGTTTGCGTAAAGGTCAGCGAGGCCAGAGGGGATCAAGCCCTGAGCAGGAAACCCAAACATTTGGGAGCACGACTCAGAATCCAAGCGGAAGGAGTGTCTGGAACGCATCCAACACGTTTGTAAAAGAAGAAAGGGGGAAATTCTCTCCAAAGCAATAACTCAGGGCGATAAGGGTGCATAAAAGCTTACACCAGATGGGGGTTTCACCTTTTGTGCCAAAAATTCCCCCTCAATCTATATACAGTGATACCTTGGTTTACGAACTTAGTTGGTTCCCAGACAGAGTGTGTAAGGCAAAAAGTGTGTATCCCAAAAATTAGTTTCCCATAGGAAACCATTAAAATGAGAATTATCTGTTCCCAGGTCCCCATAAAACATAATTTTCTACCTTCTAATTTTCTAAGCCTTAAAACTACACACAATATACATTATTCTACGTATAATAAATATGATATGGTATTATAATTAAAGAAATGAACTGTACTATATAATAAAGTCATTTTATTGACCTTTGTGATGGTCGTTGATGGCTTGATGGAATGGAGTGGCCGGTTTCATCAGCATTAAACACTTGCTGAGGAACGTAGCCTTCTTCTTTCAGGTGCTTTCTCTGCGATGATTTTACCTTTTTCCTCATCAATTGTGTTCTGTTTAGCTCGGTTGATAGCTTTTGGCATCAAGCGTACAGATGGCTTGTACGGCCACCATTTTCTTGTTCGGAGAACAGGCTAGTTCGCGAACGACACATACCTCATTGTGGCAGCTCTGTGTGTATCCCGAAAAATAGTTTGTATGCCAAGGTAAACGAATAGTTTGTATGCCAAGGTAAAATTTTCATAAATGTAATGTTCGTAAACCGACAAGTTCGTAAACCAAGGGGTTCGTAAACTGAGGTACCACTGTATAGCAACATCTTTGGCGTGGGATTGGAGTAAAGCGAAGTAAAAAAAAAGTGAGTTGTTTACCGTGATACAGAATTTTGCTGCAGAAGCAGAAAAAAAACTCCGGGTTTGTTTCTGCACAGTCATTGTGACCACAAGTGGCACGTCAGCAACAACAACAATGCCTCTGTGTCTCCCCTGACCCTCTCTAATCTCAGCAAGGCCCCGGGTTCCTTAATAGCGTCAGTTTTAACCTATTGTTTGTGATCGACATAGACGTATTGTTTGTGATCTATTTTTAGAACAACGGGTCTTTATTTAGATTACCGTGACATGCGCGAGCGCGGGGAGCGAATCACAAAAGTCCCTATTGTATTTTTAGCCAGGCAAAAGACTGTGACGTCATCAGTGCGGTAACGTGGCTGTGAGTAAGAGTACAGACTTGTTTTGCAGCCAACTGAGGGAGGGAGGGAGGGAGGGAGGGAGGGATCCAGTCATCCGGTGTTTTTCAACTCGCTCTACTAAAAGGCTTGTTTTATGTTGAGAGTAGGGGACAAAAGGAACAAAACATGTTGTCAGATGTCAACTTGGAGCTCGAGCTGGAAACCTGCTGCAGATGACGGCGCGTCTGATCGGCAGTGAGAAAAATCAGAGGCAGGTTGTTGAAATATTAACCGAGCACATTAACTCATTCATTGCTATTCACAAATTTATTTGGGAATTGAAAATATGACGTAGATCCCCATTCCCAAATTATTTCGGGTTTTGTTTTTTCTTGCTCGGGGTGCCGATAAAGCGCTGGTCAGACCTCTGGCATTTTTTTTCCCTTCCACAAAATCACATTTCTTGCAGTGAAATGGATCTTACATTGTATTGACATGAAACAGTTGGTGAATAAAAATCAGAACATTATAATCAAGCAAACAATAGACATATTTTGTTGCTGATATGCTGCAAAAAGGCTAGTTGCTTAAAAAACAGTCAACTGAAACCAGTTGTTTTCACATCACTGTAACATTTGTACATAAAACATTTAAGTAACAAATTAATGCAAGTAATGTATTTTTTGCACTTTTAGCCACTTTGGTGTATGAGGCGTACCTTCAAGGATTTGCCGATTTTAACTTATTTATTGCCATTCCCGAAATTATTCGGGAATTGAAAATATGACCTAGAGCCCCATTCCCGAATTATTTCAGGTTTTGTTTTTTTCTTGCTGGGGGTGCCGATAAAGCGCTGGTCAGACCTCTGGCAATGTTTTCCCTTCCACGAGGGGGCAGTATTTCCTTTTTTTCCATGTTAGCACTTTGTTACAGCTTCAGCTGTTGTTAAAGCGATATATAAACCAATATTTATGTATTGTATTATAGTTTGCACATGGGCCTCCTTTTCAATCTCAGATAACTTCGGACCCATATAACTTAGGCATCAACTCTTTTTTTCAGATGCAAAAAGAATCCCCAAATCCAAAAGTGTCAAATTAATGCAAGTAACATTTTTTGCACGATTACCGATAAGGCGCACCTTCAAGGACTTACCAATTTTTAACTCATTCACTGCCATTCCCGAATTTGGTCACATCTCGTCGCCGCCCGGGGCGCACCCCGCCCCTCCTGTCAACTCCTCCGCTGCTCCCTGGAGACGGCCCCTCCCATCATCACGCACCTGGGTTCCCACAGCTGTTTGTCATTCCCTTGATTGTGCCTTCTGACTATATTTACCGATCGCGCAATACCGTCTTCGTCGGAGTATTCTGAAAGCAACCATTGCTACTTCCATGCCGTCAGGTCTGCCGTCACCGATCACTCACTTACCTCTCCCTGCTGTTATTTTTGCATGCGTGCCTCAGTAAAGACTTTTTGTTCACGAGTATCTGTCTCGCCGTGTATTTTGGATCCAACCTCCCCGCTTTCCTTTCGTCACTCGAGCCCTGCCCTCAAGCCTCGAGTGCCGTGACATATTTATTCAGGAATTGAAAAGCGTGACGTGGAGCGCCATTTCGGAATTTGTTCGGGTTTTGGATTTTCTTGCGAGAGGAAGGTGGCGATAAACCACTGGTCAGACATCTGGCAACATTTTTCTCTCCCACGATGGGGCAACATTTGACTTTTATACAGCCAGCCCCATTTCAAGCTCAGATAACTCCAGACTCATATAACTTAGGAATTAAGTCTTCTGTTCTGATGAAAAAAGAGAGTAAGGTTTCTTACGCTGCATTGGATGTTTATGTCGTCCTAAAACTCAATATTCTGTGGGTCCTGGAATTCGAGTGATTATGACAAAAACCCTGGCACTGGCGTGGACACATTTATACACATCGTCTGGCAGTGAATGAGTTAATTGCGATCTGGATTCGCCTGAAAGTCGGCATTTAGAATCATAGTGTTGATTACTCCTTTTAAGACCGAGTTTCAATACACGGGATATAATTTATTTCCAAAGCACATCAAATCATGACACACGAGCAGTGAGTGGTTTCTTCATGCGCAGGAAGCAAACCTAGTTAGGGGAATCCGAAGCGGGGGGCGCTTTAGTCACAGACCTCTTTTTGAGCAACTGGCCTTCCACTTTCCACCTCCCGTTTAGTTATTTTCCTGGAAAGTCGAAGTGATGAGTGGAGTACTCCGAAAGGAATATATAGCCGAACGTCTGAGGTTTAACATGGTCTGTTCCAGGCGCGGTGAAGCATGTGGTTAGCACGTCTGCCTCACAGTCACAAGTTCCGGAATCCCGTCTGGGGCCTTTCCGTGTTGACTTTGCCAGCTCTCCATGTGCGCTCTCTGGGTACCCCCAGTTTCCTTCCACGGAAAATTACGTACAATAGTACAATGTGAAGAATAGAAATTCATTTCTCGATATAGGTTTGAATGTGAACGCGGTTGTTTCTCTTTTATCTGCTCAGGGATTGACTTGTCACCAGTGGGGGTTGGAAGACATTGATGGACGGATGTCCCTACTGTGTTTTCTCAATTATTTTCTGTTACATTTCCAATAGAAAGAAGAAAACATTACAAAAGGGCAAATTACACACACATGTACACTCACGCATGTGAGACTATATAGGTATAAACTATTCAGATTCTACATCCAAAACTGCTGTAAAAATGTTCTTGGCTCATTTGTTTGGATGTTTTTTATTGTATTTTTTTAAATGCAGTCTGGTGAATTAATGAAGTAAAACCAATACAATAAATTTGTGACAAATAATTGGTCATACTGTATACGTTTTCCAATTTTATATTGTTTACTTCAATGATTGGCCCATTACTTGTAAGATGAACAATAATAAAATGAAAAGTAATAATGATTTTTTTCCCTTAATTTATAATCCCTATTAACATTTAAATGAATCATTTTTATGGATGCATTTATGTGGTTATTTATTTACTTGTATTCACTTTTATTTATTTATTTATTTATTTATTTATTTATGCATTTATTTATTTATTTTATTTATGATAATACATTTTATTTCTAAGCGCTTTCTTTCTATCCACTTATTTATTTATGTATTTATGTATTTATTTATTTATTTATAATAATAATATACATAATAAAAATAATAATAATACAGTTTATTTCTGAGCGCCCTGATTCTATTTATAAATTCTTATTTATTTATTTATTTATTTATTTTATTCATATAATAATACAGTTTATTTCTGAGCACCTTTCTTTTATCCAGTTATTTATTTATTTATTTATTTATTTATTTATTATTTATTTATTTATTATTCAGTTATTATTCAGTTATTTATGTATACTATTGATGGGTTAAAATGTTTTCAACTCCATCAACTATGTGTGTATTTGATAATTTATTTATTCGTCTATTTATGTATTTATTTGTGTGCTTATTTATTTTCCTCCCATGCATACCTCAATTGTAATAGGCTAGAGCTTTACTTGCTATGTTTAATCATGCATGCATCCTTGCTTACCTTTCACTGAGCCTCGCTAACTTTAACCTCGAAACTCCAAGAGAGGAACTTGACGAATTTAGAAAAGCGCATAATTTCCACAGTAACACATCCCTTTTTTGGCTGTCCCCACCGAGAATTTTTAGAGTCCAGACACAAACTGTCTCCTGTTGCAGTGAGCATGTGCAAGTCCTGGAATGCCATGACATACCTGACAAAAAAAAAAAAAAATGCATTTTTTGGGGGGGGGTTGGTGGAAAAGTCTGTTGCAAATAAAATCGAAAAATCACATCCGTTTGCACACAGTTTCCACCTGCTCCTGTTTATTTGCCACCATGTCCATCATACTAATGATTCGTTAGAATGCTGGCCCTTGCTACACTTTGTCCGGGAAGGGAGCCTGATGGAAAGGAATGAATGAGTCAGGTTCTTGCAACACAAGGGATTCACGGCAGCTAATTTCTTGAGTATTATAGTCCGTAACAGGAAGCCGTGATACCATTTTTCCTGTCCAGCCCATGTTTTGCTGAAAACAGAGTAATGCATGCATGACTTTACACCCAACGGAGTATTTTAGCAACAATGTTCTTCTGCGGTCCCCCTCCATTTGTCCGTATGCGGCACAATCGGGTCCAACGCAAACATCACCTCGAACGCTCAATGCGTCTGAAACCGCTCGTCTTTGAACTTGTTTGAGAGACAATTTGACATGTCAAGGCGTTCCTGTCCTCTTTAATTAATCTTTTCTTGTATTACAGACTGTTGTACTCTAGCAGACCTTTGTAAATGCGCGCATCAAAGACGACTTGAAACAGGATCTTCCCCCCAAAAGCGACCTTCCTTTGCTTTTTTTATGCTAATGAAACGAGAGCGCAGCTATGAGACGACTGTACTGTGCTGCAAATATCTTCTTAGAAGATCATAGACAATATAAATATAGCAAATATTCTTTACATGTCCATCAATCTTTGGCTTCTCCTTGTTGCATATTAATTTCAGTTGATTAACTTATAAACAGATTCTCACATGGACCATGGGTGTCAAACATAAGGCCCCGGTAGGCAGATCTGGTCCACATCATTTAATGCGGCCCACGAAAGTTTCAACTTTGATAGTTCAAAGGCAGAGTGTAGACTGCAAGATTAAAATATCCCATCAATCAGGCTCCACAAACAATCCGCACAAGCTATCAACCCAGCTAACAGAACACAATTGATGAGGAACTAGATAAAATTATCACAGAGAAAGCACCTACAAGGGATCATTCCTCAAGATGGTGAAAGAAGAAGGTTACGTTCCTTATCAAGTGTTTAATGCTGAGGAAACTGGCCACTCCATTCAATCAAGCCATCAACGACCATCACAAAGGTAAATAAAACGACTTTATTGTGTAGTACAGTTTATGTCTTTAATTATAATACCATAGCACATTTATTCTACATAAAATAAGGTATATTTTGTGTAGTTTTAAGGCTTAGAAAAGTAGAAAGTAGAAAATTGTGTTTTATGGGGACCTGGCAATGGATTATTCTCATTTTAATGCGTTTCTATGGGAAATTCATTTTTGGGATACACACTTTTCGCCTTACACCCTCTGTATGGGAACCAATTATGTTCGTAAGCCAAGGTATCACTGTACCTCTATAACATTGACATGGTGTGAAGAAAGTAGTTTCCGTTGTTTTGTGCTGTCCTTGAATGTTACTTTTTATGCGTGAGCACTTTACAATGGAAAAAAAAAAGAATAACTGTAGGTGGCCATGTTCATGACTGGCATATTTGATCTCTTTTTTTAAACCCACATTGAATATGAAACATATTAAGACAATTTTTTTGTCACATATGTATGTATTTTGTCTGCATTTAAAATGGCATCTTTGTCATACATTGGGTTAGGAAGAGACTGTTCTTTTGAGGCCTCCTAAGAGGCACAGATGGAAAATTGTGGCCCCATCCAGCATTTAAATTGCCCATCCCGGCTCGAAATGAATATAAGAAAACCAACAAAACCACACGTAAGCAAGAAAATGGGTGGGGTCTACTTAAGACACTCTCTATGGGGCGACTATCCCTCTCGACTGGTTAGATTGAGAAAGACTGACCGAGCAAGAAGGACAAAGGGATGTGACATGTCAAAAATGTAACAACCTTATTTAACTCATTCACTACCACTCACTAATTTATTTGCGAATTGAAAATATGACGTAGAGCGCCATTCCCGGACAGATTCCGGTTTAGTTTTTGTCAAGCTTGGATGCTGATAAAGCGCTGGCCATGGCCTCTGTCAATGTTTTATCTTTTCCACAAGGGGGCAGCATTTCCTTCCTTTCCATGTTAGTTCCAGTTTTAGCTGTTGTTAAAGCGCTATATAAACCAATATGTATGTATTGCATTGTATTTTGGACAGCAGCCCTCATTTCAAGCTCATATAACTCCTGACCCATACGTGTATAATTTAGGACTTAACTCTTTTTTTCTGATGTAAGAAGAGAGTCCAACATTTCTTAGGCTGCGTTGAATGTTTATGTAGTCCTAAAACTCAATATTCTGTATATTCAAGTAAAAATGGCAGAGGTTCTCAATTGCTCTCAGCATGGAAGACAGACATGCTTTCCGTTAGACCACCGTGCTCCGCCTAAGAAAATTTACTTTCCAAAAATCCTCTTGGAAACCTCACATTTGTCTTTTTTTTTTGTGCATAATTACACATGCAGAGTGCTTTTCAGAACACATTAACTCATTCACTGCCATTCACGAATGTATTGGGAAATTGAAAATATGACGTAGAGCGCCATTTCCAAATTTATTCGGGTTTTGTTTTTCATGCTTCGATAAAGGCCATCACTGGCCATGGCCTCTGGCAAGGTTTCTTCTTTTCCACACGGGGTAGCATTTCCCTTTTTTCCATGTTAGCACTTTGCTCCAGCTTCAGCTGTTGTTAAAGCCCTATATGCTGTAAACCAATATGTAAATATGCATTGTATTTTAGACAGTTGCCCTCATTTCAAGCTCATATAACTCCAGAGCCATATCATTTCAGAATTTTTTTTTTTCTGATGAAAGAAAAAAGTTTAAGGTTTCATACGCTGCATTGAATGTTTATGTAATCCTAAAACTGAATATACTGTGGGTCTTGGAATTCAAGTGACAATGACAAAAAGCCTGGCACTGGAGTGGACACATTTTTGCACATCGTCTGGCAGCGAATGAGTTAAATTTCTTAGTGCTCTTCAGAAAACAATCGACAACAAAGAAGTGGACCGAACGGAACCAAACTCAAGTTCAAATAAAAAGAAAAAAAATCACAGTGTCCCTTCCATCCTGACGCTCCATATTTCTGCACAGTCACATCTGGCTGTGACTGTGTCAAGACTGTGTGTCAAAGATGAGGGACAAAAGCTCTTGTGAGATTTCAATTCCACCCCGCTGCCATTTTTCTCCATTTTCCTTCCTCTTGACGCAACGGAGCAAATATAGGTTAAGATATCTGGGCCAACGCATAACGGTTTATCTGACCTGTTTCCAAAGACTACATTTCATACAGGCACACCATTTTGACCCACATCCGGATATGTAAAAGGTTTGCACGTGTTTGCATGTCACCAAATCATGGACGATAGCGATCGCCTTGAAAGATGGTGTTTGTTTACACCCGTAGTGTGCGAGAATCGAAACCGCCGAGGGAGCGGATTGTGTGATTATAATGCTTGTTATGCTATTAGTCATCAAGTATTTGCTGACAGTTGCGTGGGAAAATATCTGTGTTTTGATCGTTTGCTGCTCGTGCATCACTCACATCACTTAGTAGTGCATACATGCATGGAGACATAGAAGTGAGCGAAGAATGAAACATTTTAGTGGGAAGTGGATTTAGCAGCAGGATGTGACAGAGACGCTCCGAATACGCCTGACCGGGGCTCAATAACACATAAGCGTGGCAGTGAGAGCCCAATAGCCAGAGGGAGGAAACCAAAAAAGCAACAAGAGGAAGGAAATCACCCTTCGTCGCATCGCAAAATCATTTTTGTGACGCTTTTGTATGACATTAACGCACACACGATGGGAGGGATTGAAGTTAGAGCTTTGTGTAATACAGGTGAATGTTTCTGGACAAAAAGAGTACACCTGTGCAAATTGCTAAATTTTGCTTATTGGTGGAGTGAGCATCAAAGATGGCCAGCGCATATTTGGTTTTTCTTTGATGGGTAAGCAGATACACGACTGAAATTAAAGTTAAGGCAGAGTGTTCTCACGTTTCAGTTTGCGACCAATGGGTGGCACTGTAGGGCCTCGCCCGCAGCTGCATAGGTGTTGGTCGCTTTAATCAGTCACAGTTAAAAGGACTACCGACACGACAATTCAGTGTCGGGTCGTTGTTTGTTTCACTCTGTCTGGTTTGTTTCATCTAGTGATGTTTTACTCATGGTTTTGTTTGCTACTTTTGACCTTTTTGTTCCGATGACTTTGTTGTTTGAGATTTTTTCCTGCTGACTTTATTTAATACAATTTGTCAAATACACCCTGCTTTTTTAGTAGTTTTTTTTGTGTTGAGTATGATTAAAAAAATCATTTTAGACTTATGGGCAGCCTGGTGGCCCAGTCATTCGTGTCGATCTCACAGTGCAGAGGTCTCGGGTTCGATTCCACGTCCGTCATACCTGTATGGAATTTGTATGTTCTCTCTGGGCCTGCGTGGGGTTTCTCTGGGTCCTGCGGTTTCCTCACATGCATGGCAGCTTGATTGAACACACTAAATCTTCCCTTGATGTGAGAGTGAGCATTGATTCTTGTCCATCTCTGCACACCCCATGATTGATTGGCAAACGATTCAAGGTGTCTTTTGCCTACTGCCTGACAACAGCTGGGATTGTATCCAGCAACCCCTTTGTGACCTTTGTGAGGATGGATGGATGGATGGATGGATGTTTTTAACTCACATGAAAGTTAGGAATCCATCCATCCATTCTTGGTCATGCTTATCCTCACAAATACATGAACAAATATTCCCCTTCACACCCACAAGCAATTTTGATTCTTCGATCGACCTACCGGGGATGATATCGATAGCATTTCCTGTACAATTACTCCAAGAAAAATCCATATCCATTATTTCCTGTAGCATTCCAGAACAGATTGTTTTCAGCCTTATTTATTTTAATCTCATTCGAGTTTGCAAGGGTTTCTAATAAGATGAAAAGGTTTTTTTCGGACGTCATCTGTACTTCTTTGAAGGTGTCGGACGTTTTGCTCCTCATCCGAAAAGCTTCGTTAGCGAACTAAATTTTTTTGGAAGTTTGGCGTTGACGAAGCTTTATATATATATATATATATAGGAGAGAAGAGTTTGCGAAAGCATTTCGGATGAGGAGCGACACCTTCAAAGAAGTGCAGATGACAGCTGAAGAAACCTTTTCATCGATGGACCACTCCTTTACGACTGCGAGCTTACACAGACACAGAGGTTTCTAATAAGGGTTTTGATGAGTCTTATAAGACCCTTTGCAAAAAATCATATATGTTCTGTGTGTCTTGACAACTGACTGCCAAACAGTTGCGTGGCGTTTGCACACGTAGCTGCACTCAACATCATCAAGTGCCAAGCTTAGAAACTGACATCCTATTTGGTCCACCTCTCACCTGGATCCTGAGGTAATCTGTCTGCTCTACAAAGCTACCCTGAGATAGAAATCTTGAATGTAGGGCATCCTGAGAGGGAATCCGTGCTTCTTTAAGTGGATGAGAGCAGTAAATAACCCCCCTTTAAGATGCCCCCCTCTCTCCTCTCCTTGTCCTCTGCGCACCTTCTCTCACAGGCTTGAGCCTGGAAATGTCTATTTTGGTTCTTGTGGTTGCTTGAAAAAGAAAGTTTCCCTTCTATTTCCAGCAGACTGCATCACATGGTTTCTGTCTTTGTCAGTGTTTCCTAATCGAGCATCTAAGCTCGTCAGGCTAAAAACGGCTGCCGTCTGGAAGAAGGGCATGCCATGCGTCGGCGTTGTGCTGCGGGAGTCATGCGGCGTCCCACGTGTGACATCGTGTCACTGAACACTGACAAATGTTGAATAATATCCGTCCTTCATCAGATTTTCTTGCTTTGTAGACGATCATTAAAAGGGTTTGACATGGAAAGCAGACTGTTACTCAGGCTCTTAATTGCTGGGTGAACACCCCCAATGCAGTTTGCCAAATAACAGCCTTCCCATCGGGCTGCTATCACCTATTTCATTGCATGAGTGTATGTCTGAAGCTCTTCCTATTTCCAGCTTTAGTTTTGTCTAGCAGGATTCTCCCAGTACTGTGTGTCATTTCATGACTCTCAACGTCTGTCTATGCGCCGAAGCCCCTGCAGGGAGGAGATCAGTTTGACAGAAAGAGGGGGAAAAAAATCTTGGTTCACACGCCAGCAGTTGAATTTCAGTCAAAAAAAATGGCGGGAAAAGCCTCGAATGAATCATCCCCCTCGTGACTGCGCGGCGACGATATCAAGAGGATTTCTGTTCAACAAGCTGTCTGGCTGGAGCGTGGATATTTGCTGCATGTGAATGGAAATGTCAGTGTGTGTGTGTGTGTGTGTGTGTGTGTGTGTAAAATAGTTTGAACTGTCTGTCTGAGGGTGTGGGTGTCTCCGTCTGTGTTTATGAACAGTCTGTTTTCGAGTGTGTTTAAAGAATTAACAGTCTGCTACAAGGGTGGGACACCGCCTTTTTTTTCCATATAGTGAATAACAAATTCAAAAGACAAATATTGTGAGTAATCAGATGCACACAGGAGGTGCAATGTCATTTCTACACAGAAGTCATCGAATCAAACCTGTGTTCTTCCATCATGGTTTTGTTCGAGGCTGTTACTAAAATGGACAAAATCTGACTTCAACGGACAGTTAGGACGTCGAAAAAAATCATTGGTACTGCTCTATCCAATCTTGAGGACTTGCACACTGTCCTATTGGACCCTGCGCACCCTGCCCACCACCTTTTCCAGTGCCTCCCCTTCAGGCTACCAAACCATAATAATAATAATACATTTCATTTATAAGTGCCTTTCAAAACTCCCAAGGTGACTTCAGTCACAGGATAACTTTTTCTGTGGGTGAGCAGCGGCAGGCACACGCGCCAGTGTTCACTCAATCCGAAGTAACTCAAATAGAATAGTAAAACACATAGAAAGCTAGCTAGCCAGCCAATAGATAGCTAATAGCTAGCTAGCTAGATGGCTAGCCAGCCAGCCAGATAGCTATTTATGGTATTACAGAAAAGACAAAGAAAATTGACTTAGCAAAATATTTCTTACTAATGTCTACATAAACAAAAGTCAGAAGAACAAAAAACTAAATAACAAATAATATGACAAGACAAAGACACAAAATAACATCTGTGCTTCGGCATCATACCCCTTTTAAGCAACAGCTAATGGAACACAAACAGAGAAACTATAACATTTGGATGGTACACATTCTTTATCTACTGTGAAGAACCCGCG